>NW_027507903.1:258331440-258906440 GCF_037356315.1 Lithobates pipiens | reverse complement strand
TGTAGTACCAACGCATTAATACTTTATAATTTAGTTCCTGTATCTTAACACATCTAGATGATTTCAAAGTCAAGTGTATTATTTTCTGACGTTGAGTCGGGGTGAAGGTTTGTCCGAGATCTCTTTCCCATTTATCCAAACTCACTATATCATTATCCTCCAAAGGAGAAATTAACAATGCATATATTTTGGAGATGATATGGGAGAGGGACTCCTTCTTCTCGCAGTACTTTTCAAACTTAGTAAGTGGCCGGTCAAAATCCTTAGTCGGTCCTAAAGTGTCCAAAAAATGTTTAACCTGTAACGCCTGCCAGAGGGGTAGTTCATATTCTCCTCCTGATTGCATTAACGTTTCTATTGATGGCCATTTTTTAGATCTCAAAAAATGTAGTGCCTGGAAACAACCCTACTCTCTTAAATTTCTAAATATACCTGGTTCCATGCCAGGCAGGAATTGTGTATTCCCTAGAATGGGAAATAGAGGAGATTTTACTGTTGAGATTCTGGGATTCTGCACCGCTCTAGTTCCCACCTGGAGCGTAGGTCCTATTAAGGGATGAGTTCTTAATATGGGAGGTATAGCTGTGCCGCACAGGGGATAATTTATAACGGTAAAGGAGGCACGAGATAGGCAACACGTAATGAAATTACACAAAGAAGGGTGGATTGGAATATTGAAAAACATATTGAGTAAAAACACTAAAAATAATAGAACACGGTAAGTGCATAGTAAGAAACAAATTTAAATCTGCAGCAAAGCTTCTTACCTGGAGATCCTGCCAGTAACGACACTTGTTGTTGAAGGTTGATATCGCTACGCTACTGCCTAACAATTAGCAGCGCCATTGTCAGAAAGTTGTCCATGCTCCTTCCGTTGACTTTAGGCTGCCTGTCAGTTCTGCAGGAGGTATGTGCGACCTAATAGACAGCTCAATTCAATTTTCATATGAACTACAAATGACCTGCTTCCATAACTGTATCACTATATTAGCTACCATAGAAAACTATATGAGACCAATTAAAATGTCCTAATGTCATTTAAAGTGAATTTATCATGACAGAATTATAACAGCTGCCATTGTTATTCCTCTTTTAAAATAATAGCTTTCTAGCTGTGCTTGGCAATAATAGTTTGCTAACTCAGAACAAACATTGAGCTTACAAAATCAGAGAAAGCTCAGATCTTTTTGTCTGTATACTTGTTGCAAGCCAGTGACTCGGTAAGTATAAAGCCAAAGTGTTGGCATGACAGCTAGGCAACAATCATTTAAAAAAAAGGACAGATCAGGCAGCCTACAAATGTTTCTCGTGTTTTCGCGTTAAAGTAGAAATTATTATTATTATTATTATTATACAGGATTTATATAGTGCCAACAGTTTGTGCAGCACTTTAATAAAAAATAAACCCTAAATAGAAATAAACCCTAGCTAAATGGCATCCAGTTTGCTAGAGCACTGTGTATCATAAATAACTCATTTTATTTTTATAAATAATTTTTACTTTTTTTTTCCATCTTAGTGCTGCAGTGCTGATCTCCTGCTGTCCTGACAGCCACATGCCATTTCTCAGGTTGGGTTTTACTGATACCACAAAAAAAGAGAAAGAGGGTGCACCGACCTTGTACATTATCCTAAAACCATACCTTTATTATTGTATTAAGTGGTTAGTATACAGTACATAATATATATGGGTTTTATTGATGGTAAGAGTAGACCAAACCACGAAACAGCTGGTTGTAGTTTCTATAGAAAAAGTGACAGGGTGACAACATAGGGGCACAATTGGGAGACAGTGACAGAACATTTATTTTTATTTATTTCAGGTACTTGTATAGCGCCATCAATTTACACAGCACTTTACATGTACATACACATCAGGCCCTGCCCTCAAGGAGCTTACAACCAAAGGTCCCTAACACACATTCATACATACATATACTAGGGCCAATTTAGACAGGATCTGATTAACCTACCAGAATGTCTTTAGAGTGTGGGAGGAAAACAAAGTACCTGGAGAAAATCCACGCAGGTACAGGGAGAACATGCAAACTCCAGGCAGATGGTGTCATGGTTGGGATTTGAACCAAAGACCCTTTTTGCTGCTAGGCGAAAGTGCTATCCACTACACCACTGTGCTGCCCCAGTTTTGTCACTCTATAACAAGAAGTGCCTAAAAAAGGACCTTCATAGCAGAACCACCAGGTACTATTTTAATGAGAGCTGCAGATTTAAAACGATTGAAACTGACTTTTAAGATCACATTAACATGCTAAAGCTTATAAAAGATTTTAATGATTTAAGTCAACTTTAGATCTATTAAAAAAAAAAAAAACAGATTCAAAAGAGTGGTGATATTGACCAGAGAAGGAAACTCTACAAATGAGAATATGCCTGTAACATTGTTTTGAAGGGTAAACATCAGCAGAATTATTGAGAACAATTTAATGGGACAGAAAGGGACAAAAAAAAGCACGCGCTAAATATACTTATGGGGGTGTTACATTATAGGGCTGAATGGAACAGCAGCATCAAATTCAAAGAGTGACTAAGCCTGGCCCTTTTTATTTCAAAGAAAATGTTTCAGCAGGAATACCAATGAATCATTCACTTGTGGAATAATTGCTGCTTGTCAAATGAAAGAGGGGAACAAACTTTTGGCAGCATATTAATAAATATGAAATTATAGTTTCCCAGGATGTAGTACAAAGGAGGTTATGGACAATAATAGGACAAGCTGTAACTATAAGAAGCCATATTGTCCATGTTGTTTGTGCACATTGTTGAATTTATTGTACATGTTGAAGAGTGTATTCACTATAGGCAACCATTCCCAGTGGGCCACATAATAGTTTTGTTTTCTGAAATATGCCTTGTGTTAAAATGTGTGTAAAATGTCTGTGTGCTAAACTGCATGTGTTCCATTATTTTAAACAGCACCCCGATGTTGTCACAGTAGTGGGGTATGCATTTGCACTGCAGTGCACCACAGTACACATACCACACTTTGTTTGCTGCATTAAAAAAAGTAATGTCCAATTTTTAGTGTTTTAAGGTATGCTGTCAAAATGAATGAGTTGTGGGCAGAAGGCACAGGTGTCCCACAGCCTGTCAAACACTATGAAAAGCTGACTATAGCCAAGCGTCTGTGGCTGGATGGTGCACCTATGGGTATGAATGATTAGGGCAGTATGCGCCTAGGAACAAACACCCAAAATGCAGACTTCTTGTGTTCTGGGCATTCGTCTCTGGGAATATACTGCCCTAAATATTCATAACACTAGGTGCACCTTCTAGCCCCAGCAGCTGACAGCTTCTCATAGAGTTTGATATGCTAAAGCAGGGGTAGGCAACCTGGAGCCCTCCAGCTGTTGCATAACTACAAGTCCCATCATGCCTCTGGGAGTAATTGTAACTGCCAGCCTTGCAATGCCTTGTGGGAAATGTAGTTCTACAACAGCTGGAGGGCCCCAGGTTGCTTACCCCTGTGCTAAGGGATACCTGTGCCCTCTGATAACAGCTAAGACCACAGCCCCATGCAGCAGAGCTAAATGCCCCATGTGCATGGGGTCTTAATATATAGTACTGAGACATAGCATGTCACTACTGAAATGAATAAGAATAGCAAACAAGAACCCTCTAGCAGGACTTTAAAGATGTGATAACTCCAAAAATGCGTATGCAAGCAAGAAATATATAAAATGTATAAGTTTAATGGTACAAATGTCTAAAAGAAGAATCAATATATAGAGAGTTTATATCTCAATTTTACAAGTACAATATAGTATAGCCACATAAAATCATAAAGAACCACTTCGTTTATATCACTCTTGTGCAGGTGTACAGAGTGAAACTCTACACGTTTTGAGATTATGCAGGTGGTAAGGAAATTTGTGATATCTACATTTCAAAAAATACCAATAAGTACAGAATATATGCATATATGCATCTACACGCAGACACTTTATTTTATAGATTTAAGAATAAAGATTAAAGATTAAAAACCATATCTACTGACCAGTTATGTAGAAACTGATATCTTGGGTATGAAGTAAAGGATAAAAGACAAAACACAACAAGAAGAAAGCTGCACTGAGCTCCATGGTGTCCTAAAATAGTGTTTCTCAACTCCAGTCCTCAAGGCAACCCAACAGGTCATGTTTTCAGAATTTCCCTCAGATGAAATGGCTGTGGTAATTACTAAGGCAGTGAAACTGATCAAATCACCTGTGCAAATCAATAAAAATCCTGAAAACATGACCTGTTGGGCCGCCTTGAGGACTGGAGTTGAGAAACACTGTCCTAGAAGATAGGAGCATGACCCACCAGATAGCAATGGAGATCAAAATGGAGGAATCAATAGTGAGGGGAAGAGGTCCGACCTAAAGCCAAAACATACGTGGCTAGGCTGTAGATGGTCCAAATCTATTAGTCATATAAATACATAGGGTGAAAGAGCAAAGCTCAATATTTAGGGAAAATATGTCAAAAGGAACATAATATATTCCGAGAAATTGGATTGGATTGATTAATAATATCCAAACCTAGCTTACTTTGACATAAATGTTGTGCAGAGGTGGTATAGTGGCTAATTAAGTGATCTACAAAAAATAAATATTATTTGCAGCTTTTGACACTTGCCCAAACTGGAAAGCATAACCATTTGAGAAATATGTATAATATAGTGGATTAAAAGTATATGCTTACTTGCAAATTGTTATCTCAAAGCAGCGGCATCCAATTGAATAGCTACCAAAGAAGGAGGGATCACCTAAATGGGTAAATGTATCGATCCTAGAGATGAGGGCATAAACCCATGGCAATAAAATGGAGAATCATTTTATCAATCTAAAAAATAGATATCAGTATACAAGCCATAAAATGGCTAGAGGGAAATTCAGGAGTTGGGTGATCCTTACTGCTCTTCCATCAACCTAGAAGTATACATCAGAAACATAGGCTGACCAAGTATCTTGCCAAGGTGAGTGACAACCATCGATACAGAGCCAAGGTCCCAACGTTTTGAAGAAAGCAGCATGAATGAAGCAGCACATGGACTGACTTTTATATACCTACCATGGGGAGGGATGAGTCAGAAAAGTGGGAGGGAGGGGGTGGATGGAAGGGGGGAACGAAAAACTCCCACATCATTGAGCCAGATGGAGGAAGACATCGCAATCCATATATAACGAACAACAAACATATTTTTTATATTCCTTTTTCTATCAAAATACATTTGATACCCTTACCGGTATTTCTTCCTCCTTTTTACTTACAGTGGGTTATATATGGTGAAGTTACAACTTTACAGTGCTATTCGACTTTTTCTTAGCAGCGTATATGTAAGTACTAATTGAGGCTATGTTAGCCCATCATATTGGACTGTGTTATGTCCAGTAATGTACATCACTCTTATTTCTTTCTCCTTAATTTCAATATAGACTTGCCCCTGTGTGGTCGCACAAACGAAACCTCCCTTTGCTGTGATTGTTGAGCTGCCCAGTTCTGTGCCCTATTGAGGGGGGGGTCCCTTTGGTAAGTTGGGTGGGATTTGTGCGGTGGGAGGGTCTATGAGCCATGATACTTGTTTTGTGCTTTTTTTTTTTTTTTCTCATACTATATGCATAATATTATTTCCATTGTTTGATTTTGTGATATTGATTATGTATTTATTATTGTCAGAGCCCTTGTTGAACACTGGTGACTACATAATCTACATAATCCCCTAAAGAAGCCATTGTTTGGCTAAACATGAAGGGACTTGATATGCAACAGTGACCATCCCATGTATATGAATATTTTGGTGAGTACCACTGTTTGTATATTACTCTGCTTATGTTTTATGCACCCTATGCTTGACGTTCGCTGTATATTTATGTAATAAAATTAATTTTTTAAGTAAAAACTGTAGCTTTTATATATTGTAGTGCTAGTGTCAAAATACCATGTGCTTATGGCACAAACTAACAGTGACCATCAACCTAAGTACACTGATCAGTGATTAAATACAAATAAAATGAAAATATAAAATATAAATGAGTCCATAAAGTGTCCGTCCAGATACTTGATGGATCCACCACAAAGCCGACTGCTTTAAAGAGGAAAAAGGCCAGCAGTTGAGTAAACCTCTAAAGATGATGACATCGGTAAAACAATATAGATGGATACTCTTACCAGAGCTGATGGACCTGCGTGTCAGCAACACCAGATCATAAAAGCATGTAAAGCCACGATCATGCAGAGACGATATGCCGGGTCATGAATGATCCTTCATCAATACGAGCCAGTCTGTGATGTCATCAGGAGACCTTTGCACAATGGAATCCAAGAACTGGAAGGAATGCCGGCAAAAAGTATGCCACCCAAAGGTGATCAACAAACTCTTGGAGCAGGTGATATGTAAAACATAAAAAACACACGCTCCCAATAGTGTAGATCAAAAAGCAAAATGGCTGTTTATTTTTATAAAAACCAGCAAAAAAGTATACAAAACAAAATAAAACGGTGCCCACGAAATTAAAAAGCAAAAGGGGAGCAAAGAAACTGGGCCCTACATGTTTCGTCCAAAGCGGACTTCTACTGGGGCATTTTATACATTGGGCACCGCTATAATCCCTATACACCCTCTTTCTTTGTATTTACCAATATAAGGGATGAGGTGCGGGATCTTATGAGGTCACTCAACCCGCAACCTTTCCAGCTTGATTAAAAGTACAGTTGCTCTTGTGGAAGTAGCGCTACATAAGTAAATTACCAGTATTTTGTCATAAAAAAAGCTTTTTCCTAAAAATGTGTATATACACTCTGAACACTGTTCCAAAACATACATATATTTTCCAATACTCCATAGATCATTCAGCCTCTGATACATAGTTCCAGGGCTTTTTTTCTCAGAGAATAGGTACAGGTACTCCATGCTTCCAAGTTACCCCTTGGCTCCACCCCTCATCCACCTCCAAACGTTCCTTGGTCCCACCCCCTACCCACCTTCCAGTGCCGCTCCTTTTAGAGAATTTAGAACCAAGTACCATTTTGTAGTGTAAGTTGTTTGTAATTAATTAATTAATTATAAGCCAGTGAAATAGATCCCATGCAGCCAGCAACAATAGATCTCCTCAGGAACAATTGTTCCCATCAGCAACAATAGACCCCTTACAAAAATATTACCAAGCCAGCAACAATATATATTCAAGCAGCCAGCACCAGTAGACTCCTCCAACAGTAGATCCCTCCCAGGAACAATTGACCCCACTGGAACATAAGGTCCCTCACAGCAACAATAGGTCCCCACTATCAACAATAGCAACCCTTGCATACATTGTGTGCTGGAGGTGCTCAAAACTGGGTTCCCCCATAGTCCGATGCAAAAGTTCTGCATAGTTCTAACCATTTAGCTTTGCTCATAGCAATATCACAATATAATATGTATTATATCAACCCCTATCACTTGGTTAATGGAAGAACTTCTCACAACGCTTTTCTTGGGCAACAAGCTCACTTCTTCAGGAGGAATACAAAGTTTCAGAATACGATTTGTAATATTAAATCATCTTATACATTTATATTGCGTATTCACATATAACTAACTTAGAACTGCAAAATAGCAAGAATCTCTTTAAATCTTTAAAATAGCATTTGAATCTGCAAATGCAACTTTATCCACCAATGGATACCCAAAGAGGGGTTAAAGGAGGAAGACAAGGATGGAAAATTGTAACAGGAACACAGAAAGCATTTCAAACCAGACAAAAGTTTGTACCCTTCCCTGGCTTTCTTCCAAACTAACAAGAAAATGTTACAAGCATTAAACTCTGGATTATAGAGACATACATTTGCTGTGGATCAGCCATAGGTATCTACAGACCATGTCCAAAAAAGTATTTCATATAAGCTGTTTCTGCAGACCAGACCCTTATGCCGTTTACTCCTTTTTTTTAATTTAGAACCCTCCCCCACCCCCTAAAATATGTCCAAATGTAATGTGTGTCCTTAAATTAATTTAGAATCCTCCCCCACCCCCTAAAATCTGTCCAAATGTAATGTGTGTCCTTAAATTCAGGCAGAGTGCCTGAAGCTTTTTTTGGGGGGGCTCTCAAAGTCACCTCAAACCCTCCCCCCCATTCAGTTTTATCAATGGGCCATCAGAGGGGGTGAGGAATCTGATAAGTGAGCCTTATATTGTTGTCTTTTTAAATACTCCTTCAAAAAACGTTATACTGATGTTGTGCAAGAATGTTTTTGTGTAATCTGCTTGCAATCTTATGTGCAAAATTACTTATTTTTTTTCTTGTTTGACTCCACAGTTTCCTTCAACGCCACAGGAATGGCAGACTGTGGCCTCCCATTTTGCTGATCGTTGGGACTTTCCCAACTGTGGAGGGGCGATAGATAGGAAGCATGTCCACATTGTGTCACCACCCCATTCAGGGTCTTACTATTATAACTATAAGGGGTTTAATAGTGTAGTGTTAATGGCAGTGGTGTCGGCACACTGAGTTTCTCTATGTGGCTGGATGTCGGAGTCTTCGCCCAGACTGAGTTTTACCAACATCTCCAGACTGGTGGCCTGGCATTGCCTCCTGATGCGGACAATGTGGAAGGACTCCCCTTTGTCTTCATACCTGATGAAGCATTCGGTCTGGGCAAGCACCTGATGAGGCCATTCCCCCAAAGGACCGTCACCCCAGAGAGGAGGGTTTTTAACTAACGGCTGGCCAGAGCGAGAAGAGTCATTGAGAATACCTGTTTCTGACAGCAATCCATATGGCGGACTACAAAATCAACCACATCATCCTGTGCTGTTGCATCCTACATAATTATTTAAGGAAACATTCTCATGATTATCTAGTCTCAGTTGGGTCTGAGGCCGGACATATTCCAGAAAATTTCCTGACAGACCTGGATACTATCTTGGCAATGCAAAGCCCCCGTCAAGTTCGGGAGAGATATGTGAATTATTTTATGGGTAGGGGGGCCATTGCAATGCCAGACAATGTCTAAAATTTATATTAAACATTTTCTGATAAAATATAGAATTTTCTTTATAGCTTGCTTTTCATTTTGGCCTTCTCCTAGGTTCTCCTAGTGCACTTGTAGTGCCAAGTGGATTTTCCTTTAGTAAATAAGCCCCATTGTTACTGTAAACACAAAATTACTTACAAAACTGATATTGAAAGAAGAAGCCACACATTGTTGTATTTCAAAGGGTTTACTATGTGCACATTCACACATGTGCATTTCTAAAATGTGTTAAAACTTTTTTGGGTTTTTCTCTATATTTGTTTTGGTATTATATTTTTTCAACAACATTTTATTTTTTTGTTTTCACAATCTTTATTTTATTTTTTTGTTTTTTGTTTCATCAATATATATATATATTTTTTTTACAAACAGGAATGTTTTAAAACATTACATACACAACTCTGGAACTTAAAAAGGTCAACGTATAAAACTTGAAGGCAATATCAGACATTATAGTGTCAAAAATGTCTTGATATTGCCTTCATCAGATAAGGTGACGTCACCCCTGTAAAAGCCACATTTTGAAGATGCACACAAATTGGGAGTCCAAATGTCAACATGTGCTATCTCCCATCATGGGGGATCAATGGACGTGTTTTGTGGGTGCAATCCCTACCTCTCACCTACTAGCGTTATGAAGAAGGGGTTGCACCCACAAAATGCGTACATTGAGATCCCCTGATGGCAGATAGCACATGTTGGCACACCGTGTACATCTTCTAAATTGGCTTTTCAAATTTTAAGAACTTAAAATTAGAATGTGGTAATCTAAAAAGGAAATGAAGAACATCGATCAATTTCATTTTAGGCAAAAAGGGATTAGATTCTCCCCAAAACATCAATCATGTTCTTCATTTTCTGCTGCATGATGTCCAGGCGATTGCATATTGTGTCAATCTCCCCATTCCAGGCAATGATCTTGGTAATGAGGGTTTGGGCGCTGGTGCTAGTAAATGGTTCCGCTGCTTCCCCTTCCACAACCAGATCATCACCTAAAATTGATGAAAAAACATGTATTTAGAAATATGTAGGCATACATAGATTACCTGAAGCTGGGGTGTCAGACACTCACCTGGTGGGTTGCCCATGTTGCCCACTTCCTCCACCTCTCCTTCCTCCACATCCTCGGGGGGGGCTGGGGCTAACTTGCCATTAAGGCTGGTGAGGTCGGGGGTCCCTGGGATCCTGTTGTCTACGTATTTTCTCCCCTTTGAGAATGAAACAAAAGGTATACTTAGCACACCGATATTTTAGTGCTTAACATTGCTTAGAAGTGGTGTACAATTGTCTGTTTGGGAAGGGATCCAAGTTGAAGACATGATTCAAATTCCCTTTTAACCAAACTGCAATACTTACCTTTTTTGGCCAAGTTTCACAGATGGAGACACCCCAAGTATCCCCCCTGGAGCCCCTGTGTAGTTTACCCTAAAAAATGTTCTCTGGTGTCCCACACTAGTGCTCCTGAGTCCAGATGTGTAAACAGCTGCCGAAGTGGATGTGCCCATCTGGAGCTAGGTATATTCGTTTTTAAACATATTTATTGTCCTAATATTAATGATGTTAACTAGATGTTATAATTATTACAAATCAATGATTTTAGACCAAAAATTATGTATAGATATCACTAGACAGTAGTGGCCAAAAATGTTGATGACCAGCTTGAAAAATGCTGGGGTCAGAATGATAGTCTTTTCCATTTATTAACACTCAATTTGCAAGTCATGAGCTGAAATTTTTTTGTGATTGATGAAGCAAATACAATTATGTCCCTTTTTTATACACAGGATGACCTCAGCCAGGAGGAGGGTCTGGAACATGTCAGCCAGGAGGAGGCTGTGCCCAGTGGCAGCCAGGAGGTGGCTGGGCCCAGTAGGAGCCTCACCCAATTCCAGGTGCCTCCCCTCTGCCTTACTGCCAAAAAGTGGACATGTCACCGCTGACATCCGACGCACAATAGAGCTCTATGGAGCATCCGTTCAGGTCCACCTGAAAAACTGACAGGTGGACCTGAACGGATCGTCCATGAGAAAAGGGCCTTAAGGTTAAGAAAAAATACAGGATAATAATGTTGTTGTGGTAACTTGAAACTCAAAAAAATGTAATTATATGGAGATCACTAGCTGCCCTGGGCCCTGTCATTGTTGTGGGGCCCAAAGTAGCTGCCTCATACTTGCCAACTATCCTGGTTTAAATCCCCTCGTCCCTTGAGGTTTTAGTCCTGTGCTGTGTCCCGATAGTGTGAAGTGCTGCTACTAATGCTGCTCAGCTCTGCCCTATTGTTGTGTACAGATGACTCACCTGCAGACCCGGTGTTTACATGTAAATTACTGGCATTCATATGTAAATAGCGGTGTCATTCATATGTAAATAGAGGAGTACGGCGGCATTGATATGTATATCATGCCCCCGAGGTCATATTCACAGTAATCTCTAACAACCAATCAACAAGCAGGAATCATGTGCTGTAACCTCTAGCAAATAATCAGTGAGCAGTAATGTGTGCTGTAACCTCTTGTAACCAGTCAGTGAGCAGTAATGATACACTGTAACCTCTATGTTGTGCATTTGTTTTAAAAATTGCCATTCAAGTCTAACTGGTGTGTTTGTATGTTTTTCCAAGAAGTCATTTAGATTACCAGCAATATGAGTCACAGGACTCCAATTTCCTCTTGTTACTGCTTCATGACTTTGCTTCATATTCTGCACTTGACTTTTCTCTGTGAACTGTCATTTTAAAAGGCTGACCCATACAGGCTCTATGGACAAAACCATTACTTACATTTCTGTTACCATGTATATTGGAAAAAAACAAGGATAGGAATAATGTATTGTGGACTGATCCTCTTCACAATGGGCTGCTTGGCTTAGGTATTTGAGCTATCATTGGATATTCAGTCACATATATGTAGTGTGGTACTAAACTGGCACGAGAGGAGCAGCTGCAGTCTCATGGTGCTGTTGCTACTCTCTGTGTAAATCCATACTAGACTTCTACACAGACACAGGTGGTGTTATTTCTATAGGGTGCCCAGAAGAACATGGAATACAAGACAGCTGCTGAGAAAAATTGTGAAGGATTGTTGGAAATGTAGTTTACAAGAGAGACTGATCTATTACCAAAGGTTTGCTGGAAAACTACAGTTCCCAGAGAGAGATATTAAAAAGGGAGAGACAGCAGTCTTTTTCCCAGGTGGAAAGAGGAAGAAGGGTCTCTTCCTGGGGAAGACCATTGCTGGTACAGACCATAACCCACCTGAGTACAGTGAGAGCAGTAAGTGGGACATCTTTATCTGAAAACCAATGTACTCTGATGGGGATACAAATACTTCAAATGACAAACCCAACAAAAATATATAATAAAAAAATCAATGCTAGTAGCTGCTTCCCACTAGTGATGAATTACCTAATAGACCATGAACCATATATCTCCTAGATACTGTACAAGGGATGATGGTGCTTTCAAAATTAATAAACAGTGAACCAAATGTGGTAAAATATGGAATGCACAAACCAAAGTTCGTAATATAAAATAATCCACATGTGTATGTTTTCAATGTCCATAACATTAAAGTCTCCTTCCTGTGGAAAAAATAGTGTGAAAAACTCCCAAGCTGGATGGATCCAAGCAGAGCAAACATCCTAAAGATAGAAGTAAAATGCTGCACTCACCAGATCATATTGATCCCTCGTTTCCCCAAGCGAGTCAACAGCAGCTCTTTATACTTCTCTGTAACTCTCCTCCTGTTTAAATAGTTTCCCTAATTTCCACACTGGTAGTATGTGACCCGACCATATTCTCAACAAGTGGCATGAATTAGGGAAGAAAAGAGGGCTCCATATAGTGAAAGCACCATTTATTAAACCATAAAAATGTATAAAAGTTTCACTTTCACAATAAACAATATCAATGGCCTAGGTCAGAGTCAGCTCCTGAGGACATCACATTTTTATGACAAAATATGTTGGGCTGTAACTTTGGGTTGACCTAACCAGTTTCTGTTGGCCATCTTGGTGGAGGCATGACAAGTGTACAAGGCTTTGGATACTGTATATTGTGTAAGTACAACTTTTATATGGGATCAGCTGTGATCGGCTCTCCACTATGGTAACCCAGAAGTGATGACCTGTTGCCATTTGCAGTTCACCTGGATGTCAACGGCTCAATTTTTGAAGAAAACAAAAGCATTCAAAAACACCAATCTTGGAATGCTTTTAAAAGGCAGAGGAGGGATTATAGATAGATAGATCTCTCCAAAAAGAGTACCTGTCACATGCCTATTGCTGTCACATGTTTACATTCGTTGTGACAACAATAAAAGTGGTCAAAAAAATTAAAGCAAAATTGTAAAAATAAAATAAAAACAAATTAATTAAAAAAAAAAGTAAGGTGCCCCCCCCCCCCCGAGCGCTCGCACGCAAAGGCAAACATGTGCATCAGTCAAGCGCGCAGCTAAACAACAATCGTCCCACACGTGAGGTATCGCCATGAATGTCAGATCATGGGCAGTGATTCTAGAACTAGAGCTCTTCTCTAAATCTAAAGTGGCAACCTGTAAAGGCTTTTAAATCGTCGCCTATGGATAGTAAAATTTACGTTGTTTGTGGCCTTTGCACGGATGTGTGCAATTTTAAAGTGTGACATGTTTGGTATCCTTTTATTCAGTGTTACAAAAAAATGGGTTATAGATTTTGTTTATTTTAAATTAAATTTAAAAAATGTTCCCCCCCCCAAAAAAATGTGTTTTAAAAAAAACTCTGCGCAAATACCAAGTGGCATAAAAAATTGCAGCGCCCACCAATTTATTCTCTAGGGCCTCTGCTTTAAAAAACAGAATGTTTGGGGGTTCTAATTAATTTTCTAGCAGAAAATACAGATTTTTACATGTAAATAAAAGTGCCAGAAAAGGCCTGGAGCTGAAGTGGTGTCCAGGTAATTGAATTGTATTTTTATTGCACTGTTTTCTAATATGTTGATACTGAACTACTGATCAGCTGTGTGGCATTTTCTTTGGTCTGCCAATACAATCTGCCTATTTTCTAATGGTCAGTGTGTGCCATCTTTGTGTGACTGCTGGGAGTTCCCAGCCAAGGTATTTTGGTGGTGTTACCGTTCTGCCTAGGGCCAGAGAAAGAGCAGAGGACCTAATATTAACAGTGGCTCCTGCGGGGGTAATGCTACAGGTATCTAGTTTTAGCAGGTACCTGCTCCCATGTCTGCTCTGACCGCCTAGGTGACCAGAGTGGAAGTCCTGCCTGTGGTCCCTGCTAGTCATGTTAGCTAGGCAGGCAGGACCCATGGCACATTACCCATCAAGACAGCCTTTGCCCTCCTGGTGGGTATACCCCTAGGGAGTCTTCAGTGGCAGGCTCCCACCAATGGGTGCAGCACAGCCCTGGACCTGTAAGGCACTTTGTAGCTGACTCAGCAAGTTGCGCCTAGGTACCCTAGGTAAACACCTAATGTAATATCAATATCAAAAGACACATTACAGGCTGGACCCACTTTTTCTTTTCAGCAGACTTTGTGCATGGTTTCTGTAGCAGTACCAATGATCAGTCAATCTAAAAAAGCTGCAAAATGAGCCCCTTCAGGCTCTTCAGCAACTGAAAAACTTTCTAGATGAAAAACATATCTTAATAAAAACGAAGAAAAGGGTTTTCTTCTTTTAGAGGAAAGATGTCCTTTCTTTTGGGACACTAGCAAAAAGCTGTGCTTACATGGCAATGGCATAACCAGATATACCTGAATTACTTCATCCTGTGCCCCTGCAAATCAAGAAGTTATATTTCTGAGGTAGTTCAGTACATGCCACTATTGTATTGTTGTTTGTATCACAGCAATACAAAGATACATTATGATGTCAGTACATTACAAAATATCTTTTATGACCATAAGGTATGTTACATCTTTTTTTTAACACGTTTATAGGTTATTTGGTTCAGCTTTGCAGTAACTGAAAAATGTAGCTTTTTGGAAAATAAAGGTGAGACTCTATGCAGATAATAATTATGTATTTAGAGTCAGGGGATAGAATAAGGTAGACTGAAGGGCTCTCATTTTTATCCTAGCATTCATATTTTGCAGCTGGCTGCCCTGCCAGCGCAACCCATATCATTTTCATTGTCCTCTCTTGAACAACTCCATGTCTACATTTCCAAAATTCAGGCCCAACTGATATATGGTTCCAACAATTACATTTTCTGTCTACCTTCAATACACTAGAATAATAAAGGGAGTATTCACAGCATAAAATCCTGATAGATTAGGTGAAATTAATTAACTTTAAAGAGGAAGTAAACCCTGATGGGTTTACTTCCTCTTTCATTCCCTGCAAAGGCAAAGTATAATGGACTACTATGCATCGCATAGTAGTCCATTATGTGTCACTTACCTGACACAGGAGCCAGCGAAGTCGCTGCTGTCCCCTGTAGTCCACCGCATCCATCTTCTTGGTGGGGTCTCGCAGCTCCGCCGCTGTCATTCGGCGAAGCCGCGATGACGTCACTCCCGCGCATGTGCACGGGAGCCGACACGCGCGGCAGCTCCATCGTTGAGAATGCCGCGCTCAGTGCGCCTGCGCGCCGCTGTCTACGGCGCATGCGCCGTAGACAGCGGTGCCTGTTTTCGGGCAAATATCTCCTAAACCATATAGGTTTAGGAGATATTTCTTGGACCTACAGGTAAGCCTTAATCTAGGCTTACCTGTAGGTCAAAGTGGTTTGTAAGGGTTTACAACCACTTTAAGCCATTATGAGGGACTATCCTTCTATCTGTTGAACTTTTTTCAGTGCAAAAGAATGTATAAGGACATGCAAAGGTAGGGAAGAATACCCTAAATTCCCAGCAGTGGAACAGAATTGGGCATTATTACAGAGGGAGCTCTCTCTTGGAATATCTAAGACATACAGTTCTTTGAAAAAGTATTCATACCCCTTGAAATTTGCCACATTTTGTCACATTACACCCAAAAACTTAAATGCATTTTATTGGGATTTTATGTGATAGACCAACAGAAAGTGGTACATACTGTAATTGTGAAGTTGAAGGGAAATGATAAATGGTTTTCAAATTTTTTTGCAAGTAAATATGTGAAAAGTGTTGTGTGCATTTGTATTCAGCCCCCCTGAGTCAATACTTTGTAGAACCACCTTTCGCTGCAATTATAGTTGCAAGTCTTTTTGGGGATGTCTCTACCAGCTTTGCAAGTCTAGAGAGTGATATTTTTGCCCATTATTCCATACAAAATAGCTCACGCTCTGTCAGATTGGATGGAGACTGTCTGAACAGCAATTTTCAAGTCTTGCCACAGATTCTCAATTGGATTTAGGTCTGGATTTTGACTGGGCCAACAAATGAATAGTTTTTGATCTAAACCATTCCATTGTAGCTCTGGCTGTCTGTTTAGAGTTGTTCTGCTGGAAGGCGAACCCCTGCCCCAATCTCAAGCCTTTCACGGACTCTAGCAGGTTTTCTGCTAAGATTGCCCCGTATTTGGCTCCATCCATCTTCCCATCAACTGACAAGCTTCCCTGTCCCTGCTGAAGAAAAGTATCCCCACAACATGATGCTGCCACCACCATGTTTCACGGTGGGGATGGTGTGTTCAGGGTGATGTACAGTGTTAGTTTTCTGCCACACATAGCATTTTGGTCTCATCTGACCAGAGCACCTTCTTCCACATTTGCTGTGTCCCCCACATGGCTTCTTGCAAACTGCAAATGTGACTTCTTATGGCTTTCTTTCAACAATGGATTTCTTCTTGCTACGCTTCCATAAAGGCCGTATTTGTGGAGTGCAAAACTAATAGTTGTCCTGTGGACAGATTCTCCCACCTGAGCTGTGGATCTATGCAACTCCTCCAGAGTTACCACGGGCCTCCTGGCTTCTTCTCTGTTTAATGCTCTCTTTGCCCGACCTGTCAGTTTAGGTGGGCGGCCATGTCTTGGTAGGTTTGCAGTTGTGCCATATTCTTTCCATTTTCAGATAATGGATTGAACAGTGCTTCATGAGATGTTCAAAGCTTGTAATCTTTTTTATAACTTAACTTAATCCATGACCTGTCTGGTGTGTTTCTTGGCCTTCATGATGCTGTTTGCTCACCCAGATTCTCTAAAAAAACATCTGAGAGCTTCACAGAACAGCTGTATTTAAACAGATATTTAATTACACACAAGTAGAATCTATTTACTAATTATGTGACATCTAATGGCAATTGGTTCCATTAGATTTTAGTTAGGGGTATTAGAGTAAAGGGGTCTGAATACAAATGCACGCCACACTTTTCACATATTTATTTGTAAAAGATTTTGAAAACCATTTATCATTTTCCTTCCACTTCACAATTATGTGCCACTTTGTATTGGTCTACCACGGTGATGGTGACCCTTGGCACCCTAGATGTTTTAGAACTACATTTCCCATGATGCTCAATTGCACTGCAGAGTGCATGAGCATAATGGGAAATGTAGCTTCAAAACACCTGGGGTGCCAAGGGTCACCATCACTGGTCTAGCACATAAAATCCCGATAAAATACATTTAAGTTTTTGGTTGCAACATGACAAAATGTGGAAAATTTCAAGGGGTATGAATACTTTTTCAAGGCACTGTATAAAAAGACACCGACTCAGCTTACTGGGTTATCTAACAACTAAGACATCACCCTTGGGGGAAGCTACTCTTAAAAAAAAAAAAAACTGTAGCTGCAACTGTGAAAGTACAACATATTTTAACCCCTGTTATTGATACTTTCCATTTAGCTTGGTTTGAAAGTAAATGTGGAGAAAAATATACCGGTTTGTGAACAAAAGCAATGGCTCTACTAAATAAGATCAATATATGTATTAACCCCAAAAATTGATCAGAACACAATATTTTAGGTGAGCGTGCATCCACAGAAGTTAGTCTTTACTCCAAAGAAGTTACCACTACATGTGAGGTATCGCCACAATACTAGCATATCAGGCTGTCCTTCAACCATAATTCTTCTGCACAAGGTCCTTTTCACTGTTAAATGAACCCAGAAACGATGAACATTCCTTTGATGCAACAGATACTTAGTGAATTGTTTAGAGAAGTCAGCTTGTTAGTACAGTATGCAGAGTGGCAGGATGAAAATCAGAAATGTTTTACAAAGAGAAATCAATACATCTTACAAGGTATGATGTGCTAGTAAAAACTCAAAAATAACCCATAACAGGAAGTACACCTAAACTAACTATATATAGTGTAGTTGATAGTTGGTACTGCCCTGTGCAGAGAAGAAATTGGTAGTCATGAAATTAAATACAGTAGTTTCCTCTTTTACACAGTTTTCTTCATCTACATTATAGAGAACTAATAGATGCAGTTAATGATTAGTGGTTGGAGTTTGCACTCGGGGTTCAATAAACTTACAATTCCTGTCACTCAGCAAGAATCTAGGGATTTTGGTGTGTCTATTGTGGAGGCTATTAAAACCATGATAGCATAAACCACACAAGGTGGTTCAAATAATTGTAATCACTATAAAATTCCACAGATCCTTTCTCCCTTTTTTTCCAAAAGCGCATGTAACTGATCGTATGATCCTCTAACACAGTGATTCTCAACCAGGGTTCCTCCAGAGGTTGCTAGGGGTTCCTTCAGCATTGGGCATTTTCTGCCTCTCAGATAAGTTCCCACAGTTCCCAAGATCCCATTGATCTTTGAGCTATCTGTAAGGAGGTAATTCTTCCCAATGACCACAAGCGTAAGGACCATTCTTCCCACTGACCATCACACTAATGTATCATGAACTGTAGATTTCTAATTTTTTGCAGGGGTCCCCCAAGACCGGAGAACTATTTCAAGGGTTCCTCTGTGTTGAAAAGGTTGAGAAAGGCTGCTCTAACATATTAAACATTGTGCAGCTCTTGGAAAGAGAAATTTCTTGCGTAATTGAGCATTGACATTTTAGTTTCGATGCCACTGATAGAACAGAGTATTTGGATAGATCAATCCAACATGCAATGGAATATAAGGTAGATACTGTGTTGGGCTAGAACAATTATAGTACTCACACATGCACAATTGAGTAATGTCCACTTATCATTGTCATTGGCATGTATCAGTGCACTACAGGCTTGGTACTGTAATCTCCTGTCCATTAATCTCCCCCCACTCCAGGCAGAAGTGCCAGTTCTCAACTCCCACTCTAGTGGACATTATTCCAATGCAATCCCCATGAATCCAGACATTCATGCGTTACAATGCTTCTTTCACCTACCCAGTCAAAGCGATCTTCCTCCTATCAATAGCCTTTTTTACCCATTTAGCACAAGGACACAATCCCTCAGTTCTCACACTCTACTATGCTATTCCTATTTTTATAATATGACCCCATACTACCTAATGACCACTAATGGGTTTGTCTAATTAATTTGTGTTTTATCTCTTATATCCAATTTGAATCTACCAGGTCATTCTCCATCCCATACAGTTTTTCCTACAGTGACCCCCAAACCACCCTACACCAATCTGGAATGATAGAGCATGCTGTAGATATCCCTAGAATTACTGCCATATAACAAAATAAATGTGAGCTTTTAAAACAAATCACACCTACAAGTGTTCTTCAGTGCTTCCAAAATTCAAGTTAATTTTGCATTGCCAATACATTGTATTCACAATTTATTTTTCAGTTTAAGAAGGATATAACACAGTAAAGCAATTCCTAAAATCTGACATGACTGTGGTGTTGTTTTGCTAAGTTGACAATATGTAAATAAAATTACCATATGCCCTTGCATGGCATTCTTCACTAAAAAACATGATTTCAAATTGTTTAAATTAAAACTTTGCTTTGGTATTAAACCGACACATGGATCCCATAGTCCTATTATCGTCCCAGAAAAAGTAGGTTTGCCAATTAAACACAGATGGCCTTGTGGTTATTGTTCTGTTATAGCATCTGTTCTTGCTATACTCACGAGTATAATTCCCCTTCCAGATATCCCAATTATATTTGGTAAAAAAGTATGAAAAGTCACGTGATCCCACACAGTAGATATTTGTGTTTTAAACGTGATTTCCTGTTCTTCACTTACCCACTGATTCATTAAATCCTTTCCCCTCATCAGTTTTGCATATAATAATTTTATTTATATGGGTTTTATCACAAACCTGGAGGATAATTTCTCTCTCTCTCTTATTAAAAATGCTGGCATGTCCTCAAAAGGGTAAGTCTGGGTTTTTTTAAGGGAAGAAAGATCCACCATGGAAAGGGACCTTTTCTTGAAAAAAGCCTCCTTAATATGGTATTGTAGGGCAATATGTTTGGGAGGGGAAAATAACTTGTCAATAGACCACCGGTCACCATATAAAACCAGTTGTAGTAATGCCTGTACTGGGAAGGTTTTGACATTAGGCACTTCAAAGGGAGCCCAGAGAAGTAACCTTAAGCCGTGTACACACGTAGCCGTCTGTCCGACGAACTTAGTCTGGCGGACTTCCCGCCAGACTGTCCGTCGGACTTTCCGAACGGGCTACTTGCCCACACACGGCACTTTTTCAGTGGACTAATACGGCGTACTAAGTCCGCCGTACTATCCGCCCTGCTTTTGAAATGAACGGACTCTACCCACACGCAGAGGAAAGTCCGCTCTGCTCGGACAAGGGTCTGATGTGGACCTGGGGGGACCCCCACGCCGGTTTTTTTCGGCGTTGGGGTTCCCCTTTAAGTCCATACCAGGCAGCGGGGCCAGCGACGTCTCCTTCGCGGGCCCCGCCTACCTGGAGACCCGCTCAAAATGAGCGGATTTTTCTCCGGGCGGGAAAAGTCCGCTCATTTCAAAAGTACGGCGGACTGGCATACACACGGCCGGATTGTCCGCCGAAATGCGAGTCCAGCGGGAAGATTGAAGTGTAAAACTACTTTCTAAGTCCACCGTACCTACACACAGGGGGATTGTCTGGCGGACTTCAGTTTGCCAGGCTTTTCCACCCGCTTGTTTGATCGTGTGTACGCGGCATTAGAGTATGCAGACGCAAATCACTCCAATTCTAAACATGTACACACCGCATCAATACGGACTGAGATGGTAACTTTAACCCTAAGAGTTCTGTCAGCAGGCTGTAACTCCTTAGGCACTAGATCATACAAAAGGAATAGATAAGACTCCTTGTCATCCTGTGCAGTGTGTGCAAAAGCAGCTGCAGGCATGTTAGAGAAAGGCTCTGGAAAAGGTGGTTTAGAAATACGCTAGCAGCCCCTGCATCCTGAATCAGCAATCATGGCACTGATCTTTTTGCATTAATTCTGACAAAGTAATGGAAAATCCTCCCTGGATAACGCAGAGGAGGGAGCCCCTACACTTACCACAATGGCAGTTCTAAAAGCGACAGTCATGGTCCAGACAGTCTTTGTGCTTACAGTGGACACACTCCAAAAGGTTCTTTCATCGACAGACTTACACCGGTTGGTGTATCATGTCCCTGAACCTGTAAAGCACCCTGTGGCTAATAAAGATCTCCAGCTATGTTACATTGGGAGCTGTGTCCCATCAGCCACTGCACCCCATATGATAGCAATGGGATTGACTGTCACCCCATATGACAGCAATGGGATTGACTGCATATGGGTGCACAGAACACCTATATACAGTATTTCAGAAAAGTGAGTACACCCCTCACATTTTTCTAAATATTTTAATATCTCTTTTCACGTGACAACACTGAAGAAATGACACTGCTACAATGTAAAGTAGTGAGCATACAGCTTGTATAACAGTGTAAATTTGCTGTCCCCTCAAAATAACTCAACACACAGCCATTATTGTTTAAACCACCAATCTCCATGCAGGGTGCCAGACGCATAGAGTTCTACTGTTTTTTTTTGTGAAGCACATGATTAGAGCCGGAGGCTCTAATTTGCTTAAAAAGGGTTGGCACTGCACCCTGAGCCCACCCACTTGTGACAATACCGAATCAGCTTTTCCTCTCAGGCAATCAGGACAGGAAGCACGTCCTGAGACCGGATTGGCCAGGAGGAGAAGCAACCAGATTGACCAGGAGGAGAAACCGGGGAAGCTGCTTGTGACCTGGATGGTGTAAGTGCAAGGCTGGTGCGCTTGCGAGCGAGTGGGGTGCGGCGCTTGTTTGCCACCCCCTAAAAAAGGGAGAATCGGCCGTCACTGTGTCCTCCACTTCTTGTCATCACCCAGCCGAGAGAGGTGCTGTTTGGTGTCTCAGCCATCTTGCTATTTCTGGAAGCTGATGATACTTATTTTCCTGCCCTTCCATCGAGAACTTTGCTTGCTTCAACCACATGTCTGCTGAGCTCTGCAGCCCCACTGTGATCCTATGGAGGTCTACATGAATCTATGACAAACCTTGATCTACCTTTATCTAGTGAGTGCATTTTTATTGTCTTTTATGCTTTTTTAATAAATTGCTACATAAAGATGGAGACGCCCTCTTGTGTTTGTTTTTTATATGTGCATTAGGATCTCAAGACCTGTATCCATTTTATCTGGTGTATCCTATCACTCTCCTGGCCCTCTTATGTGCCTCATTTAATGACAGTTGGGTTCCAGTCAGCACAATAGCTTATTCTTTTCATACAAAATCTCAAAGCTGCTGTGTTAAACACAATCTTGTATTACTCTATTATTATTATTATACATGGTGGGTACATAGCACCAAAAGCTTACGCAGCACTTTACAATATAAAAGGGAGACAATACAGTTATAATAAAATAAAATACAAGAGGATTAAGAGGGCCCTGCTCAGAAGAGCTTACAATCTAATAGGGTGGGGCAGGTGGCATAAAAGTTTGTAACTGTGGGGAATGAGCTGATGGAAGTGGTAAAAATATTAGTTGGAGACGTGATAGGCTTTCCTGAAGAGATGAGCTTTCAGGGATTGCTTGAAGGTAGCGCGTGTAGGGGATAGCTGGACAGGTTGAGGTAGTGAGTTCCAGAGGATGGGAGAGGCTCTGGAGAAATCCCGGAGATGAGCATGGGAGGAGGAGATGAGAGAGCTTGAGAGCAGAAGGTCTTGAGAAGAGCGGAGAGGATGATTAGGGTGATATTTGGAGACAAGATTGGTGAATAGCTTTGTATGCTGTGGTTAGTATTTTGATTCGTTGGGTGATTGGGAGCCAGTGTAGGGATTGGAGGAGAGGGTTGGCAGACACTGAGTGGTTGGTAAGGTGGGAGAACAGAAACCTCAGGTGGAGCAGAAGAGCAAAAGCTCGCTTGATCTTGATTTTCAGTATGAATACAGATCGTGATAACAGGGCCTCGCGATCCTTCTGACTTTTTGGATTTTAAGCAGGAGGTGTCAGAAAAGTTACCACATGGATAACTGGCTTGTGGCAGCCAAGCGTTCATAGCGACGTCGCTTTTTGATCCTTCCATGTCGGTTCTTCCTATCATTGTGAAGCAGAATTCACCAAGCGCTGGATTGTTCACCCACTAATAGCGAACGTGAGCTGGGATTAGACTGTCGTGAGACAGGTCAGTTTTACCCTACTGATGATGTGTTGTTGCAATAGTAATTCTGCAGCAGCATTCATGATAAACTGAAGAGGTGAGGCAGGCCAATGAGAAGGAAGTTGCAATAATCATGGCGAGAGATAACAAGGGAGTGAATGAGGAGCTTGGCAGTCTCATTTGTTAAAAGGGGCGAATTTTAGAGATGTTACGGTGGTGAATTCTACAAACTTTTGACAATTGGTCTTGAGGCTGAAATGAAATGTCAGAGTCTAGGATTACACCTATTACCCTGGCGTGAGGGTACTAGGTACTGCATTGTTGATTTTTATGGAAAAGTCAGGGAGTAGGGCACGGGTGAGGGGGATATTAATATCTCAGTTTTAGAGAGATTTAGTTTAAGGAAGTGGTGCGACATCCATGCTAACATGTGAATTAGTAAATTAGTGATGTGAGAGGAGATTGAAGGAGTGATGTGTGGAGTAGACAGATAGATTTGGGTGTCATCGGCTTATAAGTGGTATTGGAAGCCATGGGCAGTTATCAAGTGACCAAGGGAGGAGGTATAGCTAGAGAAGAGAAGGGGTCCAAGAACAGAGCCTTGGGGGACCCCCACAGAAAGGGGCAATGGAGAGGAGGAGACAGAGTTGTAGGTAACACTGAAGGAGTGCTGTCATATATGGGAAGAGAACCAAAATAGAGCAGAATTTCAAAGGCCAAGGGAATGTAGTTTATTGAGAAGGAGCTGGTGGTTAACAGTATTAAAGGCCACAAAGAGGTCAAGTAGTAGGAGTATGGCATATTAGCAGTTAGTAGATCGTTAGTGAGTTTTAGTAAGGTAGTTTCCGTGGAGTGCTGTGAGCAAAAGCCAGACTGTAAGGGGTCAAGAAGGTTATTTTCACTGAGGTAGGAGCTGTAGACTAAGGCCGCGTACACACGGGCGGACTGTTCGCCCAACTTTGTCCGCTGAACAGTGTTTGGGCGGACAGTCCGCTCGTGTGTGGGCTTTCAGCGGACAGTTTCAGCGGACAGTTTGACGGACAAGGTTTTTCGGAATTTCCGAAAAACTGTCCGCTGAAACCTTGTTTCAGCGAACAGTCCGCTCGTGTGTAGGCTTGTTCGTCAAACAAAGTTGCGCGCATGCTCAGAAAGGATTTTCACGCCGAAAGCTATAATGCAGTGTATAGGACGTCGTATTTTTCGTCCCGTCGTAAGTGCCGTTCACGTCATCGCGCACGGTTTCAGCAAACTGTTCGTCCGTCGTGTGTGGCCATGTCCGTCCATGCTAAGTTTGAGCGGACTGTTTGCCGAAACTGTTTGACGGACAAAGTTGGGCGAACAGTCCGCGCGTGTGTACGCGGCCTAAGCGTTCTAGAACTTTAGAGGTGAATAGGTGCAATGAGATGGGTCTTAAGTTGTTCAGGTTGGTGGGATCCAGTGAGGGTTTTTTAAGTATGGGAGTGATCTGCGCAAGTTTTAGAGGGGAGGTGAAGGTGCCACTAGAGAGGGAGAGATTGAACATGTGAGTGAGGGAGCATAGGATAGAAGAGGGTGACCATAGTAGTTGTGAGGGAACAGGATCCAAGGGACAATTGGTTAGGTGGGTATCTGAGAAAAGTTTTGTAACCTCTTCAGTAGTAGCCAATTCAAAAGAGGAGAGTGTTGAATGTGCTGTTAGACCAGGTATGTTGGGTGGGGAAGATGTACTCACAGTGGAGGTGTCCTCATGAATTGCATCAATCTTGTCTTTGAAGTGATTGGCAATCTATTGGGCAGTGAGTGAGTTAGTGGGTAGAGGGGGTGGAGGTGGGGGTACTCTATGTGTATACTATATCACAGAGTGGAGTTACAGGAAAATATGTAATTTTGCTATGTACACCCTGGGACGAGGTCAATCTGGAAGTCCCGGGAGAAAGAAGGAGGAAGAACTCGCATTGCAGATGGTGGAGCCGATGCCTTACATACATTACATGTGTCATTCCTGGTGCAAGGTTATGCACATTTAAATGTAAGTGGATGTACACTGTTTTTATTGATGGCATTTTAAATGTAAATGTTGTTTTACACTATATAATCTTTTCTTTATTATGACATTTCAACCTATACAAGGAACATATTGCATACCTCCCAACTTTTTGAGATTGGAATGATGGACAACTATCAGCAAAAGTATGTATGCATAGGACACTCCCCTGACCATGCCCCCTTAAAGGAGAATTGTAAAAAAAAAAAACAAGATTGGTTAAACCCACAAGTGCTTTTTTTACCACTAATTTTCCTTTATATTGGCTTTTGGAATTTACAAATTCCAGTGCTGGAAAACACTTTTTCTCGTGGATCTGCAGTGAATGAAGAAACAAAAAAAGTCTTGGAAAAAAAAAAAGCAGTGTTTCCTTTGATATAGGACACTAACAAAAAACTCAAGAATGTTGGGAGTGGGAGGGTTTATACTGCCTGTTTTTTTTTCTAATTCTCCTGAAGGAAGCAGAATAACCCATTGACCCTATGTCCCTTAATGAATGGTTAAGAAAAGACACAAGTCCATCAAGTTCACTTTACAGAACCCCCTAATTTACAACATGTACCAGTAATTATTCTGCCAAACTTACTCTATAAAAAGTCATATATATACCCTGCAGTTTAGAGTAAATGGAAATAGAATTATTAATACCCTATTTCCGAATCCATATTTCTCCTAAATAAAAGGCTAATAAAAGTATAACAGACCCAAACATTTCCTTTTACTGCAATCTCGCGTTTGTTTTGAATTGCAGGGCTGTGATCCTTAAACACTAGCAGCGAACACTCATGGTAAATGACGTCCTACGATTTATCCTATATACACACAAAATACCAGAAATTCTTCATTATCATGAAAAAAAAAAGCACTGGTCTTTGTACTAGAGCCGTCTCTACCATATTAAGTAACAACCATGAGTTTAACAGTACAAAGCAAAGCAAAACATTTGTCAAGTATAATGTGCCCTTTCCTGAATTTGTCAAATAAGAAAAAAAAAAATTAAAAAAAAAACTACTTCTCAAGCAAACCTAAAATCATTTTACTACTTGGCAAGCTTTTTGGGGTATAATAAACAAATACTGAAAAAGGCAAGTTATGCAACAATAGTTTAAGGAAATTTGGAAAGAAAAAGTATATACATGAACATAACATTAAATATCTTCCAAATTATGGCAATTTTATTCACAAGGCATCTATTATGTTCTTAGTGCCATAGATACTGATATAACATCATTGATGGCCTGGCATACTACTGTGCTTGATTATGATTATTTGCTACAACACTTGCATTCTCAATACTCACAGTGAGACTTCTGCCTACTGACTAGAGCTGAATGGTCTGCACTTTTTAAAATATTGTACACATGGCGGTTATTTACCCATCTGCCGACCGTTCACAGTAATTATACATGTACTTGATTGGCCTTCTTCTGGGTTTGGGGCGTGCATGCATGCATGCCTTTATTGGACACAGCACGAGTTTGGCAGATGATTTCACTCCAATCACACACAGAGTTGTGTTTACAAAAACAGAACTCGGTGTGGAGAGAACAGTGATCTAGCTGTTTCTTCTCCCTGCAAAGCAGAGAGAAAAAAGCAGCCATATAGTAAAGTAAAAGCAGCACACGTTACACATTGTTAGGCACACAGTTAACCCTGTTATTTGCCCTAGATGTTAACCCCTTCCCAGCCAGTGTTAGTACAGTGTTAGTAGAGGTTAGTATGGGTATTTTGTCATCTAAGTAAAGCACCACATCCTTTCAATACTTGTAGAAATAGAGAAAAGGGGTTCCTTGGGACTTTTAAGGTGCAACATAGCAACTATAGAAAATTCATTAAAATTGAAAAATGTATTGAAAGATTAAGTTAAGACAATATATACATGTAAAATCAGGTGCATTCATGACCCATTTCCTATAGTCCATAGCAGTAGTACAGTGGTGAATCCCAACAAGTTTTGCCCGCTGTGCTATTTCAGGGTATGTACCGTCTGCTAAAAGGTCATGTTGCTGAATCAGACAGAGACAAATAGGACTATGCATAGATCTCACAATAGTTGTGTACATATATTCAGTAATGCTGATTATACATGCTTACCCCAAAGTTACTTCTAGATAAAATAGAGTATCTATCCAAGGTTAACAGATGGTATTCCCAATGGAGCCAGCCAAATTAGGACCATAAGTGACCACAGGAGGCATAAAAAGGGATATAATTAAATCTATAAAAAAAAACAGAAAAGTGTTAGTGTACAGTATTATCACGGATCATTGTATTAGTGTCACTAGCAGCATCAGTGTCAGTTAGTGACCCTCCTAGATAATCTCTGTTAGTGCCAGATTGTCCGCCACCCTATCACAGTCCCAGTATAAGTCACCAATCACTGCCATTACCAGTATGGCACCGTAACGGTGTAAATACCATTGTATATATGCCATAGTTTGTAAACATTTTAACGTTTGCACAAACCAAGTAGCCACTTCAGTTCCAGAAGGTTTACCCTCTTCATGACCGGGACCAGGCCATTATTTTTGCGATATGGCACTGCGTTCCTTTAACCAATGACCCTGTACACAAATAAAATTGATGTCCTTTTTTCTCCAAAATAGAGCTTTTTTGGTGGTATTTGATCAACTCTGTGGTCATTGGGATTTTTTTTTTTTTACCAAAGACATATGGCAGAAAACATTTTGGCCTAAATTTATTAAGAAATTTAAATTTTTGATTTTTTTTATGATATGTTTTAGAACAGGAAGCGTTTTTTTTTTCTTTTAGACAATAAAAAAGAAAAAAAATTGTGGTGATCAAATACCACCAAAATAATGCTCTATTTGTGTGAAAAAAATTATATAAATGTAATTTGCGTACAGTGTTGCATGACCGCACAATTGCCAGTTAAATTAGCACAATGCTGAATAGCAAAAAATGTCCTGGCCATGAAGGTGGTAAAATCTTCTGGAGACCAACTGGTTAATTTGCCATGATTATTTATTTATTTTTTTTGTTTCACAAATTTTATTGAGTGAACCAGAGCATGAAATACAACATAGTAGACAAACATATACTGTCGCATATTGTACATGTGATAATAGTAGAGTACAGTTATAAAAAAATATTCATGTAGATAGTACAATATATATATATGAACAAATCAGCATAATATTCCATCATAATACTGAAGGACAAATGGTAATTTGGCTAACTGTACCCAATGTAGGGGGGGAGGTATAGGGGGTGGGGGGGGAAGGGTGAGGGGTGTAGGGTGAGAATGGGGGAAAAAAAAAAAAAAGAGAATGGGGGGGGGGGGGGGGGGAAACAGTACAGTGAGAAAAGTACTTATAATTACAAAATGTATTTCAGTTCTGTCTGAGTTTATCTCTTATAGAAGTAATTTTCTAATGGTTTACAATTGATTTATATTCCTGAGTGCTTTTATATTCTATCCATGCATGCCAGGTTGCAAAGAATTTAGTAATTTTTTCCTGAGATATACTTATAAGTTCTTCAATCTGCTCTATGTTGTTGATTCTCCGAAACCATTCCTTTTTCGTTGGAATGGCCTCGGAGCGCCAGTGGACGGGGATACAATGACGTGCCGCGTTGACCATAAACATTGGCAGTGATTTCAGATAAATTTTCTTGGGGATGTCATTCAAGTGAAGGAGGTATTGTGCCGCGTTAAAGATCAAGTGTTCTGGGGAGATTTTGTTGATTGTTTCGTGAACCTCCATCCAGAAGGTCTGGATTAAGGGGCAGGACCACCACACATGGAGCATCGAGCCCTCTTCTTGTTTGCATCTCCAGCATTTTTCTGAGGATGTGGGGGAGAACTTGTGTATAATAGAGGGGGTCCTATACCATCTGGACAAGATTTTATAGCTACATTCCTGGGTAGCTACATTTAGAGACCCTTTGTGTGCGTAAATATATAGTTTTTCGGATATTAAGATATCAAGGTCTCTTTCCCAATGTTCACATGTTTTGATGGGCAAATCGGGTGCCCCTTCAAATAGTGAGTTATAAATGATTGATATAATATGTCTATGTGGGTCTTTCTTCATACAAAGGTCTTCAACAGTCGTTGGGGGTTTCGTCCAAAGATGTGTTGTCTGTCTGTTGGTCAAGAAGTGTCTAATTTGAATATAGTTCCAATGGGGTATTTGGAAGGGTGTTATAATGTCATGGAGGACTTCTCTAGAGAGTATTTTCCCATTTTTGAAGAAATGTTTGGCGAGGATTTCTTTATGTGGCCAATTGAGTGAAAGAAAGTTTCTGTCTAGTCCTGGTGGGAAGTCAGGGTTATTTCTCAGAGGTGTGAGAGGGCTATACCAAGGGGTGGGAATTTTGGATTTGAATGTGTTGTGAAAAATTTCTAACGTGGGTCCAACTAGGGGGTGCGTTTTGATGTGATTAGGGTGGTGTTTAGGGTGGATCCACGGGAGCGACTTAATTGGGGAGGTGAACTGAGATTGCTCTAGCGTCACCCAGTCCTTAACAGCTTGATGAATATTCCAGTCTACTATACAGGATAAGAGTGTTGCTTGGTGGTATTTCCTAAGATCAGGGAGAGCTATACCACCCTTGTGTTTAGGGAGGTTTAGTCTGGCAAACTTTATTCTGGGGTTTTTGCCCCTCCATATAAACATGGAGCACGCTTTACGAAAGGCTGTAAAAAAGGATGGTGGCACTCTGATGGGGATAGTTTGCATGACGTATAGGTATCTGGGTAAGATTGTCATTTTTATTAGCGAGGCCCTACCAAACCACAAGATGTTTAGGGCGTTCCATCTTCTCAGATCGTCTCGTGTTTCTTTTAGAATGGGTATATAGTTTAATTGGTATAGTTTTTTTAAATCTGAGGGGATTTCGATGCCCAAATATGTGATGCTCTTTTCAGCCCAGATAAATGGGTGATTTTTCTTACAGAGTTCTACAGAGCTTGGCTGCAAGGTGATATTAAGAGCGTTAGATTTGGAGTGGTTGATTTTTAGATTGGAAAGAAGATGGAAATGTTCCAGGTCTTTGAGGAGGTTAGGCAAGGATGTGTGAGGTTCCGATAGGAAGAGTAGCATATCATCTGCGAATGCTGCAACTTTGTAGGTGTTATTTTGGATTTCTATTCCCTTAATGTCATTATTTGCTCTGATTCTATTTAATAGTGGTTCTAGAGTGAGGACAAATAGGAGTGGGGAGAGTGGGCATCCTTGTCGGGTGCCATTTCGTAGATTGAAGGCGTTCGATAGGTGGTTGTTTACACGAACTCGTGCAGTCGGATTGGAATATAATACATTAATGTAAGATCTCATTTGGGGTAGTATTCCTATATTGTTCAATACTGCGTCTATGAAATCCCATGCCACCCTATCGAACGCCTTCTCTGCGTCGAGGGAGAGAAAGAATCCTTGTTTTTGTTTTGAAGTTAACCAGTGACTAATGTTTAAGGCTTTGGTCGTGTTGTCTCTTCCCTCTCTGCCAGGAATAAAGCCCACTTGGCCTAGGGTAATTAGGGATGTTAGTAAAGGTAGTATTCTGTTTGCTAAAATTTTCGCATAAAGTTTTACATCGACGTTAATTAAGGAAATCGGCCTATAGTTTGTGACCTGGGTGATGTCCTTGCCTTCCTTGGGTATTACAGTTATATGGGCTTCTAGTAGTTGTTTGGGGGGGTGTTTCTCGGAGTGTAGAGATTGAAAAGATTTCAGAAATTTAGGTTTTAGTATTTCGATGAAGGTCTTGTAATATTGTAGGGGTAATCCATCAGGGCCTGGGGCTTTCCCTATTTTCATTTCTTTTATAGCTTTGTCTAACTCCGTGCCAGAGATCGGTTCTTCAAGTTTCTGGGCAGTAGCGTCTGAGATTCGGGGTGGGCTATATTTACTTAGAAATTCTTGGATAAGGTTGGCTCTTAGGTCTGAATTTAGCGGACTCTTGGGATTGGAAGGGATATTATAAAGAGATTGATAATATAATTCAAATTGTTTTGCAATCTCCACATTCGAGGATTGTAATTTACCTTGTTTGTCCATTATTTGGTGGATTGTTGCTGAGATTTTTTTGTTTTGTACTGCTTTAGCGAGCAGTCTCCCACTCTTGTTTCCTTGCTCATAGTATATCTTGTGTCTTAAGATATATTGTCTTTTGGTTTTGATATTTAACTCATCTGCGAGTAGTTTCCTCGCGTTTGTAAGCTCCTCAAATGTTGAGATTGCAATAGTTCTCTTATGTGTTGTTTCAAAATTGTGGATAAGCGCTATCAATGAATTTATTTTGGATTGTTTTTCTTTCTTTATTTTGGCTAGTTTTTTTATAAATTCTCCTCTAATAACACATTTGTGTGCCTCCCACTGTGTGATTGATGAGGTTTCTCCGTTATCATTACGTGCGAAGTAATCTTTTAGTGTTTCATTAAACTCTGAAATATCTTTGGGATCTTTCAATATGGAAGTGTTCAGTCTCCATGTTTTTGTGCTAGTGTTTTTTTCTGGGAAGGTTAGAGTCATGGTGATTGGGTGATGATCTGAAATGGTCATTGGTTCGATAGTACTGTTAGTCAGGAGGGATAGGTCTGATTGTGTCATAAAGAAGTAATCTATTCTTGAATATTTTTGATGAACGCTGGAAAAGAATGTGAAGTCCTTGGCTTGGGGATTGAGAGTTCTCCAGGAGTCGTGTAGCATAAGGTTTTGTAGCTGAATTTTAATTTGTTTTAATGCTCTATATGGAAGGCTCGATGCTCCACTCGAGGTGTCTATTGCGGGGTTTAGCGGGATGTTAAAGTCTCCCCCTAGGATGAGAATACCCAACGCGAATGTCGTTAATAGGTCTTTGATTTTACGGAAAAAGGCTACCTGTTTAGAGTTTGGAGCATATATATTTGCAATAGTGATGGGGTGATGGCCAAGTTTACCTTTTAGAAATATAAATCTGCCTCCAGGATCAGTCATAGAGTCTTGGAGTTGGAATGATGTCTGTTTGGAGATCAAAATTGAGACCCCTTTTGTTTTCCCTTCGGGGTTTATGGCATGGTAGGCAAATGGGAATCTTTTGTCTTGTAATTTCGGGAATTTTTCGGTTTTGAAATGCGTTTCTTGGATACATATGATATTTGCTTTGTGTTTGTGGAATTCGTTGAGTAGTTTGGTCCTTTTTTCAGGTATGTTAAGTCCTTTGGCATTAATTGAGAGAAGTTTGATCATTAGTGGAGTGGTATTCTGTTTACAGTTAGTCATCTTAGAGTTTGGGTGTATACTTCTAGGTGAATGGGTATGTTTCAAAAAAAAAAAAAAAAAACGGGGGGGGGGGGGGGGGTAAAGGGTGATAGGGGTGGGGGGGAGGGATGAGTGAAGGGGGTTAGACCGGGGGTAGAGATAGACCTGCTAGTCTACCCTATTAGGGATCCGGTTTGTTCAAAGAGCAAAGGTGGTTGCCCTTTGTGTGAGAACGGGGACTACTCAGGGCTCAATGGATGCTTGTGATTGCTAAATGATTAGCGGTATACTAAAAAGAAAGACGTTTTTCCTCTTCTCTCTTGTTAGTTTCTTTCTTTCTTTTTTCTTTGTAAGATTTCTCTTCTTGCTATGGAATAACTTCCTGCACTCGGGAGAAGTCAATTGAGATAATGCTTAATTAGATTAGGGCGTTTTCTTGATAAATTGGGCCAGGGTAGTGGTTGGTATTAGGCCTATTATCCATTAGAAAGTTTCATGGGTGGGTTACTGTATTTTAGCCCTTAATGTATAAATGAAGAGCCACGACAGGGCAGAAACAGTGAGGGTGTACCAAGACATATAGCTTGAAAGAGACAATAAAGTATTTCAAGTGTCTACAAAAATCTAGTGGAACGGTTGATTAGCCTTTGGTAAAAGGCATTTTGTCTAACCTATGAGAGGTTTGTGTCAGGTGTACCTTGTATTAAGAACAGTATACCAACAATGTGTCTCTCCTAACGGAATATAGGAGGGTGAAAGATTGGTTGCAATCTGACGTCTAAAATATATACCGTCGACCTTCCGAGGGGGAGGAGATCTCCCTCAATCTTATCGCCATAAATAACAACTCTATAAGAATTCTGAACTTTAAACAATTTTAACCCGCATCAACAATGCATGTATCTTGATCATCTTATACTCATTTCTATTACCGAGATAAACATATCTACGGTATTGAGAACACACACATACGAACATTCTATATTATGTAAAGACCTAGCTAGTAGGCTGTGTTCTGAACAATAAGTATGTTAACTTTAGAATGCCAGAAAAATGGCGTTTTGCGACCTTGACCCCAAATTGTAATTACGGTCAAAGCGACAACAAGACTATCTGTTAAAACATTGAATTAACTTGAAGAATTTTAAATTCTAACTTTTTACTCTTCCCCACTCTATTCTCCCCTTCCCCCCCTCCTCCCTTGGTATTGCACCATATCTTTAAAGAATGATTAAGTGATCTACAACTTGGTTGATCAGGGATGTTTAGAAACTATGTTACAGTAAAGAAGATGCTCATTACTGTAGTGCCTCAAAATGTCAGCACTGGGGGGGGTGAGGGGTACTAATAGGCTAACTTTGTGAGATTATCTATTCATATATCAGGTCTGTATGGATCAAAGCAGGTAGGCATAGAGGAAATGTATCCCTCTTACTCTTTCGTGACCCCTCTCCTGCCCTTCAATCCTCTCACAAAGTCTCTTACCTAGTTTTCTTTGAAATGTCCTTCTTTGCAGGAGGGAGGGAGTTATAAGACAGAATACAAAGGGGAAAAAGGTGATCAGAAAAAAAGGTGAGAACAGAGCGGAGGAAGAAAGAAAACAGAAAAGGGTATTAGAAGCGCAGAGTAGGCAAAGTCACATTTTATGAGAACTTCTAGAGGTTTGACTTATCATGGAGGGTATGAGATCAAGTGTCCATTTGTTCTCGGTGATCTCGGTGATCTATGCGGTCTCTGCGTCTGGGTGGGGAGATTCCAGGACTTCTTTGGAAAGCATTTCTTCTGTTGTAGTGCGGAGACGGTGATCTGCGGCGACGGTCTCTATTTCTTTGGGTTCTTGGAGTGAGGTTGTTGGAAATCGCTATCCACGATTCGCTCGGTGTGAAGGAGCTATACCAGTCCGGTACTTCAATTCTGGGGAGATCCAGAGCTTCGGCAAATGACTGTAGGTCTTCTGGTGTGCGCAACAGCGCTGTGTGGCCTCTCCACGTGGCAGATAGGCAAAAGGGGAATTTCCACCTGTATGGAATGCCTCTGGTGCGCAGCTGTTCTGTGATCGGGCGTAAGGCTTTGCGTTGCTGTAGCGTGATATTTGATAGGTCTTGGTACAGTTTGATTTCATTTCCATTAAAGATGAGTCTGCCTTTTTCTCTCGCTTTTTTAAGAATCGCTTCCTTCAGAGGGAAATTGACCAGGCAGCAAATTATGTCTCTAGGTGGATCATCATCTCTACCTCTGGGCCGCAGAGCTCTGTGGATCCTTTCAAATTCAATAGGGGAGTCAGGGGGTCTGTCCAGGATGTCATTAAATAGTGCAGCAGCAGTCTGCTCTACTGGGTTTTGATCAGTCATTTCTGGGACACCTCTGATTCTAATATTGTGTCTCCTCCCCCTATTGTCCAAATCTTCAATGCGGCGGTGCATATCTATAATGTGATTTAGATGTATGTCAGCGTTTTTTTGTACTTGCCTTATTGCTTCTGCCTGATGGGTTGAGGCTTGCTCCATTGCTCCAGTTCTTGCTGCTATGCCTTGTATGTCAGCTCTTATTTCATTGATGGCAGCAGAAAAGGAGGCTTTTATGTCCATAGACATAGCTTGAAGGTTGGCCTGAAGGTCTGCCAGGCTGAACGATTGGGGCTGGAGAGATTCTTGTCTCTGTGGTCCGTTCGCTCCGTTCGCGGTGTCCGCGATGGTCGTGGAGCCGCCGGGCGGCATGGACGTCTTAGGCGAGGCCGCGGCTTTGGGGCCTTCTCCGTGCGACGTGCGGAACATCGCCGGGATGCTAACTGGCGGCTGCTGCTGATGCTCCATCAGTGCCTGAGGCGATGGGGAGCTCCGATCCGCTGATCCCTGGCGTGGATGACTTTGGATTAGCCCTGATTGAGGTAGATTGTTCTCCCGAGTGCTGGAGCTCAGGGATTAGGCATCCATCTTCGTCCGGAGTTAGGCCACGCCCCCCCCATGATTATAAACAATTCAGGCACACAAAACATTTTGATTCCATAATCAATTTCCTTGTGACCAGACAACACTATATTCGTAGAAAATGTTTTCCCTGTAAACTATTTAAGAGAGAATTTACAGAGAAAAAAATATATATAACCAGCAGACTGCTTGTTACATAACATTCCAATATTCCCATAAATTAGACACTTACTAGATATGATAATTTGAATTTCTCACTCCACAGTCTCCACAGAATCTTAAATAAGTATGTTGCAAAATCATCTGCTTACTCAATGAAAGGTGGACAACAGTCTCTGGAAATACCTAGGAGCCTTGCTAGAAAAATCTGCCAATAACCCCGAGACCCCACTTTGACATGTGACTGTGGAAAAACTCAAATGACCACTAATGTATCATCTGGGAAATTTGACATCAGTAAAAAAACACTTGAAGGATAAATACATGTCAAGAGCATCATTTTACAGTAAGTGGCACATCCTGTACTTGGAAAAAAAAAAGAAAAAGATTTGGTGCCACATCTTTTGATAATGTCCTGTGAGATTCTACTCCACTATATTTTAAATCTTGTTTAACATTACAGTGCTGTTAAACTGCTATATATATATATATATATATATATATATATATATATATACACTTTCTAAGGATTTCTAATTTTGTTCAGCTAGCTTTGTATTTCACGTGCTTTATTAGACACAATGCCAATTCATTGTACAAGGAGAAGGCTTGAGACGAAACGGGTTGAGCAATGTTGAGCCACATATAGGTATTGCGACAATGCATGTTACTTAAAGGAGAAGTATAGCCAAAGTTTGTTTGACTTTATTTATCCTATGGATCATAGGAATGCAATTCATTTTGCACTCCTGTGACACTACCAGCGATCAGTGGTGTTCGATCGCACGGTTCCCAGTGTAGAGATGCCGGGGAACAGATACAGCATCGGACCCATGCTGCATCCACCTAGACAAGTATGAATGTGAAAAAAAATCCTTTACTTTTCTTTTAAAGTGGAGTTCCCGTCCCCCAAAAAACTTTTTTTTTTTTTTAAAACACCTCTGTACCTGTCTAAACATATACAGCAACATTTAGAACATGCAATATTTGTAGTAGTTGTAGTTTTTGTTAAAATATATGATTACTAACCAGATCTTGGAAGCAGGCAGGTTCCATGTTAACTGTGGGCATCTGAAGCCCTCTTCTGTTCAATTCTGGGATTTAGGTACAGCTGGTTACCCAGCAGGGACCTCCCAATCTCACACCTGTGCACTAACGCCACTGCGCAGCTCTCCCTCTTGCTGACACGTGAGATTTTCTCACTAGGTGATTCGCTGTACTCCTGGGATACATGACACCGCTATTCCAGGAGGCGTTTTTAATTTTTTTGCTAAACAATCAAAAAAAGACCAAAAGCTGGTTAATGGATTTCTTATTTTTCTCCTCATGCTGTGATTGGCCCTTTACATCGATCTGTGATCAGCCGAGTCTGGAGAGCTCATCGTTCACAGACTGCACAGGCAGCGTGAGCACAGGACGTCATCTATTGACGCTCTCCTGGCATTTTAAGCCTGCACTGTAGCCGTCTTTTAGCTATATCATGGGCGGGAAAGTGCCTGTAAACCCTTACATATCCCCAGTAAGTGACTGGCCCTAAGTGATACACAGAGATGAAACAAATCCTCCTACGTAAGTTGTACCTGTCTATTTGCAGCCCCCTCTTCCCTACATCCAAAGTGCTGAATAATAAAGCTTGGCTGAGAGTTCAGAAAATAAGGGGACAGAGAGCTGAAGTTACACTCTACAGAACTTAATGAGGAGAGCTCTGACAGCTGATTGGAGGGAAGGGACATACCCCACTCCACACTGGAACAGAACTGAGACTGTCAATCAGCTGAAAGACCCTCCCCGTCACCATTTTTCTCTTGGTGTCAGGATAACTTGTCAGAAGTGACTCATGCTGATAGCAGAAGAAGGAAACAGCAGACAGAAATGACAGTTAGTGCACTTAATTACACACTAAATATTGTTCATATTTCATATCTGAGGTTTACAACCACTTTTATAAGAATGCTTGTTTATGAGATTAGACCAGATAAAAAATAAAATAAACTGACCTCAAATCCAGGCTGATGCATCTGTATGATAGTGCGAATACCTGTAGAAATCTGATAAAGCTAAGGTATGCCATAGATGCTACTGCTGTCATCAGTGAGTTCACCAATCTTCTGGTATTTACATAGCAGCTATGTTTAGTATTTTCATTGATGTGCACTGCATATACCCCCCAAAGGTGCAGCTATATTATACAGTACATGGAATCTTTTGCAATAATTACAGATGACACTCCTACTAATTCCATTTTAAGGGGAAAAGGGAAAATGTGTTGAATTAGTAGTTTTTTTTTTTTTTTTTTTTACAACTAAGGGATCCTGTATCATACTAAATGGACAAAATTGCCAAATCCAGTTACTATGTGATGCCTAGCTTCATATAAGTAAAGTGTAATTACAGTCACGTTCTAACTAAGCCCAAACCTACTTCCACCCCCATTCTGTGACTATGCTGTCTACCCTGTAAAAGAATAGTTGTCTATACTTACCTATTCTGAAGCCGCTCTGTCTCTCAGTGGCAGGAGACACTATTCACTGGCCGCGTTTTGCATCATCCGGAAGGTTCCTGATGACGCCCCAAACCGAGGCTTGCCACAGACCCGCAGCAAACTGAGGCTTGCACCGCACGCCAGTTCCTAGAGAAGGGACAGCGAGCAAAAGACTTTACTCAGATCACTGGATAGATTTGGCACAATAACATGCATTCTATACATTTTTTAAGATACAAAATAAAGCTTAGAATGTTACGCAATGATGGCTATTTGTTTTCCATGAGATTTTTGAAGCATGGGTGGAACACTGTGATAATTGCTGGCAAACGTGTTATACCCTTTGGAAGGAAAACAAATCCTGGCATAATATTGAGGTAGTTTTATTATTGCTTTCTGGTGAGTGCAAACTTTGGAAGGGGGTGAATCACGAACTGGTGGTGCATAAAAGCATGACGTTTTTGAGCACAAGGGATATCGCATATACTTAAAGTGGTTGTAAACCCTTACAAACCACTTTGACCTACAAGTAAGCCTAGATTAAGGCTTACCTGTAGGTCCAAGAAATATCTCCTAAACATATACAGTTTAGGAGATATTTACAAAAAGACAGCCACCGTTGTCTACGGCGCTTGCAACGTAGACAGCGGCACATAGGCGCACTGGGCAGGCCGCAGATCACGGCAATATTCCGCTCGTGTTGGCTGCTGTGCGCATGTGCGGGAGTGACGTCATTGCGGCTCTGGCGAATCACAGCGCCGGTACAGCAAGACCCGGAAGTCACTCCGGGATACATGCCAGCGGCGAACATGAAGACGGAGGACCGCTTCGGGGGCTTCGTTCTCAGGTAAGTTATTCATAATGAGCTAGTATGCTATGTATACTAGCTCATTATGCCTTTGCCTTGCATTTTATTTTATTTTTTAAATAGCCTTTACTTCCTCTTTAAAGGAGCAGCACTGGGACTTTGTATATATATTTTTTTTAATAGTTTTTTCACTGATATTTTTTCACTGATTTTTTTTACAAGTATTTTTTATAATATATATTTTTTATGTATTTACCCTATTTTGTATATTCACATGAATTGAAGGATAGGTTTAGGGTTGGTGCAGTTATCCTTCATTTTTACAATGTTGAACCGAAGCACAGTAACCAAACTGAGAGAGTACAATTTATGGACTTGCGGTCAGTGGCACGTGTCATGACCATCCGAAATACATTTGGTATACATCATTAATGAGCTCTGCTTTCTTGTATTTTTTCTTTGAATAAAGGATTTCAAATTCATGTTAGTTCTTTTTATGTCCATCTTTCTTCGATTGTTCAACGAGTCCTTTTCACTCTGCGTGAAGTAAGTGGTTGCTAGCCCTTTTTTAGGCTTAGCATACATTTTCCCCAGGCAGAGTGCAAAGGAGTGCTGTTGTGCATCATAAAACCCAACAAAATAAAAAAAAAATTTCTGGAAAAAAAAAAGATATTTATTTTTCATAAACAGGGTTCATTACAACTGGTGATAGGTGGGGGGAATGCTTGATCACCATGGGGATGTGGGGTGTGGGGAGCGGGGAATGATGATTGGGGCTGGCGTTCAGGCACAAACTCACTCTGGTAGCGGAGTACAGGATATGAGGGAGGTGTTCGATCCTGGTGAAAATGGGAGGTGGAAGATGCAAATTCACTGTAGGAGTGTGGGGCGTAAAATGAGGTCTGTGGCAGGATAGGTGGTGGCTGGCTTTGAGGAGGGGGCTTTTATTGAGAGGGGGTGCTAGCGCTGCTGATGCCCCGAAGCAATTGGTGGATCATGAGCAGTATATGGATCACATAGTGGTGGCCCACCACTTAATTTGGCATGCCTGTAATGCATAGCAATAGCATACATGCAATCCATACAATGCTTCTCTTGGTCTCCCCCAATGTCCTCCAGGATGTGATATAAGCTGCCGTGGAAGCAGGCACACAGGTTGCTGGTATCCAAGAATGCATCCACACTGCGCCTCTCCTGCCACGCTTCCTGCAGCAGTGCTAGCACACTGTCCTCTATCTCAATATTGCAGCCGTCCTTCCAACGCCCACAAACACCGCCCGACCACGCACCTCCCCAAGTTCTTGCCTGCCAGCCAACAACTCCAAGGCCCTGGATTCCTGTAAAAGAACAAAATATAATAAAGAATATTATTACAGAATAAATTACTGTACAGAATAAAATTTAAAAAGTTAAACAATGTCCCTGGAAAATTTAAACAGCCTGCAAAGCAATGCACATAGGGAAATATATGATGAAAAAATAAAAATCACTTACTCTCTGCTGCTAATAATCATGTTTTTGTGCAAGAAAGCCAAATGGTTGTGTTATACGTGGGTTTTTTTGACAGGAGCTGGTGCTCCACTCAGTGATGCCTTCTCCTCCTCTGTTAGGTCCCTCCTGACTCAATCCCGGAGGGATTTCCACCGATGCTGCAAAACTATGCCTAAAGAAATGTGGAAAAATAGGATTTTTTTGAACTCACCATAAAATCCTTTTCTCTGTAATTCACCGACCGACACAGCTCCTCTCTGTAACAAAATGGGTTATTAGCCCTATCACTAGAGATTACTAGTCAAAGTTGTAATACAACACTTCAGAACTTTAGTTCCGCCCAGGGGGCGGTCCCTTAGGCTACAATCCCCACACTCTGCCCTAGCAGCCTCAGTACGTCAACAAGCAGTATAACGTAGAGAGAAAAAAAGGAGGGGCGGGTGCTGTGTCGGTCAGTGAATTACAGAGAAAAGGATTTTACGGTGAGTACAAAAAATCCTATTTTGTCTTGTATTCACTGACTGACACAGCTCCTCTCTGTAACAAAATGGGACGTCCCCAAGCAGTGCCAAACGAGGGGTGGGGAAAACAGCATAAAAACTTCATCCACCATGGCAGGTGGGAATTAGTGAAACTAAACCCACAAAAAAGCAGCAGTGCGTGGAAAACCACCACAAAACAACAGGGTATCCTCAACAGGAGTGATCCCCAAGACCGCAGCCAACTGTAATGCAACAGTGTATTAATATATAACAGTACTGCGTTTTTTTCGAAAAACCAGGAAAAAATATTGGTTGCATATTCAATTGCAACTACACCGCCGGCAAAACTTTGCGGCCAAAAGAGGCATCAGCCAATGCACTGACATCTACCTTGTAAAACTTGGTAAACGTATGGACAGACGACCAAGTGGCCGCCACACACACTTGAGCGACCCACGCTTGGTGTCGGAAGGCCCAAGACGTTCCGATTGCCCTTGTAGAGTGGGCCATGACCGGAAAGGGGGTCACCTGCCCCTTCAAGGCGTAGGCTTGTACTACAATCTGTCTGATCCATCTGGAAATGGTGGCCAACGAGACCACCATGCCTTTTTTGGGACCAGTTACGTAACAAACACTGAGTTTGACTTCCGAAATGGAGCTGTGGCAGACAAATACACCTTCAGAGCCCTAACCACGTCCAAAGCGTGAAGGGCCACATCTTTAGAGTGCTTTGGCTTAGGACACAGCAATGGTAATACAATGTCCTCATTGATATGAAAAGCCGAGACCACCTTCAGTAGAAAAGACGGTTGCAGACGCAACAACACCTTATCCCTGTGGATAACCAGATAGGGCGACTTGCAGGACAAGGCCGCCAATTCCAAAACCCTCCTGGCCGAGGTAATGGCCACTAGAAAGACCACTTTCTGGGAAAGAGTCAAAAGGGGAATCTCCCTGATATTCTCAAATGGCGGTTTTTGAAGCGCCGACAACACCAGGTTCAAATCCCATAGCGGTAACGGTGGACGCACCAGAGGGACTACGCGTCGTACCCCCTGAACGAAGGTACTCACTAAGGATCGTTGAAAAAGACAGCTAAGGCTGAGATTTAGCCTTTGATGGTGCTTAATGCCAGTCTCTGGTCAACTCCTTACTGGAGAAACAGCAGGATCCTGGATATGGAAAAGGAGCGCGGATGCCATCCTTTCTCCTCACACATGGATATGTAGGCCTTCCAGGTACGATGGTATATCTTCCGAGAAGAATATTTCCGTGCCCGCAACATAGTTGGAATCACTGAGTCCGACAGACCCCAATTCCTCAACACCTGGCTCTCAATAGCCATGCCGTTAAAGCCAGCGATGGTAAAGCAGGATAGAGAATTGGACCTTGAGATAGGAGGTCCTCTAGCAACGGCAGTCACCAGGGAGCATCTGCCACCAGATGCACCAGGTCTGCGTACCAAGGATGCTGAGGCTAGTCCGGGGCAACCAGTAATACTGGGATCCCCTCGGCTTCCACTCTGTGAAGCAGACTAGACATGTGCAAAAGGAAAAAATTTGTTTAGTTTCGTTTCGTTTTAATTCGTTAATTCATTAATTTCGTTTAGTTATATTCGTTAACTTCCTTAAATTCGTTTTTGGATTTCGTTTAGTTTTCTACCGAATTCGAAAAATCGGCCACATTCGAAAATATTTCAACGAAATTCGAAAATATTTCTATCAGATTCTAAATGATTTCAACGTGATTCGACATTATTTCAACCACATTCGAAAATATTTTGTGACCCGAATTTAGGGCCATGTATCTCGGGGTCACTTGGTGCTAGAAACTCCAAATTTGGATATGTTGTAGTGCTAGTACTATTGTGTTTGCATACCAAATTTGGGGTTTCTAGCTATAAGTGACCCCGAGATATGTGGCCCCAAAATCGGGTCGCAAAATGTTATTAGTTAATAGAGCAGAGAATGACATTTTGCGACCCGATTTCGGGGCCACATATCTTGGGGTCACTTATAGCTAGAAACCCCAAATTTGGTATGCAAACACAATAATACCAGCTCTACAACATATCCAAATTTGAAGTGTCTAGCACCAAGTGACCCCGAGATACATGGCCCTAAAGTCGAATCACAAAATATTTTCGAATGCGGTTGAAATAATGTTGAATCATGTTGAAATAATTTCGAATGCATTCGAAATTATTTCAACATGATTCGACATTATTTCAACTGCATTCGAAATGATTTCAACATGATTCAACATTATTTCAACCGCATTCGAAAATATTTTGTGACCCGACTTTAGGGCCATGTATCTCGGGGTCACTTGGCCACTTCAAATTTGGATATGTTGTAGTGCTAGTACCATTGTGTTTGCATACCAAATTCGGGGTTTCTAGCTATAAGTGACCTCGAGATATGTGGCCCCAAAATCGGGTCGCAAAATGTCATTCTCTGCTCTAATAACTAATAACATTTTGCGACCCGGTTTTGGGGCCACATATCTCGGGGTCACTTATAGCTAGAAACCCCAATTTCGGTATGCAAACACAATAATACTAGCAATACAACATATCCAAATTTGAAGTGTCTAGCATCAAGTGACCCCGAGATACATGGCCCTAAAGTCAGCGATTCAGCAGGTCCCTTACTGCCCCCAAGGGGGCCTCCCAGTGAGCCGGGGATACGTGTATGCTGGAGGGGAAGAATCTGTTTGGCAGCCAAGAGAGAAACTCTATCTTGTAGCCTGTGGAAATCAGATTGCAGACCCATTGGTTGGATAACCGGGAGAACCACCGGGCTGCAAACTCCCGAAGGTGACCCCCCACCCTTGTCAAGGGTGGGGGCAAACTTTCATGCAGTAGCACTTTTATTTGCAGGCTTGTTAGGCTTGGGATTCCAGGGACGTTTCTGACCGTCCGTGGATGTCCTGTCGGGCTTAGTCGAAGCTCCGGGCGGACGAAAAAGCCGTTTGTGAGCGGAAAAAGAGGGCCCTTGCCTACGGCGTGGCTCCTTAGCTTTCCTGGCCTGTGGGAGTAGTGTACTCTTACCACCAGTGGCATTTTTAATAATGTCATCTAACGAGGCTCCAAAGAGCCGGACGCCAAGGAAAGGAAGATCCATCAGGGCTTTTTTGGATTCCTGGTCAGCAGACCAGCATTTTAGCCAAATTAGGCGCCTCAGCACCACAGCTGACACTGAAGCCCTGGATAACAGAGGGAGAGTATCCAGGGCCGCGTCACAGACGTACTTAAGGCCTTGCACTAGTTGGTCTGCTAGTTCCACGCAGACAGTGGAAGCCTGTTGCTCTCCCAATACGCGGTGCAAAAGTTTTGCCCACTCAGTGTCTGCGACACCAGTGCGGATGCCAGTACAGGTCGCACGGCTGACCCCACGACCGTAAACAAGGAGCGAGCCAGTGCCTCGTCCTTCCTGTCCATGGGATCCTTGAATGCAGGACTCCCCTCAACCGGGATCGTGGATACTTTATTTAACCTGGATACTGGGGGTCCACGACCGGAGGAGCCGGCTACTTTTTGAGAAGGCTTTCCTCAAAGGGGTAACGCACCGCCATGTATTTGGGGACCGAAAAAGGTCCATTGCGGGCGACCCCATTCCTTGTAAATGAACTTGTCAAAATAAGTCAGATACGGGAACACCTTAGGTGAACGTGCTGGCTTGCGGGACCCAAAAGGGAGCGGTACATCAGCAGAGGAATACGCTGGCTCCTGAATCTTCAGGGTATCACGCACAGCTGTGATAAGTGCTCCAACAAGCACTTTGTCGCGCACGGACCCGGACGGGGAACTCATCCTCACTGTCCAAACGGTCCTGGTCAGCGTCATCTGACAAGACAGAGCAGGGGTCACCAGCCTCAGCAGGACCCAAGTCTGCGTCAGATCTCTCCCCAGAGGACGGGGGGCAGGGGCCACTTTTTAGCACCTTTCTTCCCACGTACCGCCTCTATCTTGGCAACGAACGAATTGAGGACCGCCTTGTGAACCGCGCAGTCTGCAGGTGACCCGGTTGCAATTGCCTGGATTTCAGGGGAAGAAACACCAGTTTCTGACGCCATGCTGACCCTACCCTGTCTGCCACCCGAAGGGGACTTAGGACAGTGACAGTCCCACCCTCCTTGCTGCCGCTGATTGAGAGGTTCTAACCCACCGGACTCACCGCCCTGAGGAGTTCTGCGCTGTATACAGCAGTGCCTGTAGCCCCCTAGCGCTCCCAAATGCAGAGGGACCAAAGCTGTGTCGGTGGCAGCCCGTCAGAACAATCGGTGAACGATCGCTGAGCGATCTGAAAAACATGTCCAGATTACATAGAAAGCCTGCCAGTGCTCTGTGATGACAAAACAGGAAGCTGAGAGCACAGGAAGCTGCTGCTAGAGCACAAAAAACGTGGTCCAGCTTCAAGAAAATGGCCGCCAGTGTTCTGAATAGGGAATCACCGGGAAAATGGCTGCTTGAAGCCCAGAAGCATGCTGTCCCTTGCCCACACTGAAAATGGCCGCTAGCCAGCACCATGAGAGGCAGAAAAAAATGTGGCAGACACAGCGCTGCACCAACACAGGGGCAAACCTCACAGACACCTCCCGGGATTAGGCACTCAAGACCCAAGCACCCCAGCACTGCCAGAACCCAGGTGAGGGCCCAGGGGCACACACACACCGCTCAGCATCCATGCATAGCCCCCCCCTTGAGGGGGGGAAGGAGGGGAGTTAGGAACAGGGGAGAGAAGAGAGGGGGGGTGAGGGGACCTCCCAGGGAATGCCCAGCTGCTCAACCCTGCCGAGACAGGGAGAGCCGTAATTACCAGTCCTGAAGAGCTGGGAGACATTCCATTGTAGCCAACTCCTGATTAGTACAGGGAAGGATACTGGCCTGGCATACTGTGATGCAGACATCAATAGCCAGTTCATATGTATGCATAAAAGCTCACGACCACCTCTGGAGCTGAGGTATGTTGTGGCCTGCCAAGCCGTAGCTGCGACCTGCCCACACTCGATGGCCGGACTGGGGAGACTACAAGGATAAGTGAACCAGCCTGTCACCGAGCCAGCTGTTGATAGAAGATCACAGGATAATTCATCTTGCGCAAAAAGCAAAGCTTCTGCATCAAAAAAACATGGACCTATGGGCCCGCAGGGTTCCTAGGTCTATCTCCTCACTAGGCAAAATAAAAACTGAGGCTGCTAGGGCAGAGTGTGGGGATTGTAGCCTAAGGGACCGCCCCCCTGGGCGGAACTAAAGTTCTGAAGGGTTGTATTACAACTTTGCCTAGTAATCTCCAGTGATAGGGCTAACAACCCATTTTGTTACAGAGAGGAGCTGTGTCGGTCGGTGAATATAAGAGAGAGAAGGGTTAATCATTTATACATTCTTCATTTACATTACATAACAGATCATGTATTCAATGAAAATAGACTTACTTGTCTCCTTTCTGGCTCTATTGGTCATCTGTTCCCAGCCCGGCATTATTGCCGCACTGATATGATCCTTCCATGATTTTACATTTTTGATATGGTCTCCATACAGTGGATGTGCCAGATCCCAAACTTCAGGATGGGCCTTGACTGCACTGATGAGGTCTACCTGAGACACAGCACTGGCCATCGTTTCTCTCCTCTGTCCTACCCAAAAGCACACGGTGTGCAAAGTACTCTTGGGTAATGTAAACACAGGATTTTCAGTTTTTTCTGACATTACAGTGACCTATCAAATTTGTAAAGCTTAAAAACGCTGACGCGCCAAGCGCATATACATTGTTAAGCTGCATTTAGACGTGTTCTTGCACATCAGGCGTTTTTACAGCTCTAGCTCCGTGCCTTAGAACGCGCTGGATGTGGGGTCTTTTTGGAGCTTAAAAACGCCTATGCCATTTACAGCTCCTAAACGCCTTGGTGGGCATGAGGCCATAGGCCAGTGATGGCAAACCTTGGCACCCCAGAAGTTTTGGAACTACATTTCTCATGATGCTCAACTACAGTGCAGAGTGGATGAGCATCATGGGAAATATAGTTCCAAAGCATCTGGAGTGCCAAGATTTGCCATCATTGGGCTAACATGAAGAGGCGTTTTTAAGCTGCAAAAAACGATCCTAAAAGCGGCTGAAAAAACACCCGTGGGCATAAGGTCTTAGGGTTAGAACCTACAGGTTTATATTTTTGTTATGTGCTTCCACTAGAATTTTTCTCTTGCTTCCTGTTTGGTCATGGGGATAAAACGGGAGCAAAATCTAAATTTTTTCATGTTATATGCATTCATGCTAAATAATGTACAACACTTGCAGGTATTTATTACCCCTCATAGACAGCATAGTACGCCTCTTGACAATACATTCTTCTGACTCCTTTGTTCAGTCACCATCCTTTGCGAGCATCTATTTCCTAAGTTGTGACATTGGCTCACAGATGACTCAATCAAATAAATCACCACAAATGGGACGCATATCAGACATCTGCTTCTCAACTTGCTATGAGTTATAACATGGCAGGCTGATCATTGGAGAAGAGGAAATCTTTCCTTCTGCCTGCAGTTGACTAATGGCATTATCTCAGCCTAGGCAAGGGTCATAGCGTCTACAAACTATGGGAAAGATTTATGGTATTTAAATTTTTTTAGTAGTAATGGCAGTGAGCTGCAATTTTTTGTAGTACTGCAACATTTCGGTAGACAGATTGAACACTTTTGACAAATTTTTTGGGCCATTGACATTTATACAGCGATCAGTGCTATAAAAATGCACTGATTACTGTGTAAATATCACTCTTAGGGAAGGAGTTAACACTAGAGGGCCATCAAGGAGTTAAATGTGTGTTCCTTGGATGTGTTCTAACTTTATGGGGATAGCACTGACTGGGGGACAGATCGTTGTTGGTACTTAGTATCCGTCTCCTCTCCCCTGACAGAAACAGGGACAAATCCCTGTGCTGTCTCTTGTGCCCAAGATCGCAGGTGGCCGGCCAAGCGCATCGGGTCCCCTGCAGTGCGGTGGGCGTGCCCCCTATACGTTGTTTTGTCCAGCCGTGCCATTCTGCCGATGTATATCGGCATTAGCCGGTCAGCAAGCAGTTAAAGTTACTAAAAAGTCAGTTTAAAAAAAAAACAATAACAAACTTGTAAGCAAAATTACCTAGTTACTACATCAGCAAATCATACCTTTGCAAATTATACAAATCAATATTACAATGCATAAAATGTAGAGAGCAGAAATGGGTTCCTCAAATATTTCACACTCTTTTGTCTAACATTGAAGCCCTGAATACTCAACTACAATTGTTCTCCTATTCATATATAAAACTACTGGCTAGCCCTATTGTCTTAGGCCCTTTTACATGGATTGCATTCCCTTATCTTACAAAGAAGGTGCCTTTTGAAAAACTGCACCAAGGATGCAGCAAGCAATTACTTTTCAAAGTGCAGCATACTTGCAGTGTGGACAGTTACATAGGATTTAATGGAGAATAGTTTTTTATGAGCTTGTTTCCCTGGTAAAGCACACCAGTGTGAAAGGGGCTTTGGGTATGGGCCCCTTTCAGGGGATATTTAGCATTACTAATGTTATCTCTTGAACGGAGGTGAGCTACACTGGAGGAGGGGGGCTGTATTGGTGGGGGGCTGTGTACTGCAAGGGGAGAGATCTGTACTGGGGGAGCTGCACAAAATAAATGCTCCTTATTTTTAATGCTAATATCGAATCCTATATTTTCATGCCAACAATCTCTCACCAAAAATCTATTTAACAAAAACCCAAAAAAGGATAGAGGTTGCCATTTGAAGAATGTAGAAATATCTAATACTCTGTCATTCTTGTATCTCAGGGGCATTTCTGGATGAATAGCAAAGTCTTTGTGTAAATATGTCATTGTCCTCTCTCCTAGAGGGTGTGTAAAGGAGAAGTGTGTCTGTCTTTATCCAAGGCCGCATCTCCACCTTACTTTTAGGAATTTGTTTCATATTAGAAATTGTAGAATCCTTAGTTCGTTCAATACTTCAAGAAGAGTTGTTTCATTGTTCAGAAAGATAAGCAAAGACAAGACTTAACATAGTGACATCTGGTAACATATGGTATGGTGATGGCTTCAGAAGGAGGAAGAGATATCAGATGTTACATTCTCCAAAGTGTAGAGTTCCTTCCCTCTCTTCCCACCTCTCTTCCTAACTACCATTTAACCCTACTCCATTCTTATAATGTTTCATAATATGTTAACATATCCTAGAGTAACACCCATTTTTGCATCTATGTTTAATATGGCTTTTAGTCTATAGATAAGTTACATAACTCAACCCATTGCCCTGACATAGTAACTCAGAATAGAAGTACCTACACAGCAAAACGACTTCTCACTGTCCTGTAACCTTCAGAGACTAACGCTAATTACATTATAAAATTCATGTGTTTTATATATTTTCCAGACACTTTTATCACTTAAAATAATAATTAACTCAAAATCTTCTAATACCATTATGGATCTTTTCCGAAAATGCTAGTTCCCTGGTCTGTTATGGAAATTAATTGGCTTTAGTACCATACATCCATCCTCCTATAATGAAGCACGAGGTGCTGGAGTGGCCAAGCAGCAAACACTATTAGGGCCGGTTCACACAGCGAGGCGCGGCGAGGCGTCTCCGACTTGCCTCGCCGCGACCTGCGGGGACCTCAGCGGCGACTTGCAGAGGACTTCTGTATAGAAGTCAATGCAAGTCGCCCCGAAGTAGTACAGGAACCTTTTTTCTGAGTCGGAGCGACTCGAGTCGCTCCTCTCAGAACGGTTCCATTGTACAGAACGGGGGCGACTTGCGGGAGCGAGGCGAGGCGAGCCGTGTCGCCTCGCATCGCCTCGCTGTGTGAACCGGCCCTTACTGTTATGTGTGGGCAGAGAGCTTGCTCAGCCAAAAACTCCACCCAATCAACTTGGAGCTTAGTAATTTTAAGCACTAGGTAGGCAACCCCCCCCCCTGTATGGGAAAAGCCCTGGTACAGTATACATTAAAAATTGTAGGATGTGATTAGCTGAAAAGAGTAAATGACATTCTTTGCATTATTTTAATAAATACATTCTTTCATCCATGTTTTCTTTTGCTTTCAGACACAAGAAGCCCCTCTCTAAGCCCTTGTACACACAGTCGGACATACTGCCAACCAAATCCGTTGGATTTTGTCCGACGGATTGTGTCTGAAACTGTTGCATACACACGGTCGGACCAAGTTGTCGGAAAATCTGATCGTTCAGAACGTGATGACGTTATTTCGTTACGACGGGACTACGTTCAGGCTAGTAGCCAATAGCTTTGGTGTAGGAATTTGATCTGAGCATGTGTGGCACTTTGTCCGATCGGAATTCTCTACACATGATCGGAGTATGTCCGATCGGACCAGTTTGTCGTAAAATATTTCCAACAAGTTGGAAAATTGGGTCCGACGGATATTCCGACTGAATCAGTCCGATGCATACCACACACAGTCGGATTATCCGACAACGCGGTCCGATAGGATTCTCCGACCGTGTGTACAAGGGCTAAGAGAGGCATCTATGCTGGAAATATGGCAGAAGCACTAGAGCAGCAGTGAGACCTTTTCTTATTTCAATACAGAGGAAAGAAAATCTCAGAGAAGCTACAGGAGCCCGAGCTGGACCTAAGGATACCTCACCAGACAGCAGTGTAAGGTTACTGTGCTGCATTGCAGCTGTGAACAAAATTAGTTAGAAAAAATATATTTTTTATGAAATAAGCTGATTAATGGCTATGATCACATTCTCCTATTTATTATTAGCAAAGGCAGGAAAGGGCTGTGCTAGAACAGAGCTTCTGCTTTCACAGAACCACATTGGGAAACCACTGCAGTTACAATGATTTCACAATTAGCATCTTGCAGGTGTGCTGAAAGTGAAACTTGTGTAGCTTGTACAACCTTACCTTATAGGACTTATAGCTCAGCCCAAACACTGCATGCAACCCTTGTGTTCATTGGCCCATTGTGGTGAATTAGGCTCCACGTGGAACTTACATTTCCATTTTTGGTGGGGCTTGATGTTGGAGCTGGCTTCCAGGGTACCGTTACATCTAAAGCATACACCAAATTTTAGATCAGCCTCTCATCTCTCAACCAGAGCTTCTCCAGAAGTTGCTAGGGGTTCCTAAGCAATGAGCAATTTCTGCCTCTTAAATAAGTTTTTTTTTTTTGATATTTGTGGGGTTGTGCATTCTTCCCACTGACCGGCAATGTAAAGAACATTCTTCCCGCTGACTCCAAGTGTAATGGGGCCCCTCCTCCTTTGAAACAAATGTAATTTGGTCTTTCCTACACAGACCACCCTACTAAGGGGGTTCTTCTCTACTCACCACCAATGTAATGGAGCACTTCACTGACAAATAGTGTAAGGGGGAACTAAACAGATCACGTTTTAATAGGCACTTCACTATTAATGTAAGGGGGCCATTTTCCACTGACAACATATGTAAGGGAGCACTACAACTTGAGCGGTAGACACAGTACTGTGCAAAAGTTTTAGGCAGGTGTGAAAATTTTTGGGAAATTAAGAATGCTTTGAGAAATAGAAGTGTTAATTGTTTATTATTTTCAATTAACAAAATGAAAAGTAAATAAAAAACTTGGTTAGGTTAGGTCAAACCATCCCAGCAAAGCCAGACATTTTTTTAGCTAAACTGGAAAACAGTGTTAGTATGTATATTAAAATCCCCAAGAATAAAGATTCTCTTAAAACTAAGACATAAAAATGAAAGCAAATTCACCAAGTAAGCTCTTCAAGACTTGGGTAGTCGACAAACAGTAGCAATAACAGATGAGCAGGGAACACAGACCTTGAGAACAAGGCATTCAAAAGAAGAGAAAAAGGGTAACAAAGAATAAACTGTAGAGCAAGCTGTAAATAACAATTAAACCTTCATCTTTGCCCAAGAGACATCAAACAATCAGTACCCTGGAAGGGTGAGTTGGTTGAAAAGGACTTCATCATTTTCCTTGCACCAGGCTTCAGTCAACCACTTCTGGGCCGCCCACTGCACATATACTGCTGCAGGACAGCCTGACTTTGCGAAACCAATGTACCTGTATGTTGGTCCGTGCATTAAATACAGTGGGAACGCGCCTGCTGCAGGGTCGTGCTCACGGGTCCAGTGGACTCCACCGGCCATCCGCAATCACGGTACAGAGAGGCAGAATGGGGATCTGCATATGTAAACAAGGCAGATCCTCGTTCTGACAGGGGACAATACTGAAATCTGCTGTGCCTAGTGATCAGAAACAGCGATCTCTGTTATCCCAGTAAGCCCACCCCCCCACACAGAACACACCCAGGGAACACAGTTAACCCCTTGATCGTCCCCTAGTGTTAACCCCCTTCCCTGCAGTGTCATTTATACATTGATCAGTGCATTTTTATAGCACTGATCACTAATAATGTCACTGATCCCCAAAAAGTGTCACTTGGGGTCAGATTTGTCCGCCCCAATGTCGCAGTCCTGCTAAAATTTGCAGATTGCTGTCATTACTAATAAAAACAATAAAAAAATAAAAGTCTATAAATCTATCCCATAGTTTGTAGACACTATACCTTTGCGCAAACCAATCAATATACGCTTATTGCAAATTTTTTAAATCCAAAATATGTAGTATACATATTGGCCTAAACTGATGAATAATTTTTTTTTTCAATATGTTTTTTGGCTATGTATTATAGCAGAAAGTAAAAAATATTGTTGTTTTTTTTTCAAAATTGTCAGTCTTTTTTTGTTTATAGCGCAAAAAATAAAAACTGCAGAGGTGATCAAATGCTCTATTTGTGGGGAAAAAAAAACTATTTTGTTTGGGTATATCATCGCACCACCACGCAATTGTTAAAGCGACACAGTGCTGTATCTCAAAAAATGGCCTGGTCATTAAGGGGATAAATCTTTCTGGGCCTGAGCACACAACATCCAACTTATTATCTGCAATAACATTCGATATATGTAATGCCTTATTAGCAGAGCGAGTGTTCAGGAGCACTGGTCTGGCCTTCCTTGGAGTGCAATGAAGTCAGGGAATTACTAGTGAATGTAGGCTTTTGAGGTCGGCACCAGTGCAGGATGGTCTTGCAGCCCTGCATTGATAAGAAGGGATTGAGGCAGCACAGGCATTTAACCACTTAACAACTGGCCCATAGCCGAATGACAGCTACAGGGCGGTTGCTTAACTCTGGGAGGACGTACTATGACGTCCTCCCAGAATTTCGCTCTCGCACGGCCCCTGGGGCACGCGCTCGAGAACATCCGTTCGCGGTCATTTACCACGTGATCGCTCCGTAAACAAACATCCCAATCGGTACAGTGTGAGAGGGGAGAGATCGGTGACAGCAGCGCTGTGGGCTAGATCTGTAGTGTCCACAGCGCTGCTCAGTGACAATTAATACTACAATACTCTGCAATACCCAGCCAACAGTCTGCAATACCCATCAATACCCTGCCAATACTCTGCGATATACTGCAATACCCAGCCATACTCGGCGATAACCTGCAATACTCGGTGATACCCAGCCAAGCTCAGCCATACACAGCCTCTGTATGTGGCCAGGCTGTGGAATTCTCACACATGTAGTATTGTCGTACTCAGGAGCAGTAGGAGAATCTATTTTGGGATGTCCTTTTTGGTATGTACATGCTATGTGTTAGAAATATTGTATAAATGGACAACTTTGTTTTAAAAAAAAAAATGCATTTTAACCACTTCTCGCCTGCCGGCCTTCATATGACGTCCTTGACTTTGTGCGGGGATATCCGAATGATGCCTGCAGCTATAGGCATCATTCAGATATCAGCTTTTTCAGCCAGCGATTCCCTACATCATAAGAATGATCATAGTGTCTGTTTCGCTGCTTGATCGTTCTTACGGGAGGCGAGAAGGGACGTCCCCTTCCCTCCCACCACCCTCCAGTGCTTCTACTGACTCACCGCTACAATCGAAGCCTGAATCGTTTTTTGTTTTTTTTTATTTCAGGCTTCCCAGTCTAGAGGTGAGATGTGGGGTCTTATTGACCCTATATCTCAATGTAAAGAGGACCTGTCATGCCATATTCCTATTACAAGGGATGTTTACATTCCTTGTAATAGGAATAAAAGTGATCAAAAAAAATATGTTTGGGGGAAAAGAGTGTCAAACTAAAATTAAATTAAAGTAAAATGAACAAGAAAAAAAAAAAATGAAAGCGCCCCTGTCCCCATGTGCTCGCAGAAGAAGCGAACGCATACGTAAGTCCCACCCACATATGAAAACGGTGTTCAAAACACACACGTGAGGTATCGCTGTGAACATTAGAGCGAGAGCAATAATTTTGGCCCTAGGCCTCCTCTAATTCAAAACATGTAACCAGTAAAAAAAAAAAATTGAAAGCGTCGCTTATGGGGATTATTAAGTTGCGAAGTTTGGTGCCATTCCACGAGTGTGTGCAATTTTGAAGGGTGACAGGTTAGGTATCTATTTACTCGGCATAACTTCATCTTTCACATTATGCAAAAACATTGGGCTAACTTTATGGTTTAGTTTTTTTTTTAAAAGCACAAAATTTTTATTTTTTCCAAAAAAAATGCGTTTGAAAAAAAGTTGCAACGACCGCCATTGTATTTTCTAGGGTCTTTGCTAAAAAATCAAATATGTTTTGGGGTTCTATGTAATTTTCTAGCAAATAAATTATGATTTTTGATACTGGTTGCACCCCCTAGGGGTTGTGACTTTTAGGGTTGGCGACATTGGTTGTGAGTCCTTCTATTTACGCCTGTATCTCATTTTAGCCTCCGTAGCGCGGCCTGGGATCTGTAAGATCTGAGCACCTTTAAATTATGATTTTTATATGTAGGAGAGAAATGTCAGAATTGGCCTGGGTGCTCCAGAACACCTGATGTAAAAGTCTCACACATGTGGTATCGCCATACTCGGGAGTAATAGCAGAATGTGTTTTGGGGCGTAATTTGTGGTATGCGTATGCTGTGTGTGAGAAATAACCTGATAATATGACAATTTTGTGAAAAAAAAAATCTTGCAATTTTGCAATGAATTGTGGGGAAAAATGATAACTTCAAAAACCTCACCATGCCTCTTACTAAATACCTCGGAATGTCTTCTTTCCAAAAAGGGGTAATTTGGGGGGGATTTGTACTTTTCTGGCATGTTAGGGTCTCAAGAAATGAGATAGACGATCAGTACATCGGGTGTGATCAATTTTCAGATATTGGCACCATAGCTTGTGGACTCTATAACTTTCACACAGACCAAATAATATACACCAATTTGTACTTATTTTTTACCAAAGATAAGTAGTAGTATACATTTTGGCCAAAATTTATGAAGAAAAATTACTAATTTGCTAAATTTTATAACACAAACAAAGAAAAATTCATTATTTTTTTTAATTGTTACAGAATTTTCTGCCTTTTTTCTTTTATAGCACAAAAAATAAAAAACCCAGCTGTGATTAAATACCACAAAAAGAAAGCTCTATTTGTGTGGAAAAAAAAGGACAAAATGCCATATAGGTACAGTGTTGCATGACTGGGTAATTGTCATTCAAAATGTGAGAGCACCGAAAGCTGAAAATTGCTCTGGTTATTAAAGCGGGAGTCCACCGGGACTCCGCGTTTTTTTTTTTTTTTTTAAAAGCCAGCAGCTACAAATACTGCAGCTGCTGACTTTTAAATAGTGACACTTACCTGTCCAGCGCGCCCGCGATGTCGGCACCCGAAGCCGATCGCTCGCTCGTGCTGCCGCCATCTTGGGTATGGGAATCAGGAAATGGAGCCTTTCGGCTTCATTTCCCGGTTCCCTACTGCGCATGCGCGAGCCGCGCGGCGCAATCCGGACGGTCCCAGCTGCCTCTGGGAGCTGTGTGTTTCCCAGCAGGCAGCGGGGCACTTGCTGAAGGGGGCGGGCGCTTGCGGAAAGGGGCGTAACGTACGCCCCTTTCCGCAGAGAGCTAGCCCGGAAGTGGGTGCAGTTACCTGGATTATCCAGGTAACTGCACCCCCCTCCCCCCTGAAAGGTGCCGATTGTGGCGCCGGAGGGGGGGGGGGATTCCGATGAGCGGAGGTCCATTTTAGGGTGGACCTCCGCTTTAAGGGGGTTTAAGTGCCCAGTGGTCAAGTGGTTAAAAGGGAGGAGATGGTGTCCTGTGCCACGATGCATGTATCACTTTGGTTGTAAAATGGCAATATTCCGGCAGAGAGTCAAGAAATTGTTCTGTCTGAGTTGAAGTGCAGTGCTTCTGAGCAACAGGACTAAGAAATCCGGGTAGAGTAGAGGAAAAAATGTCCAGGATATTCACAGTGCAGGTCAAGGCAAGAGGTTCAGTGATCCAGGGAAGATTCAGAGATGAGTCAGCAGCAAGCTGGGGAGGATTGTGAAACTGGGAGCACTTACAGAGAAACAATCCTTCAGAATCAAGAAATATGAGAACTCAATCCAGGGAGTTTGAATTTCAGAATTTAAAGTCAGCAAAAAAGTTGAAAAGAGAAAAAAATGTTATTGGTCTGAGCAGCGGCAGCCAAACGCGTCAATCTTCCCTCCGCAACCAGGAGAGCTCCTTCCTCCTTAGAAGTCAGATTATTAATAGAGGGAACAGACCCCAAAAGGGAGCACACAGCAATGTACTAACGTTTGTCATGGTGTGCTGCCAAATATAGTACATGAACCGTTTCTTGACGGCACACTGCAATACATTTTACTGCACAGCCAAACACTGTCCTGTTCTTTAGAAATTGCGATGGGGTGCCATTCAGAATAAATGGCACCTTATCGCTCCAGTGCAATTAACGCGTGTTGCAGTACTACAAGTGTTGCTGCAAAAACATGGCATGAACAGGCCCTTAAAGCAAGAAACATGTAATTCTATATACATATTTTTTTTTGTTATTACACTTTTCACATGTATTAGTAAAAAGGACTATAGTTCCCTATAGTTCCCTTTTAAAGCAAACCTAACAAAGTGTTTGCATTGAAAATGCTAGCTATTTATTTTATTATTTGGAAAATCATAAGCTCTAAACAATTCTGCAACCAATTTTGTTACTAGAAGCCTGGTTTCCCTGGCTTCAGGTTTAAAGCTGGCCATACGCGGCTTGAATTCTGTCTGATTCTTGCTGAATAGGGCACAATTTGAGCTATCGTTGGAACTGTAGGCATCACCTGGCTCAACAAAAGTTGAGTGAAAGGATGCTGCGGCTGCTTGAATACAATAGATGGCAAGGGATATTCCTCTACCTCTTGAGCGTAAATAGGGGAATCAAATGATTTTCTCTCCCAGACTTAAAGCAGAGCTCCACCCAAAAGGGGAAGCTCTGCTTGCTAGCTCCCCCCCCCCCCCGCCACATTCAGCACCTTTCAGGGGGTGCAGGTACCTGTCTTTTAGCCCATTCCCCCCTCCTTGGGCCACTCACAAAGCGCAGCCTGCTTTGTGCATGTACAGTAGGGCATCGGTTTCCTGTACAAGGAATGGCGGCAGAAGCACCCCAGAGCCGATTGAAAAATCAGCAGGGGTGCCAAAATCGCTGGATACCTGGACAGGTAAGTGTCTTAATATTAAAAGTGAGCAGTTACAGTATTTGTAGCTGCTGATTTAATTTTTTTGGTGCTGGGACTGAAGCTCCTCTTTAACCACTTGCCGCCCGCCATATAGCAAAATTACGGCGGCAAAGTCGTTTCAACATCCTGACTGGACATCATATGACATCTTCAGGATATTAAGCTGCTGCACACCCCGGGGTGTGTGTATCGTGGCGATCGTTGTTGCAATGTGTCAGTCTAACACACCACAATTCCGATATAGGTAAAGAGTCTCTGAGGGAGACTCTTTACCACATGATCAGCCGTGTCCAATCACGACTGATCGCAATGTAAACAGGAAGAGCCGTTGATCGGCTTTTCCTCACTCGCATCTGTCAGACGCGAGTAAAGGAGAACCGATCGGCTGCTCCTCTGACAAGGGGGTCTGTGCTGATCAATTATCAGCGCAGCCCCCCTCCCCCCCAAGGATACCCACACTGGACCACCAGGGATGCTCACCTCCAGGAATGCCACCCTAGACCACCAGGGATGCAAATTAGTGCCCACAATGGGCATCACTGATTGGCAGGCATTGCTTGGCATCCATCAGTACCATAGATTACATCAGTGTCACCCATCAGTGCCCATCCATACCTATCTGTGCCACGTCATTGGTGTCTGTCAGTGCAGCCTCATCAGTGCTCATCAGTGGAGAAGAAAACTTACTTATTTAAAGTTTTGTAACAAACAAAAAAATACTTTTTTTTTCAAAATTTTCTGTCTTTTTTTAAATTTGTTTAGCAGAAAATAAAAATCCCAGAGGTGATCAAATACCACCAAAAGAAAGCTCTATTTGTGGTAACAAAATTATAAAAAATTAGTTTGAGTACAGTGTAGCATGACCGCTCAATTGTCACTCTAAGTGCGAAAGTGCTGAAAGCTGAAAATTGGTCTGGGCAGGAAGGTGTATAAGTGCCCAGTATTGAAGTGGTTAATGAGAGAAAACAAAGGATGCATGGCTAGCCTTAGACCCATCAGCTGCCAACTGCCTATCCAACGACAGCACCAATACTGTACCAATACTGGACAATGAGGTGTATGTGTATGATGGTTAGCTAATGGAAGAGAGAAGCTGGGTACACACCGCTCCCAGACTGTCTGCAATTCTCAGGATCTCAAAGTACTGTTGCGGAAACAAGACCGGGGGCCTGCCAGGGTCCGCAATCTAAGAAGTCGATACAAACGAAGAAAGAAAGCAGCACATCCAGTAATGAAAAAAAGATTAAAAACATGACACAGGGATCCACAATGTTTAGCAGATGCGTTTCACACAAAGTGCTTAATCATTACTACAATGATTAAGCACTCGTCTGCTGAACATTGTGGATCCCTCGTGTGTCATGTTTTTAATCTTTTGATTCTACAATAAACAACATGTTTCATTACTGGATGCGCCGCTGTCTTTCTTCATTTGTATGATGGTTAGCTGTCAGCATACAAAAATCCCTGTGCTAATTAAAAGAGCTAAGTTGTTTCGGGGTAACACATGTCTATGTCTAAGGTCATATTTGGAAGTAACCTCTTTCAAACAGGACCTCAAAGTGGTTAGATACACAACTTTGGGGGTCTAAAGTCTAGGACAGCAGCTGTTTGTGAGAACTGCAGCCAACAGTCCTGTTCTCCCAGCTGTTATACCTGGAGAATGTTCCACAGCAGGTTTAAACAGTACATGAATTCTCAGACACAAGAGGCTCTTGCACAAGATTAGGGGCTAATAATGACCATATAACCGTTTTAGTCTTAAAGCAGAATATATTAACTGCAATACAATATTTTTGTACACATGGAAAGATTCAATATAAATGTAGATACAAAGGGAAAAAGATGACAAAAAACTTTAATGTAACTGTAAAATCCTTTTCTGGGAGTACAGTACAAGACACAGGTCTTTCATCATACCAGATGGGACATCTCAAAGTAGTAATTGAACTAACAGGCCAGTTCCAGTGATGACCTTGACATCCACTACATCAGAGTATTCTGGGCTCTGGAAGACACACACATGGGATAATTTCCGCAAAAGGAAGGACTTGTTTCAGGTCGACAGAATGTTGTATGGTAGATGCCTAGAATGCCACTGAGCATACAGGATGTCCTCTAAAGAGGCCACCATGAAGCCCAAGACCTACTTGGATGCTATCACTGAGGGATTCGCAGTAGACCAAAGGGCCCAAGCTTGCTTCCCTAGAGAGAAAGGTTTTCCCTGTGGAAGGAACACCCCAGCAGAACAAGGCTTTAGCCATAAGAGTATTAATATTCATACAGACAGAAATACAATAAGCGATAATTAACAGCGCATCACTCATGCAGTTCAAACAGTAGAGTAAGGCTGCTGGAAACAAGTTAAATTAGTGTTGAAAGGGAGCACTATCTTTCATACCTCTGGGGTTCTTAGCCAAACGTCCAGACCATAAATTGAATGTCTGGTACACCACCATGGCAACCCCAATTGGTTGTGCTGCTTGCCCAGATAGGTGAAACTGGAGCCTTAAGCAAAGTCTCAGACCGCTTATCAACAGGATCCCTGAAAGTAGGTAAAGTTTACTGAGGCAAAGATAGCCAAGTCTACCTTGGGAAAAAAACTAATTTTCTGAGAATTCCAGGTGCAAGGGATATTTTTGTGCAAAGTGCTTAGAAAGATCATAAACGTTTTTGGGATGTTTGCAATACTAGTACAAAACATCCTTGACTAAGGTAAGAACCATAAAGTCATTAGGAGTTTTTTTTCTGTTTTCTAAAGCCCATGTTGGTCACTTTAGGACCCTCATGCACTGCAGAGGCGAACTTAAGACATTTGTGGACATCCTAAATAAACACCAAAATGGTATATTTCAGTTTTGGCAATACCATGGCAGAAGAACGAGTCAGAGGAAGAATCTGCCAGTCGAGTTCCTCCACTCCAAACTTGCTCATCCATGTCTTTATGGACCTTGTTTGTGCACTAGTGCGCAGTCATGTTGGAACAGGAAGGGGGTCATTCGCAAACTGTTCCCACAAAGTTGGTTGCATTAATGTCCAAAATGTCTTCATATGCTGACGCCTGAAGCGTTCCCTTCACTGGCACTAAGGGGCCAAGCCCAACCCCTAAAAAACAACCCTACACTATAAGCCCCTCTCCGCACACTCCTAAATCTTGTGGACAGCCTTCCCAGAAGAACTGAAGCTGTTATAGCTATATATTGGGCCAACTCAACATTGAACCCTACGGGCTAAGACTGGGATGCCATTAAAGTTCATGTAAAGGCAGGTGTCACAATACTTTTGGTAATATAGTGTATAACTTTCATATGGAAGGGAGTTAATGCTTTATATACAAGTGCATTCATATCTAGCTTTTTCAAGCATTGTTCAAGGAAAAATGTATAAATACCACTACTGAACTGCTTCAGAATTGCAAAGCATCTCCAACATGACTATTCCAACAGATCAAATCCCAATCATAACACTACATGCTTGGAGTTTGCTTGTTCTTTCTGTGCTTGCATGGGTTTCCTCCAGGTACTCTGGTGTCCTCACACATTCCAAAGACATGTTGGTAGGTTATTAAGCTCCTGTCTAAATTGGCCCTAGTATGTAGCAATACTGTAAGCTCCTTGGGACTGATAATGTACGACATGCAAATTGTCCGTGCTATATACAGTGCCTTGCAAAAGTATTCACATCCCTTGGCATTTTTAGTTTTTTTTATTATTGTGAAGCAAACAAACAGGACAAAATAACAGAAAAATTCAATGTGCATCACCCACCTAAAGTCAATACTTTGTAGAGCCACCTATTGCGGCCATCGCAGCTCCAAGTTGTTTTGGATAAGTCTCTATGAGCTTGCCACATCTTACCACTAGGATTTTTGCCCATTCCTCCTTGCAATATTGCTCCAGCTCCTTCAAGTTGGATGGTTTGCGCTTGTGAACAGCAATCTAAGTCTGACCACAGATTTTCTATTGGATTTAGGTCTGGGCTTTGACTAGGACATTCCAACACATTTACATGTTTCCCCTTAAACCACTCAAGTGTTGCTTTAGCAGTGTGCTTGGGGTCATTGTCCTGCTGAAAGGTGAACCTCTGTCCTAGCCTCAAATCACACAGAGAGGTACAGGTTTTGCTCAAGAAAATCCCTGTATTAAGGGGATTTTCTTGAGCAAAACCTGTACCTCTCTGTGTGCACATAAACTCTGACCAGTTTCCCAGTCCCAACTGCTGAAAAATATCCCCACAGCATGATGCTGCCACCACAATGTTTCCCTGTGGGGATGGCGTTCTTTGGGTGATGTTATGTGTTGGATTTGCGCCAGACATAGCGTTTTCTTTGATGGCCAAAAAGTAAAATTTTAGTCTAATCAGACCAGAGCACCTTCCTCCATACATTTTAGGAGTCTCCCACGTGCCTTTTCGCAAACTCAAAATGTGTCATTTTGTTTTTTGCTGAAAATAATGGCTTTCTTCTGGCCATAAAGCCCAACTCTATGGAGCGTATGGCTTATTGTCATCCTCCAGTTTCTGCTGTGGAACTCTGCAGCTCCTCCAGGGTTACCTTAGGTCTGTGCTGCCTCTCTGATTAATGCCCTCCTTGCCCGGTCCGTGAGTTCTAGTGTGCAGCCGTCTCTTGGCAGGTTTGCTGTTGTGCCATGTTCTTTCCATTTGGTTATGATAGATTTGATGGTGCTCCTAGGGATTAAAGAGTTGGATTTTTTTTATAACCTAACCCTGACTTGTACTTCTGAACAACATTGTCCCTTACTTGTTTGGAGAGTTCCTTGGTCTTCATGGCAGTGTTTGGTTAGGGGTGTCTCTTGCTTAGGTGTTGCAGTCTCTGGGGCCTTTCAAAAAATATGTGCATATGTGATGACAGATCATGTGACACTTAAGATTACACACAGGTGGACATAATTTCACCAATTATGTGACTTCTGAAGGTAATTGGTTGCACCAGAGCTTTTTATGGGCTTCATAACAAATGGGGTGAATACATACGCACATTTCAGTTTTTTATTTCTGAAAAATAGGTTTTGTGTATTTTTCTAATTTTACTTCACCAACTTAGACTATTGTGTTCTGATCAATCACATATAATTCAGATTAAAAAAACATTGAATTAAAGGCTGTAATGTAACAAAATAGGTATAAAGCTAAGGGGGGGGGGGGGGGTGAATACGTTTGCAAGGTACTGTAAATACCAATAATAAAAATAATAATCTTTTTCATTGCCAGGGTAGCTGTCCTCTCTGGTGGTCAACTCATAGACGCAGCTAATGCTTGAGCTTGAAAACTGTTGGAAATGATTGCTAAATCTATAAAATGTGTTTGGTCTGCCATGGTGACCTTTGTAAGTAGTTAATCAAAAAAGACTGTACTAAGTACTGTGTCAAGTAAATTTGCACGGTTAATCTGTTCTCATCTTTGATGTTCTTTTTTTTTTTTGTGCATGAACAAAAAAATTAAGACTTTTACGGCTGGTTGACAGCAGAAAAAGAATGTCTGCTTATGTGGTTTGTTATTTTTGACAGAAGAAAAAAAAAAAACTGACGACCTACAGCTGAAGCAAAAAGAGCAAGAAAAATTACTTCCTTTCCTTTTGCATACATTTTCACGATTATAAATTCTACAGATTTTTAGAGATCCATCTCATTTTATTTAAATGCATAATTCCAAACAAAAACACACATAAAAAATAATTGTGAAGTTCATCACTTTTTGTGTTTAGCCATTTCATTTGAACACTGGCAAACAACCAACAGCATCTAACGAACAAAGATACAGTTCAATTTACATATTTCAGATACATATACACCATTCAGCCATAGCACTATGACCAATGACAGGTAAAGTAAATACCATAAATTATCTTGTTACAATGGCATCTAAAAGTGGGTGGCATGTATATACAAGGCAGCAAATTAACATGTCCCCTAATCTGATGTGTTAAAAACAGAAAAATTGGTGAGGATAGACGACTGGGTAAGAACAACCCCAAAACTGCAGCTCATGGGATGTTCCTGCTCTGGAGTGGCAAGTACCTACCAAAAGTGGATCAAGGAAGGAAATGCAGCAAAAAAGGCAGTAGGGTCATGAATGCCTAAGACTCACTGATGCATGCGGGGGGGGGGGGGGGGGGGGCGAAGGCTGGCTGATGTACTCTGATCCAAAAGAAATTATATTGCAGAGCAAATTGCTGAAAATTTTAATAATGGGTTCTGATATAAAGGTGTCAAAACACACAGTGCATCACAGTTCATATGGGTCTGCATAGCTGTAGACTAGTCAGGGTGCCCATGCCGACCCATGTCCATGCCCAAAAATGCATACAATGGGCATGTGAGCATAATAACTGAACCATGGAAGAATGGAAGAAGGTGGCCTGCTCTACACCATGCGGATGGCTGGCTGAGGCTGCATTGCCGACTTGGGGAAGAGATGGCACCATGAAAAGAAAACAAGTTGACAGAGGTTTAAAGAATCTGCTACTGACAAGGTGGTATCAAATACTACAGCATATCTTCGGAGGTCTAATGGAATCCATGCTGATTGGTGTGTATTATATATATATGATATATAGTGAGTGTACAGCTTGTATACCATTAATGTCTAAACCGCTGACAACAAAAGTGAGGACATCCCTAAGTGAACGTGTCCAAATTGGCCCCAATTAGCCATTTTCCCTGCCCAGCGTCATGTTACAAGGTCTTAGGTGTGAATGGGGAGCAGGTGCATTAAATTTGGTGTTATCGCTCTCACTCTCTCATACTGGTCAACATGGCACCTCGTGGCAAAAATCTGAAGATCTGAAAAAAAGGATTGTTGCTCTACATAAAGATGGCCTAGGCTATAAGAAGATTGCCAAGACCCTGAAACTGAGCTGCAGCACGGTGGCCAAGACCATACAGCGGTTTAACAGGACAGGTTCCACTCAGAATAGGTTTTGTCATGGTTGACCAAAGAAGTTGGGTGCACATGCTCAGCATCATATCCAGAGGTTGTCTTTGGGAAATAGATGTATGAGTGTTGCCAGCATTGCTGCAGAGGGTGAAGGAATGGGGAGTCAGCCTGTCAGTGCTCAGACCATATGCCATACACTGCATCAAATTGGTCTGCATGGCTGTTGTCCCAGAAGGAAGCCTCTTCTAAAGATGATGCACCAGAAAGCCTGCAGTTTGCTGAAGACAAGCAGACTAAGGAAATGAATTGCTGGAACCATGTCCTGTGGTCGGATGAGACCAAGATAAAACTTATTTGGTTCAGATGGTGTGAAGCATGTGTGTTGGCAACCAGCTGAGGAGTACAAAGACAAGTGTGTCTTGCCTACAGTCAAGCATGGTAGTGGGAGTGTCATAGTCTGGGGCTGCCAGCACTGGGGAGCTACAGTTCATTGAGGGAACCATGAATGCTAACATGTACTGTGACATACTGAAGCAGAGCATGATCCCCTCCCCTTGGAGACTGGGCCACAGGGCAGTATTCCAACATGATAATGACCCCAAACACACCTCCAAGACTACCACTGTCTTGCTAAAGAAGCTGAGAGTAAAGGTGATGGACTGGCAAAGCATGTCCCTATTGAGCATCGGTGGGACAAAAGGAAGGTGGAGGACCGCAAGGTTGCTAACATCCACCAGCTCCATGATGTCGTCATGGAGGAGTCGAAGAGGACAGTGGCAACCTGTGAAGCTTCCAATTCGGACATTTTCACTAAGGGGTGTACTCACTGTTATTGCCAGCGGTTTAGACATTTTTGGCTGTGTGTTGAGTTATTTTAAGCGAACAGCACATCTACAGATATTCAAGCTGTACACTCACTACTTTACATTGTAGCAAAGTGTAATTTCTTCAGTGTTGTCACATGAAAAGATAGAATAAAATATTTACAAAAATTGGAGGTGAGGGGTGTACTTCACTTTTGTGAGATACTATATACCTTATTACAGACAAATGAAGCACATTATGCAACATTTGTAAAAACCAGACTGACAGGCGAATAAAAATGAACCAGCTAAAATCTTGCTTTCACAAAAATGTACAAGAAATGGGTTATTACAATTTTATTATCAAGTTGTATAGATGAATATTAAATGTGTGTTCTCAACAAAACTTGGTTGTTTTGTGCAAATGTACAATTGCAATTGCACACCATTCAAAAATGTACATTAATACGTCCTTTAGTTTTAAGTGTGTGCTCTTCATAACTATAACTGCATACAGCTACAAATAGTAGGGAATGATAGATTATATTTTGTGTAACATGTAATAAAGGATCTAAATCAGTGATTCTCAACCAGGGTTCCTCCAAAGGTTGCTAGGGGTTCCTTCAGCATTGGGCAATTTCTGCCTCTCAGATAAGTTCCCACTGACACCATTGATCTTTTTAGCTATCTGTAAGGAGGTAATTCTTCCCAATGACTACAAGTTTAAGGACCATTCTTCCCACTGACCATCACACTAATGTATCACGAGTTGTAGATTTCTAATTTTTAGCAGGGGTTCCCCAAGACTGGAGAACTATTTCAAGGGTTCCTCTGTGTTGAAAAGGTTGAGAAAGGCTGATCTAAACTATAAAGCCAAACTCTAAAAAAAAAAAAAAAAAATCTGAAACTTCTCCCTTGCATTGAGGCAGCACCTGCACTACAAAGGTCCACTGCTCATTTATTCCAGGGTGCTTCCCTATGCTCCAGCAGAGGACTGTCTAATGCAGGACTATGGACGTTAGATCTTAGACTGCTAGAGCATGGGGGAGATGATGATGCGGGACCAGTCTAGCAGTGTGGTGGAGCAGAGGGCCGGATAAATGAATCTACTTTTCATTGCTCCCTAGATCTAAAAGAGCCAATAACTATTGCATTATGGGTGCAGCTCCACTGCAAGGGAGATTTTTCAAATATCCTGGAATATGGCTTCAAGCCACTTTGTTCTTTTTTATATGGTGTTTCCCCAATAGTCATAAAATACTTCAAGGACCTTACAGACATATATTGTCACATCATATCATGCCAATATTAACTGCCTTTGCCAATTTTATTCCAATTTTTTTTTTTTTATTGTAACCCCGGGGGATGTCACATACACCCTTTCTTTACTACCCTATCATGTCCTTAGGCCACACAGAAAGCTACATAGGATGCTAACAAAATTGTTATGCCAAAAAAGTCTAAGGATAAATCTGTGCTCAAAAGATGGTAGCAAAGAACCGTATGGAAAGCCACTGTGCTGATGTACGGAGGACTGGCAGTGCAATTTAAAGTGTCACTAAACCCACATCTTAAAAAATGATCAATAAATGCTAAAATTACATGCTGTTCATACTTAGTTACTATGGGATTGTTTTTTTGTATTCTGCAAAAAAAAGAAAACTGGTTGATTCTGCTGTTCTGTATCCACCTTCTGTTTAATTGTCATGTGACAATTGTATATCAATTAGGAAAAATGTACTTTGATTTTTTTTTTTATAAAATAATTACAGTGCCATCATCCACACTAACAGTGAATATGGTTTTCGTTTTGGGAAATTGCTTATACAATTAAATTTTATAATGCCAATTAAATCGAAGTAGTTTTGAACAACTTTCATCCACTTATCGAACGAAAAAAACTGATTCATACAGGGATTCTGTTCTCTCTCTCAAAGTTACCAGTACATGCAACTTTTTGCCCTGAATTGCTAAAGTTCAGGTTCACCCAGTGACTCATTGCAGTGACTGATTGCTATGAATTATCATATTTAAAACTCTTTATACAATAAGTGTGTTAATGTACCTGGGTCATAACTTATTTGCCATCATTTTGCAAGAAATTATTTCTATTCATCTTTGGCAGCAATAGTAAAAAAATAAAAATAAAAAAAATAAAAATAAAGCGCATACCCAGTCTAAATTTCATTAAAAAAGGCACAAATATAAAACTAAAATATAATAAATACAAATTAAATATTTTATTTACAGCGGAGGAGCCAGAGAGTGAGATTAGTAGAGTGTTCTACTTCACTCCGTATCTGAAACTTGCAATGTGATATTCTGCGGATTTTCTAGGCATTCTTTCAGTTTATCTTCTGTCAATGTCAATCGACGCTCCAAGATGGAAACAGTCTGTAAAACAAAGCATATGATGTTATTCTGTACAATTGTCACTAATGGTTTCTTTCTTGTCTTTGTGAATTTTAAAAACCTTTTAAAAAACCTCTTTTAGGACTTTAACGGCAACAAACCTAATCAGTGAAAAAAAAATCTTTGCTTTTATTAACAATAAAATAACACACATACACACCTTCATGCTACAGATGTCCCCTGCTATCTAAGCCTAAGAACTGAGGGATCACAAGACCACTGATCACTCGAGTGATGACTGTCAGTCACTGCTATCTGCTCTGCCCCTTCTACATTCACTGGAGCACCAGGCTGAAGAAGGGGTGGGTGTAGCTGGCTTTGGGTCAATCAGGCAGCTGGTGGATCCCGGCATATATTCAGGATCTTTCTAAAACATGGAATGACTCCATGATGTATTTACACTCTTGTGACCCACAAAAGTATAGCCATAATAGCTTTGGCCATACTTCTCTTTGAATTAATGCAATTCTCTGATTGCAGGAAGTGGGGTGGTGGCATCACGCTATCTACCTTGTCCACTCAGAGAACACTTTGCTCTCATTCACAAAGTGCAAAGCATTCTCTAAATGGCACTCGTGCCAAGTAGCTCAACCACTTGGGTTCAGAATTCTTCAGGCCAGCAGTTCATTGCAAGACCTGGAAGCTTGGATGCAAATGAAGATCACTGGGTAGCAGTAATTTCCAGACTCCAGGAGCATCAAGCCAGGTATGGTAAATACATAGTAACTATGTAAAAAATATACTGGAATCCTTCTTTAGGCTGGGTTCACACTGCTGCGGTGACGAGATCGGATGTGATTCGCACCGCACTGCAGTGCAAATCACATCCGATCTCTGTGCGATGCGAGTTCAGCCATACAGATAGTATGGCTGAATTTGCATCACTCCCGGCCCAAACACGCACAGGACCCTTTTTTTGGTCCGCAGCAGAATCGGATCGCATGGGTGTTCACACCATGCGATCCGATTCCTGTCCGAGTTTGCAGATCGCACTGCAATATGCAAACTGACCTGGGGGTATCATTAACTTTTCACTGACACTCCCAGCAGTTCGCATAGGGCAGTGTGAACTGCCGCCGGGAGGCATGCGATGTGGGAACCCGCAGCAGTGTGAACCCAGCCTTAAAGTAGCAGGAAAGGCTAACTATAAAGCAACATTTAAGAAGTCCCTCCCCCTTTCCCCCCATGGCTCTGCATGGACACTTATCACAAATTTCTGTGTAAATACCTTACATTTTATATATACATTCTAGTACTTTAGTGGTTAATGTCGAAACTTTAGCAAAAGTGTAAATTTGGACAATGTCAAAGATCTTTAAAAACAAAAAAGTGCTGAAGCACAGGCTTCATAGTTTAAAAATAGGTGGTGATGCTGACCGTTTGATCTTACAGTATAAGATTAGGTGCACTAAAAAGTATATAAAGTACACCTTTACTAAAATGCAGGAATTACTACAGAAGAGCTGCTACTATATACAAATATTTAGTTATAGCCAAAAAGGTTTCCTTAGCTGCTCGTAGATGTAGAATTTTTATTTATTTTCTGCTGTTTATCTTGCTGACACTAGTATCTTGTATGTGTCACCTTCTGGTATTAATGTTGTGCTGGTAATACATCCTTACAGGTCTTCAAGTGTTTATTTTAGGACTTTCAAGGCCTACGTTTAACCACTTCATCCCGGACTATTTTGCTGGCTTAAGACCAGACCACTTTTTGCAATTTGGCACTGTGTCGCTTTAACTGACAATTGCGCGGCCGTGCGACGTGGCTCCCAAACAAAATTGACGTCCTTTTTTTCCCACAAATAGAGATTTCTTTTGGTGGTATTTGATCACCCCTGCTGTTTTTATTTTTTGCGCTATAAACAAAAATAGAGCGACAATTTTGAAAAAAAAAAAAAAAAACGCATAATTTTTTACTTTTTGTTATAATAAATATCCCCCAAAAATATATATTAAAAAAAAATTTCCCTCAGTTTAGGCCGATACGTATTTTTCTACATATTTTTGGTAAAAAAAAAAAAAAATCGCAATAAGCGATTATTGATTGGTTTGCGCAAAAGTTATAGCGTCTACAAAATAGGGGATAGTTTTATGGCATTTTTATTAATAATTTTTTTTTTTTTGTTACTAGTAATGGCGGCGATCAGCGATTTTTATTGTGACTGCGACATTATGGCGGACACATCGGACATTTTTGGGACCATTTATACAGCAATCACTGCTATACAAATGCAGTGATTCCTGTGTAAATGACACTGGCAGTGAAGGGGTTAACCAGTGGGTGGCAGTGTAGGGGTTAAGTGTTCCTAGGGGCGTGTTACTAACTGTTGGGGGCTGGGCTTTCTTTTGGTGAACACTGATCTCAGCTCCAATCACATGGAGCAGAGATCAGCGTCACTTTTTGCTAGGCAGAACTGGGAGGTGCCGTTTATCTCCTAGTTCAGCCGCCCCGTGAGACGTCAGTGGGACCCACGACCGGACTCACGGGGGTCCCGACCGGCACGCGAGCGCGCCGCCAGCAGCAGGCTCGCGATGGCAGGGCGGCAAATTTAAAGGGACGTACAGGTACGCCCATTTGCCTGCCCGTGCCATTCTGCGGACGTACATCGGCGTGCGCCGGTCGGGAAGTGGTTAATATACAGTGTGTATTTCTTCATATTTCTTTCACAGTAAACGCAATAACGCTGTTGTGCAAGTACTGGACATAAGGGAAGTAGAGACCTTGTTCACAGCAACCCATTTTTTTTTTACAGCTATACTGTAGATTTTCGAGTAAAAGTTTCGTTCAGGCAGAAGGATCAAGGAGTTCATACTTGATATATGAATGAACAACAGCATGGTGTGTACACAAACTTATACAATTCTTACAAAAAAAGCACAGAGATAATCTGTATAAAAATAGGTCAAAAGGGAAAAGCTTGTATTAGAATGACAGGTGTGACAAATCCCATCCGCCTATCTTAGGAGTAACAGATACGCTCACCTGAGTCAACACATTCAGTTGATCTAGTATGTGTTCCAAAGTGCTAGTCAGTGAAGGGTGGGGAACTAATTGTTCATCTGTCAGAGGCCTTCCTGCATGACCATGTTTCTTCATGCTGGTGCTTGGTAATGATAAAGGCACAGCTTCACTTCTTTGATGATTGTTACAATCTTGTTCCTGTACAAGGATACAGAAATATCAAAAAGAGACACAGTAAATATAAATATTATTTTGGAACTCTTGTGAACGTGCCAGTGATGTGGTGCAGGGATATAGCCACATAGAAACTGTATTGCTTACAGTTAGGCTGATCAGGAGTCTTCTGACCAGTTTCAGGTCCGAATCCAGACAAAAATTTGCACTTAAATCATTAAGTCTTTGCCCTGCTGTAAGACCCAAGACCTTTGACTGAGACCCAACTTTCTGACACTGGGCCCTACACATTGCACCCCCAGAATGCTTTGGTAGTCTTCAGATTTCATAAAGCCATGCACAAGATCAAGACATCCAGAGCCTGAAGCAGCATAGCAACCCCAAAACATCAGTGAACCTCCACCACGTTTGACTGTAAGGACTGTATTCTTTTCTTTAAAAGGCCCAATTTCTATTTCTGAAAACAGTAGAATGATGTGCTTTACTAACAAGCTGTAATTTTGTTTCGTCTGTCCACAGCACATTTTCCCAAATGGATTTTGGCTTCCTTAAGTTTTGACAAACTCTGATCATTTTTTCTCCTTTGTCCATGTCCAGGGAGATTGACTACAGTGCCATGGACTGTAAAAGTCTTGACAATGTTGCACACAGTGGACACAGGAGCATTAAGATCTCTGGAGATGGACTTGTAACCTTGAGATTGTCCATGCTTTTCCACAATTTCTATTCTCTAAACCTCAGATAATTATTTTCTGCTCTTTCTCTATGTTCCGAGTGGCACTCAGACATACAATAGAAAGATTGAGTCAATTTTTCACAATTTTAACTGGTTGCCGGTGTGATTCTATATGGTCAGCACCTATTAACTGATACAGGCGAGTTTAATTACAAATTGCAGGAGCATCACAAACTTAGAATGCAATTATTTCTTATAATTTTGAGACGGTGTCAATAATGGTTTTGTCTTTGTAATTTGTAATGGCAACAATTTTCTGGGCTAAGTGGTGCATTATCTGACAGAAATGCAGTGATGCCAATATTTTTGGGCATGACTGTATGCCAGTCCTGCCAGGCCACTGGATTCTAAAGACTCAGTCACGTTACTAAAATGAACTGCTAAACTACATAATGCAGGACAGCACTGTTGATCTGCGCCCTAAAGGAACACAGTAACTCTTTACTGGAAATCTAAAATGTCAATTTTATTTTTATTGTACATTGCCAGATCAATTACAATAGAATACTTTATATTTACATACTTAGAAGGTTCTTAAATGTCTCATGAAGAGTTCAGTGGAGGGCATTTCTCTGAACACAGAAATAAAATCTTATTTTGCTTATCAGAAAATCAATTACACAAAATGACACATCAGTGGAGGAAGTACACATTTATAAGATAAAAAAAAGGAAGAAAGATATGATAAAAAAACATGTATACATACATACTCATAAAATTTCCCATCAAAGAAAAAAAAAAAACACTAGATCTTTGTCATCTAGGTGCAATCTATAATCCTAATTTAACAGTTGTTTCTGTAACCCCACCTATACTCAAAGCATGGCAAAAATGGTACTCCAACCAATAATTGTTCTTTTGAATACACTGTTAAAACCTCTGCCAGGTTTTGTTGCTGTACAGTATATTCCCTACTGGGATGGATCCCCCCCCACAGGAACAAAGACAACAATATAACCCCATTTCTTTTAGGCCCACTGGACGTTTGTCCAGCTCTTTTAACCGCTAGGAGAAAAGCAGCAACAAAAAAAAAAAACACACCTTAAGCTACGTTTAGCCATGCTGAGCACTTGAGTGTTCATTAAATTTCATTGTCCAGAATATTAAATTAAATTAGCATAGAGTGTGTTTAGAAGCAAAAGAAAAAAAAGTGAAATGTCTGTAAAACAGGAGTTTTTGAGCTGCAGCATGAATAAGGCATTAGAGGGGATACAAGTTAGAACCTCTGTTTTTATTGGTTTTTATTGATGTTTGTTTGATCAGACTTTGGTTCAAGCAGCCAAAGTGTTTAAGAGAATAAGCAAGATTACATTTATTAGGCACCAGAGCCAAATTCCACATTGTGTGGGGATAATAAAAAGAACTATAACAAAGCCATATGCAAACAAGTTGGATTCAGTAGCTGGGTAGCATAGCACTGGTACACTGAAAATAGTTAATAAAGGGGAACCAGTGTTTTGTGGACCTTTTTACTTTACTATATTTTGTTAATCCAGGGCTTAACAAATCCCAGGCGCCAGATCACCATGGTGGGTATGAATTGCATCCTGATGCCTGGGCTTTTGTCATCCCATTCACTGTTGGGATCAGGCACCAATAAGACCTTCCTAACAGCCTTTTCACTGCTGTCGTCCCCTATGAACATATCTGTCTTGTGTAACATCATCCACTGCCGCGCTGCCCATGGTCAGCGGTGTGCATCTCTGCACACTTGAAACATTCATATACAGCCCTGTAAGCTGTGTAGAAGCATAATCTTTGCAAGGGCTCCTTGCCATTGGTTAGCATCTTCATGTGACAGCACTGATCAAGGAGTGTCTGCTCTTTCTTAAGACACAAAAGAAGAGACTCTTATTGGTCAGCACTGTCACATTACAATGTTAACAAATGGTCAAGAGCCCTTGGAAAGATTATGTTTCTACACAGCTTCTAGTGTTTTGTACTGTATGGATGTTTCGAGTGTATGGAGATGCACACCGGCCACCCTGGTCAATGTTACAAAAGACAGATTTTTTTTTTTTAGTTTTTTTTCCTTGGGAGAGGTTTGTTGTTTTTAGGTGTGAAGGTGGAGATACCCATTTAAATATAAAAACAAAAGAAAAGAAGAGTGGTGGGGGGGGGGGGGGATTTGAGAAGAGTGGGGAGGGGGGGTTTGTGAAGGGGAAATTTGTGAAGAGGTAAAAGCGGTGGTTGGGGGTCAGCGATCTGCATAATATTGAGTTACCCCCATAACAGAGGTTTCTATTGTCATCATTCTTTATGGCTAGCTAATAATCTTGATGCATCGGCATTACATTGGGGTTATTGGTTGGCCACTCTGCTGTAATAACTTACAAAGGTATTACAGCAGAGTGTTAGGTAAGGATGGGCAAATTTCTTGCATTGCCCCAGGCAATGACCACCTACGCTTTGATAGAAGAAAACTGCCTACATTTTTTTTTAGTTGGCTGAATTAAGTGGAAGGGTGGAAAAGAGAGAATTGGGAGCAAGATGAGCCAAAGAAACCTGGAAGATGGTGGATATAGACTAGCTCCTGAAAAAGAAAAAAAAATATGTTTAATGGACTACTATCAGGATGCAGACTACATGGCTTGCTTGCCCTGCTTCCATGCCTTCTACGATGTCTGAAAATTGTTGTTCACAAACAGAAGATGCCCAATGTACAGACTTCATATTAAGAAATCCTGTAGCCATGGCTGTATATCTGCAGTAGTAGATCTTCTAGGCACATCATGCTGACTAATCTGTAACTGGTGGCTTCATTCATTTGCCACTGACAGTGATCAGGTGAAAAAAAACCTGGCCGGCTGGTTGTATTGAAGTTAATTGATGGACGGACTTCAGTACAATCAGCCTGCCCATAGACAAATTGAAATGTGATCAGCCTATGGCCAGCTTAAAGTGGTTGTAAAGGCAGAAGTTTTTTATATATTAATTCTCTGCATTAAGATAAAGAGCCTTCCTGTGTGCAGCAACCCCCCAAATTACCTAAATAAAAATATAATTGCGCTACCAATATATCAAAGTGAAAATGTAGCAGCCAGCATCAACAACAATACAATTGTGAAAAGAAAACAAAAAAATAAAAATGCAGCGCTATATAGATTGGTAAAAAAGAGTAAACTGCGCTATTCGAAAACCCCCCCCCCCCCTATAAGCAGCAACTCTAATCGTAATACTACGATAATAAGCTATATAAAAATGGTGAGCTGTGCTAAAAAAACAAACAAAAAACTGTTCTAAATAAATAAATTCATACAGTTAAAAACATAAGTGATCAATGACAAAAAGTGAAATTAAATTAAGTGAATGTGAATATTGGATAATGCATAGTTTGAATCATATAAATATTATAAATGAATCATATGATTAATGTATGCATAGAAAAAACACAGATAGTGATCACTTGTGTCAAATCACGGTAAAACCCTACCTAGTAAGACCTATCAAGGATCTTCAAATGCAGAAGGATGAATAACACAGAATATATATATCTCCCTCGTATAATCAAACATATAACACCATAATAAAAACAAAATTTAATTTCATTTAGGGTAAAAATAAACAGGAAAAAGAAAAGAAATTAGTCCATTAAAGTCCCAAAAAGTGATGTTAATCAGCAAATAGTGTTAATTCTTTCAAAGTGGGAATGGAGAACTGACACCCACGTCACTTCGTGTGAACAGCGATCCAAGAGAAGCACCTCCACCAGTAAGGAGAAAAGAGGCCGCTTACCAGAACTTGAGAGCTCAGTGTTACGCGAGATCAGAGAGGGCATATAAGTAAAGGATCTGGCTGAACCATCACAGGAACCACTTCCGGGTCTGGCGTAAACGCGGTGACGTGCACTGGTTTTAATCTTTGCTTTTTCCATATGAATTGTGGCATTATCGCTTTACTGTTTGGAATTTACATTGAGGACAGTCCGGTGTGGTTTCTGTGATGGTTCAGCCAGACACATTTTCTACATGAAAAAAATCCTTTTAAATCCCCAGAGATGGTAACTTTTAACGGCGGATCTAATAACTTCTTAACGATCCTATCACCAATATTGGGAGCTCTTCTATAGATAAACCTGGGAGCAGTTGGTAAAACCGTGCCCAGGTATTTGTCCCTCCCCAAAATATGCCAATGCTTAGCAAAAATAGATTCTATGTCCCTATATTGGTGGTGAAAACCTGATAAGAATTTGAACTGGTGTTGTGTCTGATCACTACTTCTTATCTGGTCTTGCAAGCATGCATCCCTAGGGATATTCCCCACTTCCTCTATTATTTTATCAAGGCGGGTGCAATTATATCCCTTCTGCAGAAATCTCTCCTTCAATACACCAGATTGGGTCACAAAGTCCATATCTGTGGTGCAGTTGCGGCGGACTCTCAGAAACTGGCCTTTCGGGATATTTCTTATCCACGAGGGGTGATGTCCACTCCTCGTGGACAGGTAACTATTCCGGTCCGTAGTTTTAAAAAATACTGTCGTACTCAAATGATCCCTATCTCTTTTTATAGTGAGATCCAAAAAATTTACAGAAATTGGACTAATATTGAAGTCCAATCTTATATTATTAAGGTTGGAGTTCAATTTTTCCGCGAACATTTTGACAGTCAGCTCAGTGCCCAGCCAAATAAACAAGACATCATCAATAAATCTCCGGTAGAAGATCAACTGTTGTGGTCTATTTGAGAAGACAGCCCTATCTTCCCACTCTGCCATAAAAAGGTTGGCAAGGCTCGGGGCATATTTGGCCCCCATTGCCACGCCAACCTTCTGCGAGTAGAAGACTCCCCCATACCAAAAGTAATTATGGGACATGCAGAAGTCTAAAGCATGGCCCACAAACACCTTTTGAGCATGAGGGATATCGTCCCTCCTGCTTAAAGCCCAATTAAGGGCCAGCAGTGCATCCTGATGCTGGATGATGGTATACAGACTTGCCACATCCGCTGTTGCCAAAAAAACTTCAGCGTCAGGAGGGATTTGTATCTCGTTTAGAGCTTTTAGAAGGTCTGTGGTATCCCTTAGGTAGGCCCTTGTGTTTCTAACGCTAGGTTGGAGGACTCTATCCAGATACTCCCCCAGTCTTGCCGTGACTGAACCTATACCATTAACTATCGGCCGTGGAGGAGGGGTAATTTGGTCCTTATGTATTTTTGGTAGGGTGTAAATGACCGGTATCCTACACGCACTTGGGACCAGATATTTAGTTTCTTTATTGTTTAGAACCCCTTTACCATAGCCCCATTGGATAAGAGCCTCCAATTGGTTTTTGTAGCTATCAGTAGGGTCTACATCCAATTTCCTATATGTAGTGGTGTCGCTCAATAATGTCTTTAACTGGTTATCGTAGAAAGATCTATCCAAAATAACCACCCCCCCCCTCTCCCTTATCAGCAGGGCGTACAATAATGTCTTTTTTGTCCTCCAAGGACTTAATCCCATCCTTAAAATGACGAGCATTAACCCCTTTCTTCAGAGGTAGTGCATCCAGATCATCAAGTACCACATTTTTAAAAACTTCCACAAAATGATTACTAGGGATCTGAGGGTTGAACAAGGAGCGATTTTTTAAACCACTATCACTAGGGGTGTCAATTGAACTAATAGTAGAGCCTCTCTTGGAAGGGTGCATGAGAAAATGTTTTTTGATATTTAGAGTGCGCACATACTTCTGTACGTCCATATAAACATCAAAATTTATTCAACATTCTTCTCGGTGCACACTTCAGGCCCGTCTTTAGAATGTTTAATTCTTTGGTTTCTAATTGCACCTTACTTAAATTGAACACACCTCCATCTACATGTCCCTCATCCTTTTTCTTGGATTGTTTGTATTGTTTTCGTTTTCCCGCACGACATCCTCTCCGTTTTTGCCCATTGGCCCGCTGTATTGCGGAGGTATATTCCTCTGTCCCATATGTGTCCCTGTACCTCGACCTCTTGGGGTCCCTCCTCCACACCCTCCTCTCCCCCTCTGATTTAGAAAAGGTGGAGGAGGGGGATGGTAGGGTGGGTACATATTCTCATTGTACCTTCTCTCCGCATCCTCATGTCCCAGTGGTGCAAACCTATTGTACACTGGTAGCGAAAAACCCCTGTTGTTATCTAGTACATCTTGTGGCCATCTTTGATCTCTGAAAGGTGGGTAAGATGTTGGATGTGGATACCCCATCATCTGCGGAAGAGGTTGTTGCGAGCCATACTGTACTGGGGGAAAGACTCCTTCTCTTTCAATCTGTACTCTCCTAGGTGAAGGGTATCCGCCTTGAGATATTGGTCCCCTTTGATGGGTGACCCCATCTCTAGGTTTGACACTTTGAGATATAGGTGTTTTGTTAATGGTTTTAGTACCAGTCTTGCCCCTTCCCCCTTTAGTTTTAATGCTCTGTTTAGAGTCCTCATCTCCCCTATTAATAATCTCGGGATTCCCTTGATCATTTCTCTCAATATGAATATCGAGCTGGATGTCAATAGCTTCATCAATAACTCAGGACAATATTTTGTATTGAGGGGGTTGGCCGATTCGGTTTCCTTTTTCTTTCTCTTGCTTGGAGGGCAGTATTGTGAATATGACCTGACTATAAGCAATTTGAATTCTAACTAGGAAGATATCGCCCGCACGCATCTTGGGGAATAGTTGGATCTTATTCATTTTCATTTTTCTTTTTATCTCTATTTGCCTGTTCTAAAATGATTCTTTCTAGGATTAGATGTGTATTTGGAGGTACACTGGGACACCAATTATTAGAGTTTGGGGTCGTCTATAATGAGTGTTGTTTGACCATGTATCTCATGTTGAAATGAGTAGATGGGTTTGAGAAAAGCAGTTTATATGATAGTTAGTATTCTTACTTTTATCTTTATTTTTACTTTTCCAATTAGTGTGTCTATAGATTAGGAGAAGTTTTTTATATATATATTTTTTATATTGCTTTTTATATTGTTATGTGAACTCCTGGGCATTGGTCGCATAAGTAAGTTGTTCAATAATAAGGGTGACATTGAGCATCCTCTTTAAAGTAGTGGGGGTAAATATACATTGCTTGTAAATCCTCTGTATGTTCTCCTCCCCTGCCCGATTATATTATTTTAACATTATATTATTTTATTCTATGGTATCTTATAGTTATTACTTGCCCACATAAACACTTAAAGTCTGTGTGCACACTCATTCTGTTGCATATACACATTATTGCATGAGGGGTCAGCCTCACCATAGATGTTCAGTACTGTTTGTGGAGTTGAGGGTATCGTTAGGGTGCTATACTCAGCTTAATGGCGTGTGCATTGATATTGTTTTATTTGGGAGTATTGAAGCACTTTGCTATTAAGCAGGATTGGTTGTGACTATGTTACTTCCCTTGTTTGATTCACCGGTAATTCTGACAGGAGTGGGGCGCCGATGAGGAGGAAACCATATTCTTCTCGCCAAGACACTGTATAGTGTTTGGCGCCTGCGCAATCTACTAGTGACTCCTGGGTGCAGCAAGATGGCGCGGGTGTAGTGGGCGGTCTGTGGGAAGTACGCTAGCGCTAGGTTTACAGTGATTGGCGCGTGCGCAGTTCACGAGTGATCCCTGGGTGTAGCATGATGGCGCGGGTGGAGCGGGCGGTCCGGGGATGTACGCTAGGGTAAGCGTGATGACGGCGGCGCCCAGGTTCAGCCAATCAGTTGGCGGAGTGAACGGGCTTCCCCGGAAGTCCGCGCATGCGCGTGGACGAAATAAAACCATCCACTACTACGGGAAGGAAGCGAATGAAGAGGAAAACAATCAGAAGGGCAGGTTGGTGGGCCTCTCTGAATATGTGTGGTGTTTCACTTTCCTGATCTGGCTGAGAGCAATGTGTGGGGGAGTCATGAGTGTTTCTGCACACAGAGATGGGGAGGAGCTGGGGAGGAACTAATTATGAACCACCCACCGCAAGAGCCCAATAACCAATTGGAGGGTATAGGGGGGAGTGGTCACCTTTACTGGGAGGGACTGGTCGCTTGGGATTTTAAATAAAAGGGGGGTTGTTACAGTTGGATAGCCAAACCCATGAGGAAGTCTATTGGACGAAACATGTCGGGGCGTGGCTATACGGCGACCAGCACACACAGTAAAAGGCTAGAGAGAAGGCGGAGGAAGGAGAACACACAAGTTGAAGGACTGGATATCATTATTTGGCGCTGCTTTCAAATTGGGTTGTCTGCTGTCAGGTACCACACAGATACCTTGTTTAGAGACGGTGCTTTTTGATATGAACTTAGCTTGCTTCCAGTGTGCTCACCAATGCCTATGAGTGAAGGATCTCCTAATTGACCAGTGGAATGTCTATCTGAAGTGCCTGCTTTTAATTGGATCCATGCGAGTGTGATTTTAATCGAGTGTTTTATTGAGATTAAAAATAGTTTTGCAATTTTGCACTATGGGAAGTTTCTTTTGTCTCCCTGAGGTAACTCTGAGATATTAATTGATCACCCTCTGCTGCGAAGTTTTCACAAGAATTGGCTGGAGAAATAGTCATCATCTGTATACATTATAAGCGTTTTTTGCCTGACACGAGAGTGCTGGGCAATACTGCTGGTGAGTGTTCTAAACAAGGGGGGCACGAACACCAAGGGTGCGGTGGAGGCTTTGCGGTTTATGGACACTTGGGTACAGAACGTTCACTTGAAAAGGAGTTTTAGAACTATTGCTACCATCACAGTTATTGCTCCTCAATAATTGTGTCTGATTGAAGATCAATCTTTAAATTTATTTTGGAACTGCACATTTCCATTAGAGCACTATTTGTAGTATAAAAATTATTGTGTTTATTTGCTTTATTTATGTTTTGCCACATATTCACTGTATCACTTTTATGCGATTTTTTGATTGCGATTTTTTTTGCTATTTAATCACAATTTACTTTATTGTTTATTGGACTTATTTATGCACATGTGTTTATAATTTTCACGCTGCGCAGTTTTGGGCATTGCAGTACACTGCTATTTAACAGTGTTTATCCTTTGTAGTGCCACAAGGTGATTTTTGCATTGTGAGTGTTAGTTTTGCTTTTTTCACCTTCTGAGAGATACACTTATGTTTTTAACTGTATGAATTTATTTATTTAGAACACTTTTTTGGGGGGTTTTTTAGCGCAGCTCACCATTTTTATATAGCGCTATATAGATAAACTCACTAATAACAGTGAATAAAATACAAAATATACAAATAGTGAAAATATTTTGGAATTGGCCTGGCGCAGCCTAAACCAAAAAGAGCGACAACAATGAAGTAATCAGAAAAATTAAAATCAGTGACAATAAAAATCTGTAAAGTCCATACTAGTGAATCACATGGATGAAAATATAATGTTTTATATCCTGAACAAAGGGACAAACACTATATGGGCAATATTGTCCCTTCAACAATAGGTAACAGATCCTCCGTGGAAGATAGCCAAAACTCATAGAAGGAACTTCAAATATATAGGATGGTATAAATATGCAGACACCTCTCAACCGACATTTAAGCAAAAAACTTATTTCAAGGAGATTTTCAGGTGCACAGACTAATTCAAAAGAAAGTAATGGGTACCCTTACCCTAAGGCAGTGTTTCTCAAATCCAGTCCTCAGGCCCCCCCAACAGGTCATGTTTTCAGGTTTTCCATTATTTTTCACAGGTGATTTGATCAGTTTCACTGCCTTAGCAATTACCACAGTCGTTTCATCTGAGGGAAATCCTGAAAACATGACCTGTTGGGGGGGCCTGAGGACTGGATTTGAGAAACACTGCCCTAAGGTGTGGACCCACACACCTTGGTGATGGATCAATCAAGCATGAGGATTTATTCAGTGGCAGTCGGTCCTCCAACAAAGGTTATGGAACGCCAGAAGACACTCAATACTCTGTACAACCAGGATGTCCAGTACAAAATATCACTGTCTTGAACTCAGAGAGGAGTGCAGTCATCCACACACAGGTTGGTGTATCGAGAGAGAAAAAGATAAAGAAAAAAGCCTCCACATAGAGCAGATCACTCTGGTAAAAAAAAAGGTGATTTACTTAAAATAAAAAGATAAAAAAAAATGTTGTGGTACAAAACATCAGTGAAGATGCGTACAGACAAAATGGTTTTTAAAAAAAGCGTGGTAGATCCAGCCAGCAGGCTATGTACCCAACATGTTTTGCACAATTGTGCATCAACTGGGGCATAAGCCTTTGTTGGAGGACCGACTGCCACTGAATAAAACCTCATGCTTGATTGATCCATCACCAAGGTGTGTGGGTCCACACCTTGGGGTAAGTGTACCCATTACCTTCTTTTGAATTCGTTTGTGCACCTGAAAATCTCCTTGAAAAAAGTTTTTTGCTTAAATGTCGGTTGAGAGGTGTCTGCATCTTTATACCATCCTACATATTTGAAGTTCCTTCTTTCCACGGAGGATTTGTTACCTATTGTTGAAGGGACGATATTGCCCTAATACTTACCTGAGGTCCCTCTAGTTCCAGCAATGTTTTAGGATTGTCTCAGCTGCCCAGGACTCCCCTCATTGGCTGAGACAGCAACACAGCGCTGATTTTTGCTACACTGTGCCAGGTTCTGCTCCAAGTGGTAGGTTATTCTGTAGATCAGCCATTCTCAACCAGGGTTCCATGCAACCCTGGGGTTTCTCCAGAGGTTGCTAGGAGTTTCTTAAGCTGTGGCTGATGAACCACCCATTTGATGATGCCTACAGAGTTTAAGATTCAGCATCACTTAGCAAAGCCTGCAGCATGACACCAAATATCTTTTTAGCTGTCTTTAATGGTGGCATTGTGAACGCCACTTTAAGGGGGACATTCTTCCTATTGACCACCAATATAAGAAGCATTGTTCCTATTGAGCCCTGATGATTTGGTTTTAGTAAGGATTCCTTGAGACATGAAAATTATTTTTGGGGTAACTCTAAATTTTGCGGCCGAAGCAAGCATCCAAAGATGCGCTCACATCAAACTTGTAAAATTTAGTGAAAGTGTGAGGTCCCTGCCTTACACACCTGGGAAACAGACGCTTGATGTCGGAAAGGCTGGGAGGCACCAATTTCCCTGGTCGAATGCGCCGTGACAGGAAAGGGAGGCGCCCGTGCCCTTAAGGCATAAGCCTGAACCACGATCTGTCTAATCCACCAAGAATTGGTGGCCGACAAGACCACCAGGCCCTTCTTCGGACCAGCCACCGATACAAACAGCGAGTCCGACCTCCGAAAAGGAGCCGTAGCAGACACCCGCAGAGCACGGACCACGTCAAAGGAATGCAAAGCAACCTCTTTGGGGTGTAATGGCCAAGGACACAAGGACGGAAGCACAATGTCCTCATTTAGATGAAAGGCTGAAACAACCTTTGGAAGAAATGAAGGCTGCAAGCGCAGCACCGCCTTATCCTTGTGGAGGACCAAGTAGGGAGACTTGTATGACAAAGCCGCCAACTCAGAAACCCTCCTGGCAGATGTAATAGCCACTAGAAAGACTACTTTCTGAGAGAGTGTCAATAAGGGGATCTCAATGTTTTCAAATGGTGGTTTCTGAAGCACCAAGAGCACCAGATTCCAATCCCACGGAGGCAGCGGTGATCGAACCGGAGGGGCCACATGTCGAACCCCCCAAACAAATGTACTTACCAATGAATGAGTTGCCAGGGGTCGCTGAAAAAAAAGACAACCAAAGCTGATATCTGCCCCTTAATGGTGCTTAAGGCGAGTTTCTGATCCACTCCTCGCTTCAAAAACAGCAGGATCCTGGAAACTGTGTATGTGTGCGGACGCCACCACATCTCCTCACACATGGAGATGTAGGGCTTCCACGTACGATGATAAATCTTCCGAGAAGATGACTTCCGTGCCCTCAGCATAGTCGAGATTACTGAAGATTACTGAAGATTACTGAGAATCCAACAGACCTCAGTCCCTTAGCTCCTGGCTTTCAACAGCCATGCCGTTAAAGCCAATGGTAAAGCAAGATTAAGTATTGGACCTTGCAACAGGAGGTCCTTTCGCATCGGCAGCCATCAAGGAGCATCCACCACCATTCGTGCTATGTCGGCGTACCACAGAGGCCAAGGCCAATCTGGGGCAATCGGATCAACGGAATCCCTTTGGCCTCCACTCTGTGAAGCAGACGTGGTAGAAGTTTGAGTGGGGGGAAGGCATAAATCAGCAGATAATGCCTCCATGGAGCCATTAACGCATCTGCCGCGTCCGCCCAGGGATCTTTTGACCTGGCCACAAACCTCTGTACCTTCCGATTGAGTCGAGAATCCAGGAGATCCACATCTGGCGTTCCCCACCTTAGGCAAAGGAGCCAAAATACATCCGGATGAAGCGACCATTCCCCTTGATCCAGCATCTGACGTCTTCGTTTTCTACGCCTGGAATGTACACGGCCGACAGAGCCGGCATGCACCGCTCTGCCCACCGCAGGATGTGAGAGACCACCAGTGCTGCAGCCGAGCTCCTTATTCCTCCTTGATTGACATACGCCACCACAGTGGCGTTGTCTGACTGGATTCTGATCAGACAGCCCTGCAGCCTCTGTTACCATGTGGAGAGGCACCGTCTGATCACCCGAAGCTCCAGCACATTGATCGACAGGCGGGATTCTTCCCGCATCCAGCGACCCTAGGCCGACTGTACGCTCCAAACTCCCCCCTCAACCGGTCAGGCTGGTGTCCGTTGTGATCACCGTCCAATGAAGAGGAAGGAACAACTTCCCAGACCGAAGGGCCGATGACCTCAGGCACCAGAGCAGGGAATCCCTGACTAGCTTGCTCACCCAAATTTGACAATCCAGGGACAACAGAGATCTGTCCCATTTGGACAGGATCTCCTTTTGCAAGACTCAAGTGTGGAATTGAGCCTACGGTACCACCTCGAAAGTGGATATCACGAGATCCAGGACTCGCATGCAAAAACATAGCGACGTCCAAATGCGGGACATCAACAACTTCACCGCAGCTTGAACAGTCTGCAGCTTGTTCGAAGGGACAAAGACTCTCATCTCTGAGGAGTCCAGAAGCAAGCCCGGGTACTCCAGGCGTTGAGTCGGCACCAACACAGACATCAGAAGGTTCAGTACCCAACCAAACTCCCAAAGAGTTTGCATGGTGATTGCCACATCCTCCCTTAATTCTAAGGCGGAAGCTTCTCTCCGAAGGAGGTCGTCCAGGTAACCCACGATTGCGATCCCTTGATGCCTTAGCAAAGTTAGAATTGGGGCTAGCACCTTGGTGAAGACTCTCTGTGCCGAGGCCAGGTCAAAAGGGATAGCTACAAATTGTTAGTGCTCTTCCCCGACCGCAAATCACAGAAACCTCTGATGCTTGATGCATATGGGGAACCTTTGTACTTTCACAAAGCTGTTGAGGGCCTTGAGATCCAGGACCGGACGGACCCCTTCCTTCTTCGGGACTACAGATTGTATCCCTGAAACCTTTTCGGCATTGGTACAGGCACTAGCCCCCACGCAGCAGCAGGTCCTGTACTGCCCTGAACAGGGCTTCCCAACGAGTCGGAAGAAGATGAAAGTTGGCGAGAGTCGAGAGTCGGGTGGGGGCAAACCTTCATGCAGCAACAGATTTACTCGCAGGTTTGTTTGGCTTGCGAAACCAGGGACGCTTTTGTCCCTCAGCGGGCATCTTGTTGGACTGGGACCGCTTACCTGCCAACCCGGGCAGACGAAAAATCTGCTTCTGATCGGAACAGGGGGGCCCTTGCCTACGGCGTGGCACCTTACCATTCCTGGACTGTGGGAGTAATGTACTCTTACCCCCAGTATCATTCCCAATAATGCCATCCAATGAGGCTCCAAATAGCCTCTATCCCTGTAAGGGCAAATCCGCCAGTGCTTTCTTAGATGCCTGGTCCGCAGACCAGCATTTCAGCCAAATCAGGCAATGTAGCACTACTGCTGATACTGAAGCTCTAGATAGCAAGGGGGCCGTATCCAAGGCCACATCACAGACATACTTAAGGCCCTGCACCAACTGGTCCGCCAGCTCCATGCAGACCGGGGAAGCCTGTTGCTTCTTCAACTCACGGTGCAACAATTTAGCCCATTCAGTAAGTGTCTGACACCAGGGCCGTGGCTAACACTGGCTGCAATGCTAACCCCACCACCATAAACATGGACCGGTCAACCCCCTCGGCCCCCGTTGGGTTCCCAGGGAGGGGGGGTCAACAATCGGAGGAGATTTCTTTTCTTCTTCAGGAAACTCTTCTCAAAGGGGTAACGCACCACCATGCATCTCAGGACTGAAAAGGTCCACTGCGGGCTTTCCCACTCCTTGTAAATAAACGTATCAAAATAAGTTAGGTAAGAGAACGCCGGCTTGTGGGACCCCAAAGGGATCGAAACTTCTGTAGATGTCTCAGCCGTATCCTCCATCTTTAGGGTATCCCACACCGCTGTGATAAGTGCTCCTACAAGTGCTTTTTCCTGCGCTGAACCGGACACGTAGTCATTCTCACTGTCTGAATGGTCCTGGTCCGCATCTTCTGACATGTCAGAACAGGGGCTGCCTACAACAGCGGGACCTGAGTCTGAATCAAAGCTTTCCTCAGAAGACTGTGGGGGTGTTTACCCCCCTTGCGCCCACACACTGCTTCCACCCTGGCAACGAAGGACTCCAGGTCCGCCGACAGAGCATCCATAGGCACCACAGGTGCAGGGGAATCGGTTGCCATAACAGGGATGTCTGGGAAAGAAGCACCATGCTGACCCACACTCGCCTGCCACCACTTAGGGACCTAAGGCAAGTCACACAAAATGCCCACCCTCCTAGCTGCCGCAGACTGAGGGGCCCCCCCGCAGGACTTACCACCCTGACCCAGGTGCTGTGCTGCTGCTGTCTGCTCCCCCCCGTGTCAGCCACGAGGTGTTCAGTGCAAAAAGCGAGCTGTTCTAGAAGGAAACAAGCACCCAGCGCTAGAGGCAAAATAAGCTGAGGCTACTAGAAAATGGCCGCCTCAGCAAAAAACGTCTGAGGGAGCCGGGAACGTGGCCGCCGAACTTCCAGAAAGTGGCCGAAAGGGAAAAACTGGCTGTGGCTACAGAAAAATGGCAGCGGTCCGTGCAGCGGCCTCCCCACATGACGTACACACCAAAACACCCCACAACGGCCCAGAAACTGGGAAGAGGACAAGTGGACCCCCAACACCCAGCGCAACCCCCTGCCAGGACTCGGAGCCCACAGGAGGATCCCTGGCCACGTACGTTCACCGCACCCCCATGTGCCCAGTCACACAGCAGCCCATAGAATGGGCGTTACTGTGCAGTTTTGCCGTTTTCAACATGTTCTGCCTAGTCCTCTCCTGAAGGGGCGATATAACCTCTAAGGTCAAAATGAAGATGCTGCGTCCGTCAATGAATGAAAGAGAAATGCTCGTTTACATTAGCAATTCCTCGTTCTTTCTCTCCGTGAGACGATCACAGGTATCCTTGTGGATATCGAGTCTGCGGGACCCGTGGTTGGACTCATGGAGCGTGCGCACCTAATGTCCAAGCCTTGCGAGATTACGTACACTAACATGATTTTGCGCAGCGGAGCCAATCTGCCACAGTAAAACCGTGGTCTGCGAGCAGTTATACTCATTCACAGTAGGGACCAAAACAGTGATATGATGCTTCTAGGGGATAAGGGGGTATGTCTCTGAAAATCTTCTGAAGACATTACTAATTAACTATGGCTTTTATTTGTGCCATGTCGTGTATTAAACTTTTTTGTAGGCTTCGACTTCACACCCATTACTCCTGCTATTCCTCGAAAACCACAACCTCAGAGGTGCATGGAGTATGCAGATTATACTAGCATACGACAGATTATGCAAAATTACCCCAATTTTATTTGGAGGGTGGCACTATTAAAAACGGAACTCAGAGGAACGCAACTGCGTCTAAGCACCACAAAATGAAGACACAATCTAATTAATTTTTCATTTTCAAAGTAAATTCACCCTTGCATCCATGTCTCCGTGCTTCATTTTGTAAAGAAATCACTTTGCGTTTCTAGCTGTGGCCATCTTAAGGACGGATGATTCATGTAGCATTTACTTCCTGGAATACATTTACCCTGCGCTCAGGCTTCAAGGCAGAAGGGTGTGCAAAGAAAGCCTCTGTTCTGTTTCTCCAGATGAAAAAAAAAAATGCCCATGAAGATTCCTGGGATGTACGACATAATTTTGGCCTAGGCCAGAAACCAATTGAAGAAATGTATACAACAAAAGTTTAAAACAAGTAAATATAATATATAGTGATGCACTGAAATTTCGGCCGCCGAAACATATCGGGCGAAAATGCCCTTTTCAGCAATTTGCCGAAAGAGAAAAATGGCCGATAATGGAGCCGAAAATGGGGTGTGGCCTGGGTGGGGGCGGGGCTCTGCCCCCCGCCCCTGGTGATGCCCATCGTGGGGGGTGTATAGCGCAGGAGAGCCGCCTCCGCCGCCTATTTGATCACAGCGTCGGGAACATCACAGCTTTCATTTCAATAGCTGTGTGTTCCCGGCCGCGCGCCGTCACACGCAGCCCCTCCCCCTTGTCCGGGCACTTAGATAGACAGATCATCCGCAGGATTGGATGGATGATCTGTCTATCAAAGTGCCCGGACAAGGGGGAGGGGCTGCGTGTGACGGCGCGCGGCCGGGAACACACAGCTATTGAAATGAAAGCTGTGATGTTCCCGGCGCTGTGATCAAACAGGCGGCGGAGGCGGCTCTCTTCCCTGCACAGGCTGGCTGCAAAATGACACACAGGCTGCAATGGGACACAATGGCTACAAAATGGCACACAGGCTGCAATGGCACACACTGGCTGCAATGGGCTGCAATGGGACACACTGGCTGCAATGGGCAGCAATGGGACACACTGGCTGCAATGAGGCACACTGGCTGCAATGGGGCACACTGGCTGCAATGGGGCACACTGGCTGCAATGGGGCACACTGGCTGCAATAGGGGACACTGGCTGCAATGGGGGACACTGGCCTGCAATGGGGGATGCCTCCTGTACCACGTCCTCTGTCTCTGACCATCTCCTGTACCATGTCCCCAGTCTGACCATCTTCTTTACCATGTCCCCAGTCTCTGACCATCTCCTGTACCACGTCCTCTGTCTCTGACTATCTCCTATACCATGCATGCAGTCTCTGACCACCTCCTGTACCATGTCGCCGGTCTCTGACCACCTCCTGTACCATGTCGCCGGTCTCTGACCACCTCCTGTACCATGTCGCCGGTCTCTGACCACCTCCTGTACCATGTCGCCGGTCTCTGACCACCTCCTGTACCATGTCGCCGGTCTCTGACCACCTCCTGTACCATGTCGCCAGTCTCTGACCACCTCCTGTACCATGTCGCCAGTCTCTGACCACCTACTGTACCATGTCGCCAGTCTCTGACCACCTCCTGTACCATGTCGCCAGTCTCTGACCACCTCCTGTACCATGTCGCCAGTCTCTGACCACCTCCTGTACCATGTCGCCAGTCTCTGACCATCTCCTGTACCATGTCCCCAGTCCCTGACCATCTCCTGTACCATGTCCCCAGTCTCTGACCACCTCTTGTACCATGTCCCCAGTCTCTGACCACCTCCTGTACCATGTCCCCAGTCTCTGACCACCTCCTGTACCATGTCCCCAGTCTCTGACCACCTCCTGTACCATGTCCCCAGTCTCTGACCACCTCCTGTATAAAAATATTTTTTAAAAACAGTCATTTTCGGTATCAGTGCTGTTTCGGTATCGGTTTTTGGCCTAGTGTATTTTTCATTTTCGGTATCGGTTTCGGCACCAAAAAATCCATTCGGTGCATCCCTAAAAATTTTCCTTCCTATCCATTTACGAATGCTAGCAGCATATGAATTTAAATAGTTATTGACTTTAGAATTTAGCACCTCTTTAATGTTTGCCTTGTGACCCGAAAAAAGGGCTAGAATCATCACTGTCATTCCATTTACAATAATTTACATTAATAATAATAATTAATAATTTCCATTTACAATAATAATAAAATATAATACATAATTTCAATCTATTATGTTGATTACAAATACTCTCCTTTGTTCAAGTTTGTCTAAGCCACAGATGCACACAATTCCAGTGACAAGAAACAAAAACTTGGTAGAGCCTAAAAGACGCTGATTACAAAGAACTTATTTACCAGTTAATATGGGAAACAAGTTTTTGCATGTGCTACATAACAGTACACCACATCCTGGATGTGCAATAGTGTCACCCCAAACCACATCCCCTTACTATTAGTTAGTTCTGCCACAGAGATAACAAAAGGCTGTTGCGCTTCCTCTCAGAAGAAAATAGCTTGTGCTAAAATAATCATAAGGGTCTGAGCACTGCAAAATGTTTCTGCTTCATGGCTCTAAGCCATTTATTGTTACACACAGTATAGCATGCAAGCCCACCAATCATACTAACAATTTCACAAGATGTGCACTAGAAAGGGGACTCCAGTCTTTTTCACATGTATATGTATGTGATCAACATAATGAGAAATAATTCATCTATGTAGTTTCATTTTTGAAAGCGTTGTCTCAGAAAATAGTCCATGAAAATATCTGCCCATGTGACCAACCACATTTGCAGATGATATAGGCTCCACAGGGCAGCACAATTGTGTTTTACTGTTACTACAAAGTGCAAACAACCTTTCATTGAATTATATACTACAAGTAGTTGATGTGATTTTCTAAAAGCAACTTTTCAGCAAGGATGGTAAAGTGTAAGTTCAGCTTTATTAAAAAAAGAAAAAGCACACTAAGCTGTCCCTTATGGGTATAGCAGCATAGTGTTCTAAAACCCATCTACCAGCCAGGGCTCCCTTTCTGTTTAAACAAAAGTCCACAACTGCATTTAGAAGAAGCTTCTAAAATCTTCCACAGTCAGTGATCATCTGGGGCATGTGTTGGCACCAGAGCGCCATCCTTATCTTTTGGACTGCAAATGTGCACTGTGTACTGGCTCCTGTCTGCACATGTGCACTCGCTCCTGTCCACACATGCACACTGCGCCTGTCTGCACATGTGTACTCGCTCCTGTCTACACATGCACATTGCGCCTGTCCGCACATGTGCACTGTGTACTCGCTCCTGTCCACACATGCACATTGCGCCTGTCCGCACATGTGTACTGTGTACTGGCTCCTGTCCACACATGCACATTGCGCCTGTCTGCACATGTGCACTGTGTACTCGCTCCTGTCCACACATGCACATTGCGCCTGTCCGCACATGTGCACTCGCTCCTGTCCACACATGCACATTGCGCCTGTCCGCACATGTGCACTGTGTACTCGCTCCTGTCCACACATGCACATTGCGCCTGTCCGCACATGTGCACTGTGTACTCGCTCCTGTCCACACATGCACATTGCGCCTGTCTGCACATGCACACTGTGTACTGTGCAACGCCCCAGTGTGAAAGTAGCCAAAGGGAGCTCTGGCTAGTAGGTAGGTTTAGCACACTACACTATTCTACCCATACTGGACAGCTTTTTTGTAGCCCAGAACGCTCATTAGGGAAAAAAAAGGGGTATATGTTTTTGTTTGTTTTTTCATCTATACACAAACGTTTTGCCTTTCCTTTCTATTTAAACTGAATGGGTTATTTTACAAGGTGAGGGCTTTACAATCACTTTAATTTCCTGCTCATTGGAAAACCAATTTTCAAGACAGATTAATGTACCTAGACTAGCTGTATTTAAAAACATATAATAAACATTTTAATGAAATAAATAATTGAATAGAGATCTGTTTATTTCCCTGGAGTTCGGCCTTAACCTATGAAATACAAAGTATGCACTATGGATTCTATTGAATACATATATAGCAAGATGAACACAGGGACAATCTGTGTCCCATTGGGGAGATTTCCCATCACTTCCTGTCCCATAGCCAAAAGAGGAAGTGAGAGGAAATGCCTCCAAAGTGAGGGAATACCTGATTGCCACCTGGCTCACCAGAACTAATGTCCCCATTGGAAGATTTCCTCTCTATTACTGTTTTGAGGACAACCCAAAATTTGGTAAACAGGACAAATAGAGAGTGGGAATCTCTCTAACGGGGGCAAAGACAGCAATAAAAACCTGATAGGTGTTAACCCTCTCCACTCGATCCAACACTAAAAACAAACCTTTACTTATACTTTAGAATGTAATATATGCAATACATTTTAACCACCTCAATACAGTGCAGTTACACCCCCTTCCTGACCAGACCAATTTTCAGCTTTCAGCGCTCTCACAGTTTGAATGACAATTACTCAGTCATGCAACACTGTACCCATGTGAAACTTGCGTCCTTTTTTCCCCACAAATAGAGCTTTCTTTTAGTGGTATTTAATAACTAGTGAGCTTTTTATTTTTTGTGCTATAAATAAAATAAAACGTAAATTTTGTGAATAAAATGCCTTTTTCTTTATTTTTGTCATAAATTTTTGCTAATTAGTAATTTTTCTTCATACATTTTAGCCAAAATTTATACTGCTACATATCTTTGGTAAAAATAACCCACATTAGTATATATTATTTGGTTTTTGTGAAAGTTATAGAGTCTACAAACTATGGTGCCAATCGCTGAAAATTGATCACATCAGATCAGGCCTTCAGTACATCAGGTAAATCTCATTTCTTGAGACACTAACAAGTCAGGAAAGTACAAATACCCCCCAAATGACCCCTTTTTACAAAGTAGACATTCCAAGTATAGTAAGTAGCATGGTGAGTTTTTTTAAGTTGTCATTTTTTCCCACAATTCTTTGCAAAATGAAGATTTTTTTTATTATTCTTTTTTTTTTACAAAATTGTCATATTATCAGGTTATTTCTCACACACAACATATGCATACAACAAATTACACCCCAAAATACATTCTGCTACTCTTCCCGAGTACGGCGATACCACATGTGTGAGACTTTTACACAGTCTGGCCACATACAGAGCACCAACATTGATGTAGTACCTTGAGACGTTCTACGAGCAAAAATGACGCATCTCATTTCTCAACCACCTATTACACTTTTGAAGGCCATTGAGTACCAGGACAATGGAATTGCCCCATTTTGGAAAGCAAACACCCCAACGTATAATCTGTGAGGCATAATGAGTCTTTTGAATGGTTAAATTTTTTCCAGAAGTTTTTGGAATATGTGGAAAAAAATTAAAACGTATTTATTTTTACACAAAATTGTCAATTTATGAGATATTTCTAACACATAGCATGTATATAGCAAAAATTACACCCTAAGGCTGGGTTCACACTGCTACGGGGGGAGATCCGGATGTGATTCGCACCGCAGATAGTATGGCTGAATTCGCATCGCTCCCGCAGCAAACTCGCACGGGACCCTTTTTTTGGTCCGCAACAGAATCGGATCGCATGGGGGTTCACACCATGCGATCCGATTCCTGTGCGAGTCGGCAGATCACACTGCGATATGCGGACGGATCTGGGGGTGTCATTAACATATCATTGACACTCCCAGCCGTCCGCATAGGGCAGTGTGAACTGCCGGCGGGAGTCATGCGATGCGGGAAAACGCCGCGGATTCGCGGCGTTCCCGCATCGCAGCGGTGTGAACCCGGCCTTAAACACATTCTGCTACTCCTCCCGAGTATGGCGATACCACGTGTAGGACTTTTACACAGCCTGGCCACATAGAGAGGCCGAACATTGAAGTAGTACGTTCAGGCGTTCTAGTAGCATAAATGACACATCTTATTTCATTCCTACCTATCACACTTTTGAAGGTCCTGGACCACCAGGACAGTGAAATTACCCACAAAATGACCTCATTTTGGAAAGCAAACATCCCAACATATATTCTATGAGACATGGGCTGCAAATAGGTACTGGGGTACTCTGATGGGCTGGAGATAGGTACTCGGGTACTCTGATGGCCTGGGGACAGGTACTCGGGTACTCTGATGGCCTGGTGACAAGTACTCGGGTACTCTGATGGCCTGGTGACAGGTACTCGGGTACTCTGATGGCCTGGTGACAGGTACTCGGGTACTCTAATGGCCTGGTGACAGGTACTCGGGTACTCTGATGGCCTGGTGACAGGTACTCGGGTACTCTGATGGCCTGGTGACAGGTACTCGGGTACTCTGATGGCCTGGTGACAGGTACTCTGATGGCTTGGTGACTGGTATTTGGGTACTCTGAAGGGCAGTGACAGGTACTCATATGGACTGTGACAGGTACTCGGGTATTTAGATGAACTGTGACAGGTACTTGGGTACTCAGATGAACTGTGACAGGTACTCGGGTACTCAGATGGACTGGGACAGGTACTCGGTAACTCAGATGGACTGGGACAGCTACTCGAGTACCCTGATGGACTGTGACAGGTACTCGGGTACCCTGATGGACTGTGACAGGTACTCGGGTACCCTGATGGACTGCGACAGGTACTCGGGTACTTTGATGGGCTGCGACAGGTACTCGGGTACTTTGATGGGCTGCGACAGGTACTCGGGTACTTTGATGGGCTGTGACAGGTACTCGGGTACACTGTTAAACCGTGACAGGTACTCGGGTACCATGATGGACTGACAGGTACTCGGGTACTCAGATGAACTGTGACAGGTACTCGGGTACTCAGATGAACTGTGACAGGTACTCGGGTACTCAGATGAACTGACAGGTACTATGAGGGGTGGTGACAGGTCCTCTTTATTGGGGGGGGCGCAATCAGTGTGATTGGTGTACACTAGGCTGTAATGAGATGTTACCGCAATCTCCTCCTCACACACGATCGGTGTGTGAGGAGGAGATGTACTCGGGTACTCAGATGAACTGTGACAGGTACTCGGATACCCTGATGGACTGTGACAGGTACTCGGATACTCAGATGGACTGTGACAGGTACTCGGGTACCCTGATGTGCCGTGATAGGTACTCGGGTACTCTGATGGGCCGGGACAGGTACTCGGGTACTCTGATGGGCCGTGACAGGTACTCGGGTACTCTGATGGGCTGGGACAAGTACTCGGATGGACTGGGACAGGTACTCAAATACTCTGATGGACTGTGACAGGTACTCAAATACTCTGATGGACTGTGACAGGTACTCAAATACTCTGATGGACTGTGACAGGTACTCAAATACTCTGATGGACTGTGACAGGTACTCTGATGGACTGTGATTGACAGATACTATGAGGGGTGGTGACAGGTCCTCTTTATTGGGGGGGGCGCAATCAGTGTGATTGGTGTACACTAGGTGGTAATGAGATGTTACCGCAATCTCCTCCTCACACACGATCGGTGTGTGAGGAGGAGAACAACCCGGTAACATCTCGTTACCGCGATTTGTTTACATTTTAGTGATCGGCTGTGATCCTTTCACAGCCGATCACGTGGGTAAACAGCCGGCCAATGGCTGTTTACCAGCGTCGGTGACCAGCAGTGTTCCCGGGGAACACGCCGCCACCGACGTGCACGCACAGCGCGCTCGCAATTGCGCGCATGCGCCGTGCACAGCCGGGGTGTGACCATCTGTGATCGCCCGTGACTTCATCACGGCCGATCACATGGTAAACAGCCATAACCAATGGCTGTTCACCCCCTTCGGTGGCGAGCGGCGTCTCCGTGACACGCCGCCACCGAAGAAACAGGGATGCGTGCGCCCGATCACGTGCATTCCCTGTTTAAACGGGAGGCCGTCATATGACGGCCTCCCGCCACAATAGGTGCGCCGCCTGGCCGTCATTTGACGGCCGGCGGTCAGCATCTAGTTAATGAGATGGTTCCTTATTATTAATATTCATCGATTTTTATACAGCGGTGGGAGCCATTGGCTAGCAGAGAGGGAGCAGGGGCAAGGCAGAGCTGTGCTGCGTGTCAATGGCCACAAAGTGCGGGGTCCAGGAGCAAGCACACAAGCGGCTTGCTATGGGGGCACTTGTGGGGCGAGGGGGGGGGGCAAGGAGCACCAGCGGGGGGGACCGGAGGAGGATCAGGGCTGCTCTGTGAAAAATCAGTGTACAGAGCAGGTCAGTATAACATGTTTGTAGATTTGTTTTTGATAATCTGACCAGGTATACAAATGAATAAGTAACTTAGCAGCCATTTGGTCCAACCTAAGAGCCGGACACATTTGTGCTATATACATATATCGGTAAAAATGGAGTGCATTCCGACACCAGAGGCTTCAATATAATTATACACATGAAAATTGCCTATAGAGCCTCTCATTGTGTCTCCAGAGCTGCTTCCTGTTCAGAAAAATACTAATGTCTGAGCTGAATGTAATACATTCAGTAAAGAAATAAAAAGAGCAGGGGAGAGAAATGCATTACCTCAGTGTTCATCTGGGTCATATCTCATATAGCTAAAATATATTACATAAACCTAAGCTTTTAAGATGGGTCTCATCATTTTAGATGATCAGTAATGAGTCATTAAAATAGATACTTGCATTGTGAAATAACAGGAAAAACGTAGGTTAAACTACATAACCCTGGTAGTAAAAAGCAGAATAAAAACTCTCATTTCTTTTAAATGAAAAATTTCTGTACTTCCTTTTAGCTACACAGCAGAATAAGACTCCATGCATACAGGACACTCAAAAAAGTTGTTCTTGACATCAGATTACTGGCAGGAAAACATTGCTTTAAAAACATGATTTTATCAGCATTTTGCATTGGCGTCAATGCGCCTTTAGCCATGCTAGCTTTTAGCTGCGTTTCTCTGCCTCTATTCAAAATCAATGGTTTCCTATGGGAGCTGTGGGTGCTTTGGGGTGGGGGTTCCCCTTTAAAATCCTCAGCACACAAGTTGCACCACAAGTCGGTAAGTAGTGTTTCGACTTCTTGTGCGACTTCTATTCAACGCAATGGGCTTCCATAGGGAACCATTGATTTTGAATAGAGGCAGAGAAACGCCTGACGAGGTCTAACGCTCTGTTTAAAACAGCTTTTACCAGAGTCTGGCGTTTTTAGGACTGCTCTTGAATGCAATTTTAGGGCGCTCTGACAACAGCCCATAAACGCCTCTGCTGATAAACATCCAAAAACGTCCATGGACACATAGGATAACAGAGGAGAATTTATGGGGTGCAATGCCAAGCTACTGCTAACAAAGCAAACAGAATATTGGCATTTATTAAAAAGGGGATTAACTCCAGAGATAAAACAATAATTCTCCTGCTCTACAAGACTCTGGTCCGGCTGCACCTAGAGTATACTGTCCAGTTCTGGGCACCAGTCTTCAGGAAGGATACAAAGCTAATAAAGGATCTGGAGGATATTAGTTATGAGGAAAGGTTGCAAGCACTGAACTTATTCTCTCTGGAGAAGAGAAGCTTGAGAAGGGATATGATTTAAATGTATAAATACCATACTGGTGACCCCACAATAGGAATAAAACGTTTTCATGGAAGGGAGTTTAACAAGACATGTGGCCACTCATTAAAATTAGAAGAAAAGAGGTTTAACCTTAAACTATGTAGGGGGTTCTTTACTGTAAGAGTGGCAAAGATGTGGAATTCCCATCCACAGGTGGTGGTCTCGGGGGGGGGGGGGGGGGGGACATTGATAGTTTCAAGAAACTATTAGATAAGCACCTGAACGACCACAACATACAGGGATATACTGCAATACTGACATATAATCACACACATAGGTTGGACTTGATGGATTTGTGTCTTTTTTCGACCTCGCCTATTATGTAACTATGTAAGGTCAGATGTTTCTTGTAGTTGGTCACCAGGTTTGCACACATCTCAGAAGGGATTTTGTCCCACGCCTCTGCAGTTCCCCTCCAAATTATTGAGGTTTTGAGGCAGACATTTGGTAAATCGAACCTTTTGCTCCCTCCACATATTTTCTATGGGATTAGGGTCTGGAGACTGGCTAGGCCACTCCAGCACCCTAATGTGCTTCTTCTTGAGCCACTCCTTTGTTGCCTTGGCCATGTGTTTTGGTCATTGTCATGCTGGAATACCCATCCACAACCCATTTTCAATGTCCTGGGTGAGGGAAGGTGGCTCTCACCCAAGATTTGATGGTGCATGGCCCAGTCCATCGTCCCTTTGATGTGGTGAAGTTTTCCTGTCCCCTTAGCAGAAAAATACCCCCAAATCATAATGATTCCGCCTCCATGGTTTGACGGTGGGCAGTGTTTCTCAACCTTTTTACCGTGGAGGAACCCTTGGCAAAAAGTCTGAGAGCAAAAAAAAAAAAAAAATATTCAGATCTACAGCTCGCAGAACATTGGCTCTGATCAGCGAGCTGTAGATATAACCACACTCATTGTAGAAATACCTTTAACCATTTGCCGACTAGCCCCCATCATTTTACTGCGGCAGGTCGGCACAATCTGACGAACCGTCGTAGCTATATGTCGGCTGGCGGGATCGCAATAGCAGGCACACACGCACCTGCTGCACAGCGGGGCTTCCGATGCTCATGGCCAATGGTCGCGATGATGCGAGACACAGTACAGGGACGAGGCACTTCCCTGTTCTGAGAGGAGTGACAGATCATGTGTTCCAATTAGCTAGGAACCACGGTCCGTCACTTCCTCTAGTCAGTCCCCTCCCTCTTCAATTAGAATCACCTCCTAGGGAACACAGTTAACCCCTTGATCGCCCCCTAGTGTTAACCCCTTCACTGCCAGCGACATTTTTACAGTAATCAGTGCATTTTTATAGCACTGATGGCTGTATAAATGCCAATGGTCCCAAAAATTTGTCAAAATTGTCCGATGAGTGCACCATAACGTCGCAGTCACAATAAAAATCGCAGACTGCCGCCATTATTATAAAAAAAAAAAAAAAATGCTATAAATGCCTTGAGGCGATTCAGTTCGCATTGTGCGCTATACAAGTATTTCATTCATTCATTCATAAATCTATCCCCTATTTTGTAGACACTATAACTTTTGCGCAAACCAATCTATATACGCTTGTTGCTATTTTTTTTTTAACCAAAAACATGTAGAAGAATACATATCGGCCTAAAAATTTTTTTTTTTAAAAAAGTAAAGAAAATGGGAATATTTATTATAGCAAAAGGTACAATATTGTTTGTTTTTTTTCAAAATTATCGCTCTTTTTTGTTTATAGTGCAAAAACTAAAAACCGCAAAGGCGATCAAATGCCGCCAAAAGAAAGCTCTATTTGTGGGAAAAAAAGGACATCAATTTTGTTTGGGTGCAGCGTTGCATGACCGTGCATTTGTCAGTTAAAGCGACGCAGTGCCGAAACACAAAAAATGGCCCGGTCATTCAGCAGCCAAATCTTCCGGGGAGGAAGTGATTTAGACATAGAATAAAAATTGGAACTTACCTGACAACAACATTTTAGTGTGAACAAAGCACATAGAAATCAAATGTTTTCTTTATGTCCTTGCAGAGACCTACGTTAGAACAAGCCCAAAATATTCTAAGCAAGTCAAATTTGCACATATTTTCCATCATTTTCTTTGCACATGCTGTGAACCAGGTCTTACTGAACTTGAACACAACTCCCAAATATTGTGATCCATAAATAGGACAGCAGACTACAGGAACATTTAGGCTTTGTCCACAACATACATGCATAAGAATTGATGGAAGATGGTGCAGTGATTTGACCTGCATAGAATACTTTGGTCTTGTTCACATCATGTGCAGAGATATGCATTTTCCTAATATAGGTCTCTGCCAGGACAAAGAAAATAATGGACTCTACTATAACACACTATGTGCCTGGGTCACACCACAATGTTGGTATAATTTGAATATTTTTCTCTGCAGAAAAATGCATACATGCTGCATATTTCTGTGCACATGATACCAAGTACTGTCAATGTGCATTGATACCTGATGCCTCCTCCTTACCCTGTGAGGGTGGTGCCAGGAGTGCTGACAGTGGGAGCACATGACTGAATGTTGCTGGAGGCGAGATTCTGTGTATGGTAGCGGCTGAATGCAGACGGCAAGGGCCTGTGGCTGGATCAGGCTAAATGTAGCAGGAGATGAGATCATAATAGCATTATGTACAATTATGGCATAACAAAAATATTATAATCTCACCTCCTGCTAGTCAGCCTAATCCAGCTGTGTGCCCCAACTCTCTCTGCCCCCCCCCCCCCCCCCAACTGCCTGCATTCAGTGCTGTTATACACAGGATGTCACCTCCTGTTCTTGGCTCCCCCCACAGTCTGCATTCACCCCTTCTGTACACAGGAACTCAGCTTCCAATCCAGCCATGTGCTCCTTTTCTCTGCTCCCCCTCCACAGCGCGCATTACCGATACCATTCGGACTGATCTCACGTTTTGATCTTGGCTCCCTTCATGGCTCCTACTCGGGGCTCCCCGTCTCCATGCTTTCTATTCTCGGCTCCAGGCCTACATGCTCGGAATTCGCATCTCCCGCTCTCTGCATGTTTCCTGCCTCCGCTCTATGAGTCGGAACTACAGAGAGGGCATCAGGTATCAATGCGCTCACTATCAGCGCACATTTGGAACACTGGAAACAACATTGGGCGGAAATACATCCGCTACAATGTTGAATTGTGGCAGAACCCCTGGGGACTTCTTGTAGATCCCTGGTTGAGAAACACAGATGGTGGGGATGGTGTTCTTGGGGTCATAGGCAGCATTCCTCCTCCTCTACACATAGTAAGTTGAGTTGATGGAAAAGCACTCGATTTTGGTCTCATCTGACCACAACACTTTCACCCAGTTCTCCTCTGAATCATTCAGATGAAAACTTCAGACAGGCCTGTGCATGTGGTTTCTGGAGCAGGGGGACCTTGCGGGCAATGCAGGATTTCAGACCACCCATGATTCCACAAGCTTCTCCCATGTAGTTCTGGGCCGATTCTCTGAGAACCATTCTCATGATCATTGAAAATCCATGAGGTGAGATCATGCATGGAGCCCCAGAATGAGGGAGATTGACAGTTATTTTGTGTTTCTTCTATTTGCGAATAATCGCACCAACTTTTGTGCTCCTAATCTCAACTTGTTACCAGGGAGCCAGAAATCTTGCTGCTTGATCGGGGATCAAATACTTATGTCACTCATTAAAATGCAAATCCATTTATAACTTTTTTGAAATGTGTTTTCTGGATTATTTTTTTTTGTCATTGTCTCTCACTGGTAAAATAAACCTACTACTAAAATTATAGACTGATCATTTCTTTGTCAGTGGGCAAACAAACCAAATTACAATGGGGATACCCACATTGCATTGCACTCTCCCCCCTCCTTGAAGACCATGTAATGAACCTACCACACATTACCCTACAAAGCAACATTGCCAGTGTACACCTGAACCACACTGCATCTGACCACTACAAACCAAAAATGCTATTTAACCACTTCAGTACCGGGCACTTTTACCCCCTTGTGTCCAGGCCAATTTTCAGGTTTCAGTGCTGCCGCTCTTTGAATGACAATTGCTGTTATAACATTTTGAAAATAAGCAATTTTTCTTCTTCACTGATTTGCACTGAAAAGGCTGCACTGATAACCTGTAATGATGATCAATGCCCTGATTATCAGTGTAAACAATGTACACACAGTGCCCTGTAAGACTTGAGGATTATCAGAGATTATTGAGATTTATGTAAGGTATTACATTTTTTGTCATTCGCATTATGCTTGCCCTGATTTCATTTACTTTCCTCACAGTGGACCCTCATGGTCTTCTCCTCTGGGGGTGGTTATAATAACTTTATTGACAAGTTTAGCATCATAACAACAATAGTATTACTTACAATGTCCTTCGACCACTTGCAGTGTGTTTACTCTACACTTCAGTTTATTATTTTTATTGTTTATTATTATTTTTTTTCATTATTTTTTCTTTAAATGTAGTTTTATTTTTCTTTCCATTTCTTTTTTTTTTTTTTTTACACAAATTTTACCATTTCTATTTTTCTTTCATTTTTTCCTGTTATTTTACTTTTCAAATTATTGTTCGTTCATTTTATTCATGTCATTATTCACACTGTTTCCCTCTCACTTTTCATTTCTCATGTTGACTACCATTCGTGTAATTTTATATTCTTTAGCATTTGCATTGTCCAAATTACCAGTTTTTTTTTTTTTTTAGTTATTGTCGCCACATTGATCTGCCAGTTTATTATCATATCTGTGCCATGTTTTGTATTTATGTCTTGCTGTGGTGTCTTGTGTCCCCCCCTCCGCTGGTCCCTCTAGTCCCACAAGTGTTGTTGCACGCTTCTCCCTATATGAATCATTAGCCTGTAGTATCACCCCAGGCCTACAGAAGGAGCAGACAGCTCCAAGCACATAGCCAGTTTCTATCCAGTATTCCAGCAACTCTGTCCTCTCCTGGTGACGTCACGTCCCCCCAAGCATTCCAGGCTGGTTTGGTGTGGGCTCCCTACACACCACAGGAACTTTCATTCCCCTCCACTGCTTCCCAGGGAACCTGAACCCAGCAGACCATGCGGGAGTAAGGACTCAGAACCTTCTGGCGGTCAAGCCAGCTCACAATAAGCCTTCCTTTATTTTACTTGTTGTAAATGTTTTTAACCGTTTTAAATGTAAACCCCTTGTGATACTGCACTTAGGTGGTGCCTCCCCCTTCCCACCTTCATTTTTAATATTCAAATCAAACTCACTCATACATATTTCTGTGCTTTATTTTGCCTGAGAAATCACTTTGAAAAACACCACAAAAGTAGTGCAGGAACCTTTTAAAAGTTGCTGCAACTTTAAGCCACATAGATCCACATGGTTGCCATTGAAAACAATAGGATGCGACCCGTCATTGTCATGTTGACGCTGTGTGTCCAAAGTCGCATGTGACTGAAGCCTTACTGCAGGGGTAGGCAACCTCAGGACTCCAGCTGTGGTGAAACTACAAATCCCATCATGCCTCAGCCTCTAGTCATGCCTGATATTGTCAGGGTCTTGCAATGTCTCATGGGACGTGTAGTTTCACCACAGCTGGAGGGCCGAGGTTGCCTACCCCTGCCTTACTGCCTACTTAAAAGCTGGAATGGGTCCTTGTCCAGACTGTATACCTAATCTGCAGTCTAGTGTACTGAGAAGTCAGGAGATCAGTCTTAACTATTAGCTGGGGTTTACCAATAGCATATCCAGGTAAAACCCAAAAGATAAACTGCAAAATCTTTTACATGTGTTTACTTGAATTTGCACTTTAATCATCACTGAGCACCTCTGACTCACCTGCTATTTGCTGCAAGGCAAGCGGGGCATAGCTGAAACATGCAGGGTTCAATAAGACAGTGTTATCAGCCTACATTTGATGCAGGTACTCATATACAAATACAGGCATGCTGCTTGTACATTAAACACTGTACTGTGCCATGTCCGTTTTCCTTTTCTTTCTAGAGACAGAGCTTTGGGTAGGAAGGAAGTATCATGAAAGGGGTAAAAGAGAGGCAGTAACATTAGACAACAGTGAAATGAGAGATCACAGGAGGAAGTCTAAATTAGACATACAATCCGCAAATACTTCTAGGTTGAACTAGGTGGTCTTTTTTCAACTCGACTAACTATGCAACTTTTGCCCATTGAAGAGGTAAACTACAACCTATCAATCACTTTTAAAGCAGAACTTCATTCTCTCAAACATTGACTATTTTTGATAATCCTTACACTTTAGTAAATAGGTGGGAAAGTATATCATATTTATTGCTTTTATACCGTTTTGTTTTTTCATTTTCTTCAGCTACTTCCTGGTCTCCAGGCCCAGACAAATGATATCCTATTTCCCAGGAGTCTTCAGGAGGGGAAGTAGGGTTTTCTCAGCAAGTGATTTGTCATGGAATAAATCAGAGAGATGGATGGATGAGCCAGTTTGTTTTGAATATTAAAAATTAATCAAATGGTGTTTTTGGCTTATGGTGCTTAGAAGCAGTGTAGTTCTGCTTAAAGTGTTTGTAAACCCTTACTTATACCCAATGAAGTGACTAGCCTCAGGTGATACAAAGAGATGAAACAAATCCTCCTGCATAAGTTGTACCTGTCTATCTCAAGTATTCTCCTCTCTACATCTCTTCAAAGTCTAGAATGTATAAAGCTTGTCTGAGATGTCCGGGTAAAAAAGGCTTGGAGAGCAGAAATTACACTATGCAGAGCTCAGTGAGGAGAGCTCTGAGAGCCGATTGGAGGGAAGGGACACTCCCCCCTCCACACAGCAACAGAGAAGAGGCTGTCAATCAGCTGGAGCTCCCTCCCCTGGCACCTTTTTTTCTTTTGGTGTCAGAAAAACTTGTCAGAAGTGATTCATGCTGATAAGCAGAGAAACAAAGCAGCAGAAAGAAGTTACACTCCTTACACCTACACACACTATAGAAGGATTGCTGGGCTCATATTTCATGTCTGAGGTTTACAGCCACTTTATCCAAGTTTTAACCACTTAAGGACCGCCTCCTGTACATATACGTCGGTACTTTGAAGAGGGATATCTCGGTAACGGCAGCAGCTGCTGCCACAACCAAGATATCCCTCTTTACAGGAGGCAGCCCTGTGTGCGATAACGGTGGTCTCCGCAGCGGGTTCGCCACGAGATCACCGTTATCGGCGGCAGGAGATGTGCCACCCCCCTCCTGCGCCCTCCGCCACTTACCGGAGCCGTCGGTAGCGGCGGAGGCGATCGGGTCCTATCGATGGCTGGGTATGGAGACAAGCGAGGCTAAGATGGCCCCCACTCGTCTCTATACCATAGGAGGGCAGAAGCGACGTCAAAACGTTACTTCCGCCCATACCTCTTATGAGGTACATTTTTTTTCAATGTCATTTTTTCAAATTACATTTTATTTTTATTGCATTTAAGTCCAAATTTGAGATCTGAGGACTTTTTGACCCCAGATCTCAGATTTAAGAGGACCTGTCATACTTTTTTCTATTACAAGGGTAATAGGAATAAAAGCGATCCATTTATTTATTTTTTTAAAACAGTGTAAAAATAAAATCAAGTAAAATAAATAAGAAATATTTTTTTTAAAACACCCCGCCCCGACGAGCTTGCGCGCAGAAGTGAACGCATACGTGAGTAGCGCCCACATATGAAAATGGCGGTCAAACCTCACATGTGAGGTATCGATGCGATCAGTAGAGCGAGAGCAATAATTCTAGCCCTAGACCTCTGTAATGCAAAACATGCAACCTGTAGAATTTTTTAATTGTCGCTTATGGAGATTGAGGTTAAAAGTTTGACGCTATTCCACGAGCGGGCGCAATTTTGAAGCATGACATGTTGGGTACCAATTTACTCAGTGTAACATTATCTTTCACAATATAAAAAAAAATGGGCTAATTTTACTGCTGTCTTATTTTTTTTATTCAAAAAAGTGATTTTTTTTTTCCAAAAAAATTGTAAGACTGCTGGGCAAATACGGTGTGAAAAAAAAGTATCACAATGACCGCCATTTTATTCTCTAGGGTGTTAGAAAAAAAAAACTATAATGTTTGGGGGTTCTAAGTAATTTTCTAGCAAAAAAAAAAAAAAAAAAAAAAAACAGTTTTAAACACGTAAACACCAAATCTGAAAAAGAGGCTTGGTCCTTAAGGGGTTAAAATTTTTCTTTGAAATGAAAGCAAACATTCCTAAATCAATCCTAATAAAGTATATGTCACCTCAAGAACAAAAACTCTAATATAATGCAACTAAAGCCCCACACACACACTATCAGATTTCCTGCTGATTTTTGTCTTCAGATTTACCAAAACCATGCAGTGCAAGGTCCTGCCTGATTGCTTACAAATTGAAACTCCTAAGGTTTGACCTCATATTATATGGTTTTGGCAAATCTGAAGGAAAAAAATCTGCAGACAATCTGATAGCGTATATGGGGCTTTGCAGTCCTTATAGGTAGTGGCTGTATTCGTTTTTTAGCTTTAAATTTAATTTCAGGTAATTCTATTGCGCCGCCAATTTACGCAGCATTTTACACATATATATTGTACAGTCACATCAGTCCATGACCTCAAGGAGCTTACAATCTAAGGTCCCTAACCCACATTCGTACATCCATTTACTAGGGCCAATTTAGACAGGAGACAATTAACCTACCACCATGTCTTTGAAGTGTGGGGGAAAACCCACACAGGCACAGGAAAAATAGGCAAACTCCAGGCAGGTAGCACTGTGGTTGGGATTCGAACCAACAACCTCAGTGCTTTCAAGCAAAGAACATTTTCAGCAAGGACAGAAAATACCTGTCAGAAATGCAGTGATCTTATCACTTACATCAAATATATTCCTTCCTAGCTATCTTCAGTAAACTACCCCCACTGCTCTCCCATGTAATGGAGATGAAGAGATAAGGACATGTTTGTATTTAAGATTATGACAGCAGTCCAGGGTGAGGACCATAGATAGAGTTTAGGGGTGATGTGGCCACTCAGGAAACTTGAAGTCTGTTATTCACAGGATGGCCAGGTGAAAATAAAGCAAAAGAAGCTTAAACAAAGAAGACCAATGCAGCCGCCACAGAAAATATTGGTAAGCTGTAATATAGTCTTTTTTTTATTTTGGGTTTAGATATCTATTAAGCTGGAAAAAAAAAACACAAACCTCAACTAAACCTATTAACATAACTCCAAAATACATTACTATTGAGTAAAGCAATGTGAGCTGACTGAAGCAATTGAAAGGCTGCAGATTTCTAAAGGTGAGAAATTCCCTAACAGACAGCCAAGTCTAAATTTAACAGGCCAGGAAGGATAACACTCCAACACTTACATAAATTACAAAAACACTGAAGCACACAGTAAGTGCTAAAAATAACATTGTGAGGTGTGTGGCATAAGTAGCGCAGCCGTGTAATGGGAACTGCTTTTTACACTCTTTGCACATTTAATTAAGCTCTAGGCCAGAACAGAAAGTATGGAAAAAAGGTAAAACTGCACAACATTGATTATCAGTTATGGTCATACCCATAAACACAGCGACATCAACTATGCATGTAAGAACTAAAAATATAATTTAATTCTGTGCAAAGGGAAGAAAATCCTAATTTGCTAGATGAGGCATGAGAACATACTATTAGCCCATTTTCACATCGAATCAGAAAACCATACAACGTGTTGCCTGTCTGGCCTAAACTGTTCCATCAGCTCTTCTTGTGATTGTAATTTATTTACAAAAACTGGATTTAGATCTACTTTCTAAAGTATTTTATTTTCATCCAGAGGAAATGCTTTGTCTACTGCATGTGACTACCTTACTGCCAACTGACAAAATCCTCAGAAATGGAAAGAGTTGTTATGCATGGAGCAAACATCCAGGGCATGTGTCCTGCATCTCCTGCCGACGCTCTGGGTGCCAACGTCATGACCACCCACCACTACAACCGCCATACTACCTGCCAGGGCTGTAGATTTAAGAGCCGAGGTAAGCTGCCCCTAGGTTCCTGCTGTGGAGGGGTAGCATTTACTTGCTTGTTGAGGGATGGGGAATTAGGGCAATATTGATCTGGGAGGAATTTGTGCTCGGAGAGAACATTGGATAAAGATTTCAACTGGGAAGAGAGATTTGAGAGTGTTGAGAGGATATGTATGCTGAGAGGGAGGATTTAACCAGAAGGGATGAGATTTGAACTGGAAGGGGGAATGTTTGCATTTTTGTGCTTGGGTGGAGGGTTAAACATGCAGGTTAGTGGTTTTTTTTTGGTGTTGCTGTAAGCAGGAGGGTGGAAGGTTTTTTGGGGGGGGAATTTTTGCACTGTCCTGACCCCTATAATCTATACATTAGGTACTCCTTGACCCCTGAACTACATGAATTACACATCCTTTCACTCTCTAATATTACCAATAAATGTGGATACCTTGTAGTGTCTGCAAGAATGTGTGTTTATCTTCAGATTAGTGCCTTTGTGCCTGGACAGAACCCTAGGCCGCCGGCTGTATTTTTTGGCTTTAATTTGTCTCAATATCCTTGGCACAGGGATTAAAGCCCTCCTATATTAAAATTCTTGACTTCTCTCAAGATGTATCTTTCGTCATTTACCAAACCCTCTATTGGCCATTGAATTTCTGGAATTTGAAAACTGAATGGCACAGGGATAAGTCTTAGCTGAAGGAGGGGACAGGACTTAATTTTATCTTGAAAAATAGAATGGGCCTTCGATCCAGGGTCTTCATTGACGCAGAAGAAATTATTTGAAAGGAAGTTGCCAGTAATTACATTTTGGTGAAATGGAAGAAAAACGATAGGTTTAGCTATATATATATATATATATATATATATATATATATATATATATATATATATATATATATATATTTTTTTTTTTATTATTTATTTATTTATTTATTTTTTTTAGTGCACTGTGCTTCTATTCAGTAGTAACACACTCACTGACAATGCTTCATTGCATTCTCAATGTGAGTCTATTGTAACGGATTTATATATTCTGCAAGGATAACAATAGTTCCATATACACCCACTACTAGGAGGAAAATATCTAAAATTGGTAAATACCATTGTGAACATGGAAACATGGCAAGCAAAAATGGTAAGTCATTATTAAAAATTAATATCAAGAAAACATTACAACAATCACTAAACCTTGCCTACGTAATAAATTAGTACAAGCTGCAGTCACTCGTGCCAGCAAGAACAGTTAAAAACGAATTCTGATTGACTGGAAAAGGGTTTGTTCTTTGCTTTATGGAATAAACCTGCAAAGGTTTACTCACTGAAAACATAGTATACTTTACCTTCAAGTATTTATCGGGTTTATTTCAAATAAAGAAGACCAATGTGCAAAATGTGTTGTAAGCTATGCTGCAGGTAGTACAGGTTGGTGTTATTTGTGCATTAGTCTTTTTTCTACTAACAAAATAAATTGATCTTTGCACTGGCAACCATAAAAGACTACATTTTGGGTAAATTACAAAACTGATCACAGGGCAAAAAAGGGTTGCACTGTGTCTCTCAGGTTCTATGGGAACCAGATGTAACTGCAAATTCTGATTATATTGGTATTTGGCCTTTTATTATGTCCTTTCCCAGGACTGATCTGAACAGATCTATTAGTATGTTTTTTAGGCTGATTGGAATGGTAGGTTAAGGGTTAATTTATTCCCCTTTCACACAGGTGTTCCGTTCCTCCACTTTTCCTCCGTCCATCAACAGAAGAAAAATGGTCACCCATGTACTTCTATGGGAAAGTGGATGTTCGTGTTCATCTCTTGACACCTTCGTAACATGCGTTAACAAGCCCTATTTTTCTTCCATTTGAATAACGGAAGAGGACCTAAATGGATGTCAACGGACAAATTGTTCATTTTTTGCATCTGTTAGGAGCTGGCACCCTAACCTGACATCATTACAGGTTCCGCACTTTGGAACACAAGCTGACTCTCGTGAGCAGACCTGCAGCGAGGACACACTAAACAAGCGAATTGTATTGGTGCTGAGAACTGGGCACCTTAAAATGTGAGTGTACATTGTTATATTTTGTGGATAACCTTCTCCTTTTAAATAAATACTACACCATGAGAATCTTCATTTTTTTCTGGTGTGCATTGCCTATCCCATTGAGAGCTACAAAAAGCATTCCTGGAGATGGAGTAGAGTAGTGGATGCAATACTATCTGGAGAGAGCATATGTAAACTTTTGGATTATGCACTTTTGACCTTACCTTTAATTAGGAGGTCATTATATTGTGGCGATTGCATTGGAGTGGCACATGTGGTAGAAAACACTGTCAGATAAGAAGTGGAGGAATATCCATTTGTGTTAAGAACACTTTTTCACACACTGGTGGATGGGACTTTATTGATTCATTTGTATTTATTCTTTTGGTTTTGTTTATCTTAAAGTGATTGTAAAGTCCTTTTTCTTTTTTAGTTAAACATAACAAACATAGTATACTTACGTGCTCTGTGCAGTGGTTTGCGCAGAGCAGTCCCAATCCTCCTATTCTTGGATCCCTCTTCGATGCTCCTGGCCCTTCTGTCCTGTTGAGTGCCCACACAGCAAGCAGCTTGCTATGGGGCCATCCAGGCCGAACCACAGCTCCATGTCCATTCAGAGATGGAGTCGTGGCCTGGCCCCCTCTCTCCTCATTGGCGGACTGACTTTAATTGACAGCAGCAGAAGCCAATGGCGCTGTGCTGCTGTCTCAATGAGGGGAGTCCGGGCAGATGAGACACTCCTGCAACATCGCTGGATCTAGATGGGGCTCAGGTAAGTATTAGGGGGGCTGTTGCACACAGAAGGCTTATCATCTTAATGCATAGAGTACATAAAGATAAAAAAAACTTCTGCCTTTACAATCCCTTTAAGCTTTTTTTGGTGGTAAATCAAGAAGTTGCTTATTGATATATATTTTTATATAAAAAAATCTTAAGGTTTATGTGGAATTTTCTTTAAGTTGATAGTGCCAAACCTTACTTGTATTGTTGTAAATACTAATAACTATGTAGTGTGGGTCTCTTATGTGCTGTATCCAATCCAATACTGGCAAAATATAAAGCCTTGGTTGGGGGGGGAGGGGATGTCTTCAGCTTTCAATAGCTGAAATGCAGTTGGTGATAGATCAGAGATGTCCAAATCAATGCAGAGTACACACAATGAGAAAATCAGATGAAAAATACCTCTTTCTAAACGATCGTACGATAATCTGATCGCTAGTAAGCAGCTTTCAAGAGCCGATCACAATAGTCCAGCCAAAATTATCTTTAGAGGCAAACGCAAAAAAAATTCTTGTACGATACCAGAACAAACTATTTTTATTTTGCGTTGTCTGAAAATAATTGGAAGACCAAGACCACGCATGCTTGGAAATGAAAATACATCACTTCCGATGTTTTATTCTGTCGTACAAGAATTTTCGTAACTTTAGTAACCTATTGGTTTTTTGATAGGAGACTAGCATGCAAAATATAAAATAAAATGATCATATGTCAGATATATGTTTATTTAAACTTTTACCTCCAGCCTGGCTCATTCAAGTAAACAAAACAGGCGTTACAGGGGCAATAAGCTTCAGAGTTTAAGTAAACAAAAACAAGAGTCCTTAACAGGTGACTAAGAACCAAAAAATGATAATGGTTTTTGCCAGCGTAAACAATTAACAAAAGTTACATAACAAAGTGGTTGCATATTTTCGAAGGCGCAGAAAACAAGCTCTGGTATTTTCCATGGTGCCAGATTCAGATGGCGCATGTTCTAGGTCAGCAGGAGGCTCATTATGAATTGACAGTTCGAGCTACCAAAGCACTTTTTGTAAGTGGCACATGAATAATTTCCTGTGTGAAAGCCCTCCTGTTAGAGATGCATTCCTTAGGGTATATTTCTTATAAGAGGATGTTACTCTTCCCCAGGAAGAGAGGAAGGAACCAGTTGTTGCTGGATGTGTGGGATGATAGCTGTCGGGCATTTTTTGCATGCCTCAGTATCAGCTGTGTGAGAGTGATGGCTTGAGCTCAAGTTCCCAGCCCAGTGAGGAAAATCAAATGATGGCTGTAAAGACAGGGTCACGGTTTACAAGTACAGTGATCTCAGGAAGCTCAGAGACAGAAATAACACCTGGAACGTCTAAACCTCCAACTGCCAGGAAATTGCTCATTTAATCTCAGACCAGCACAAAGAAATAAATCATGTTGACATAAACATTACTTAAGCCTTTTACTGACATCTATGCTTTGTTGCCTTGCTACCAGTGCTCAATAAGAAAATAACATCTATATAATGTGGGTTGTGCAAGATGGAGGAAAGCTACACACCCTGCTTTTGACCTGCCAACATGATCCCCGATTAGCTTCTAAAACAATGGACATCTGCAGGCTTCCAAAAGGAAAACAGTTAAAATCCTGGCGTGTTTTCTAAATGTTAGCAAGCTGGGATTTTTTTTTTTGCAGATTTGGAAAATTGTTAGACCCCTTCAAAGCCAGAGGATTTAGGGGCCTTCAAGATGACATGGTTTTGTATATTCTGTTGGGGCTTTCCTTAGACGGCATGTTTAATCACTGTGTTTATTAGAGTGGGTATTAAGAATATAAAAGCTATAAAAAGACAAAAATCATTACTAAAAATGCACACCTTTGTATTTTTTTTCTTACACTTTCCCAGATTTAACTGGAAACCTGAAATCAAATATCAGTATTACCTATGCTCTATTTATGTAGTTAAATGTATCCTAGGTAAAATGACAAAGTAAGGAAGTATTTAACTGCCTTCTTTAGTACTCCCTACGGGGTAAAGTCAGAATCTGAGGGCAAAGAAACACATTTTCAGAATCCACAAATGTAAGGAATGAATGAAAAAACTTTAGACTACTACACATTGCTGGGATTTGGATGGACTGACAGATTAAATCCCCTTTCACAAGGGGGAGGGGGGGGCCGATTGGATCCGCCTGTCAGTTTTTTTTTTTTAGACAGACCCAAATCGGGCCATCCATTGCCCTCTATGGAGCGACATCAAATCCTGTCCACTAAAAGGAGGATCCGTTCCCCATCTGTCTGACAGATTGGATGGCAGACAGATGTAACCGGACCGCCCAAAAAGAAAAAGGGGTCGTGGCTGTGTAAGCGGAGCGGACACAAATCTGTCAGCCACCTGCTCAATGGGGATGAGCGGATTGATCCCCCGTTGAGCGGGTGGATTCACTGGCAGAGAGTACCAGTGTGAAAGGAGCCTAAAGCGTATCTTCCAGCTTTTCTTCCTTTACTTTCAAGAGGTGATCCTGCTAGTAAAACACTTCCTGTCCCCAGCAGGGTCCTTAAGTAAAATGGCTACATTAGATTTATTTTCATGCTTTTCTTCCTTAAATCCCTTGCTAACATCTGGTGTTTTGGGATCTCGTACAGAATCACACTGCAATAGTGGCAAAATGCACCATGTGTATTTGAGTGTCATTCATTTTTAAATGCAGTGCGGTTCTGCAGCGATTCTCACATCAATCGTGCTGCCTGAAGCTTGTTGTTCAAAAACAAACAGGAGCTTCTGTTGGGCAACAGGCTTTGCCACTACTACTCACACAACAATCACAGTAAAACCGCATGCAGTTAGGTACTATTGAAAATGAATGGCCCCTGAACACAGATGGTGTGTTTTGCCCTATTGCAGTGCGATTTGGGTTCACGGGGAGAATTGCAGATTCTGAATTGCAGATTCTGCCCAAAATTCTAGATGTGAATGGGGCCTTACCTTAATCCTGCCAGTAACACCCACGCAGGGACAGGAAGTGTATGTTCATACCTCCAGTGTATCTATGAAAGGAGGTGAGGTATAGCCACCCAGGCTGGACTTTTGTCTGCCCTGTGTTCATCTCCATTACATGAGGACTAAGGAAAGTAGTAGTTTACACAAAGATACCACTGCTTCCAGTTCAGGCCACAGGAAATGACAAGGGCATTTCTGGCAACATCAACAGGTATGTTCTTTGTTTGAAACATTAAGCTCATGCGGCCCCCAAATCTAAGGACTGGAAACTGCAACAACAACACGTATTTTGGTTTAGTTCAATCAGAACCTAACTGTATCTGGGCACCACAAACCAAAAATGCTATTTAATTCATTCATTATTTTTTTCATTCTATTCAAAGCCAGCTCACTCATCCATGTCTCTATTTTGTTGCTAAATCACTTGAAAAACACACCTTAGCATTTTTAGATATGACCATTTTGAGCAAGGGCAGAGGATTCCTGTGAATCAATTAACTACATCTACCTGCCTGTCGGCTGGCGGCTTGTAGTTCTCAATGAACTACCAGGGCACTGATGATAGCTCTAGATCGTTTAATGAGCTTCCCATCATTCAGTAACTGCTTGCCTGTATGGGAGGTATGGTTAGACGGTTACACTGACAGTCTGCAGGAACCTGGTATTACACCCACGACCTGCTGATCATGGGTACAATCCATAATAGGCTCCTAAGAAAAATAATACATTCATATTTTAACTTGCAAAAAATGTGCATTTATTATTTTTTGTAAAAGGTGAATTTATCCTTTAAAGTGGTTCTGCACCTAAAAAAAAAATATTAAAAGCCAGCAGCTACTAATATTGCAGCTGCTGACTTTTAATAAAATCACACTTACCTTTCCCAGGGTCCAGCGATGCCGGTGGCAGATGACGAACGACCGCTCCTCTCGCTGCTGCCCCCGCCGCCATCCTCTGTCAGGGAATCGGGAAGGGAAGCATCGTGGCTTCACTGCCCGGTTCCCTACTGCGCATGCGCGAGTCGCGCTGCGCGTCTCTTCTTGTCCCCGCTGTGTCCTGGGAACTGTGCGTTTCCCAGAACACAACGGGGGGGGGCGTCTGCGGGGGTCTGCCCGGAAGTGGGTGCAGATACCTGGATTATCCAGGTAACTGCACCCCCCTCACCCCTGAAAGGTGCCGATTGTGGCACCGGAGGGGGGGGGGGGGGATCAGATTAGCGGAACTTCCCCTTTAGGGTGAAGAACCGCTTTAAGCCTTACACATATTCTATGTTCGTGTTTGCACAAACAACAGCAGGCAAAATCATGCATTTAAGCTACTTTTCAGGTTTTACAGCATTCTTCGTGCTTAGAAAGGTGTTCTTGAGCAAAATAGGATAGTAAATATAAAAACTATGCCAACAACTTCCAAGAACATTAATTTTACAAGTCTGCTTGTATAAATTCCTAAAGTGTCACAACATGCGGTAGTATGCAAGAGTTTTATGCAGGTGTGAAGAAATGCTGTAAAGTAAGAATGCTTTCAAAAATATATATTTTAATTGTTTATTTTTAACATTTTACAAAATGCAAAGTGAACAGAATTTTTTTTTAAATTAAATCAATATATGGTGTGACTGCCCTTTGGCTTCAAACCATCATCGATTTTTACGCTTGCACACGTTGTACACTTGCACATCCAATTTTGTAGGATAAGAGTCAGGTGTATGATTAATAAAAAAAAATGGATAAAAAAAATAAAAAACCTGCACTAATAAATTACCTCATAAATAAAAAGTTTAAGCAGCAAACCTCCTGTGAGACATATACACAGTACACAAAATCTAAAAAAATATATAGGTTCGCGCTAATCAAACAAATGTAATAAATTCTGATTAAAAAATAATAAACCGTCCACAAGTGTTGTGATATTATGTTCTAAACTCCTAGTGTCGATCTCCACCATCCACCACCTTGTAGTGATCTTAAACATCAATGCCTCCAACAACAGCTGAAAAACTCACTTACCAGCTCCTATGGACCCCTCATCAAAGGGGTCGTTTGAACTTGTGGCTTTGGCCCAGCCAAAGTCGGTCTCCAGATTCAGTTACTCTCCTACACAGTATCACACCTTGGCACTGTGTTACATGTGAGGATTTCTCCAAAAAAACATGGTGTAAAATCCTTTTATAATTTATTAGAATATAAAATGTTGTACTTACAGCATCAGCTTATTACATGTGCCGGCCAACACACTAAAAGTAAGGGGGCATGTAATCAGCTGATGCTGTAAATGCAATATTTTATATTCTAATACATTTTAAAAGATTTTACACAATGTGGAGCATTCTGGTAACACAGTGCCAATGGGGTGATCCTGTGTAGGAGAATAACCAGATCTGGAGAAAGGCCTTGGCTGGGCTAAAGCCACAAGTTCAAACGACCCTTTGTAATGAGGGGTCCACAGGAGGCACTGATATTTAACCACTTAAGTACCGAGCCTCTTTCTGAGATTTCTTATTCAGTTAAACTTTTTTTTTTTTGCTAGAAAAGTGCTTAGAACCCCCAAACATAATTTTTTTCCTAACACCCTAGAGAATAAAATGGCATTAGTTGCAATACTTTCTGTCACACAGTATTTGCACAGCGGTCTTATGAGCACGATTTTTTTGGAAAAAAAAGACACTTTTTTTTAATAAAAAAAAAAAGAAACAACAATATAGTTAGTCCAATTTTTTATATATATTGTGAAAGATGTTGTTACACCGAGTAAATTGATAACCAACTTGTCATGCTTGAAAATTGCACCCGCTCGTGGAATGGCGACAAACTTTTACCCTTGAAAATCTCCATATGCGACGTTTAAAAAATTCTACAGGTTGCAGGTGACGTGCTTCCGCCCTGCAGTGATATGGAGATGGGAACCTGCCTTCCGAACTACAGAGGGGTCAAGAGGAGGCGTTCCAGGAGGCGGAGACAGTACAGGAATCACTGCCTGTTGGCAACGTACTATGGGATACGTAGTCCTTTGAATTTTAAAGGATAAGTTAATCTTAACAAAAAAATAAATATAATTGCAAATTTTTTTGCAAGTAAAAAAAAAAATAGGATTTTTGTACTCACTGTAAAATCCTTTTCTCTGAAGTTAATTGATGGACACAGCTCCTTTAAATCTTGACTGTAGGGTTATCACGCCACCTTCAGGAGAGGACTAGGCAGAACATGTAACACATTTAAAAACAGCAAGACTGCATAGCTCCACCCAGGGGGCGGTCCCGCTGGCTATAACCCCTCAGCCTGCTTCCTGCAGCTCAATAGGTCAACAAGCAGTACAACGTAAAATAGGAGGGGTGGGTGCTGTGTCCATCAATGAATTTCAGAGAAAAGGATTTTACAGTGAGTACAAAAATCGTATTTTCTCTTTCGTTCATTGACGGACACAGCTCCTTTAAATCTTGACCATAGGGACGTCCCCAAGCAGTGTCAAAACGAGGGGTGGTAATAGCAAAAAATAACTTCACCCACAACCAGAGGAATGCCTTAACGGAAGCGTTGCCATCTGAAACGGCTGCACCAGAACTTGCAACCAACGTATGCATCAAAAATGCGTTTACAACAAAATCTTAACTTTCATTAAAAAAGAAAAAAGTGTAAATTGCCAAAGCAAGCGTCTGAAGATGCGCTTACATCAACTTTGTAGAATTTTGTGAAAGTGTGAACAGACGACCAAGTTGCCGCCTTACACACCTGGGAGACAGACGCTTGATGTCGGAAAGCCCAGGAGGTTCCAATTGCCCTGGTGGAATGGGTCATGACAGGAAAGGGGGGCATCTGCCCCTTCAAAGGCGTAAGCCTGGACCACGATCGGTTTGATTCATGGGTAAATGGTGGTCGACGAGACCGCCACAGCTTTTTTCGGACCAGCAACTAAAACAGAGTCTGACTTCCGGAAGGGAGCCGTAGCAGATATACCCTCAGAGCCTGGACCACATCCAGGGAATGTAAGGCAACTTCTTTTAGATGTGTCGGCTTAGGACAAAGGGATGGTAATACAATGTCCTCATTGAGATGGAATGCCGAAACCACTTTATGAAGAAAAAAGGGTTGTGGACGTAGCACTGCCTTATCCTTGTGGATAACCAGATAGGGTGACTTGCAAGACAAGGCCGCCAACTCAGAAACCCTCCTGGCAGATGAAATAGCCACTAAAAAGTCAACTTTCTCAAAAAGAGTCAATAAGGGAATCTCCCTGATGTTCTCAAACGGTGGTTTCTGAAGCACTGATAGCACCAGGTTCAGATCCCACAGAGGTAGGGGTGGTCGAACAAGAGGGACTACATGCCAAACCCCTTGTACAAAGGTGCTTACCAATGAGTGAGATGGCAAGGGGCGCTGGGGAAAAAAAAAAGACAGCCAAGGCTGATATCTGTCCCTTGATGGTGCTTAAGGCAAGTTTCTGATCCACTCCTCATTGTAAAAACAGCAGGATGCTGGAAACCAAATAAGTGCGGACGCCACCCCATCTCCTCGCACAAGGAGATGTAGCTTTCCACGTACAATGTTAAATCTTCCGAGAAGATTTCCGTGCCCTCAGCATAGTGGAAATTACTGAGTCCGACAGACCGCGGTCCTTTAGTACCTGGTTTTTAACAGCCATGCCGTTAAAACCAGCTACGGTAAAGCATAATGGAGTATCGGGCCTTGCGATAGGAGGTCTTTTCGCATTGGCAACCGCCACCAGGCGTACTAGGTCGGCATACCAGGGATGCCGAGGCCAATCAGTATTACTGAAATCCCCTCAGCCTCCACTCTGCATAGCAGATGTGGTAACAGTTTGAGTGGAGGAAAGGCATAAATCAGCTGATACTGCTCCCATGGAGCCACCAACGTGTCTGACACGTCCACCCAGGTGTCTCTTGTCCTGGACACAAACCTCTGCACTTTTCGATTGAGCCAAAAGGCCAAGAGATCCACGTCTGGTGTGCCCCACCGCAGGCAAAGAAGCCTGAATACCTCCGGATGCAACAACCATTCTCCTGGGTCCAGCATCTGGCTGACACGTGTTGCTCTGCCCACTGGAGGATGTGAGCGACCTCCCGTGCTGCAACTGAGCTTCTTGTTCCTTCTTGATGGTTGACATATGCCACCGCTGTAGCGTTGTCCGACTGGATCCTGATCGGACGCCCCTGTACCTTGTTGACCATGTGCAGAGGCATAGCCTGATCGCCCGAAGTTCGAGCACATTGATTGGCAGCTGGGATTCTTCCCGCGACCAAAGGCCCTGGGCCAACTGTACCCCCAGCACTCCACCCTAACCGGTCAGGCTGGCGTCTGTTGTGATCACCGTCCAATGGAGAGGAAGGAACGATCTCCCGGACCGAAGGACCGGAGACCTCAGGCATCAGAGAAGAGAATCCCTGACTAACTGGCTCACTCGAATCTGACGATCCAGGGATAATGGAGATTTGTCCTATTTGGACAGGATCTCCCCCTGCAAGACTCGAGTGTGAAATTGGGCGTATGGTACCGCCTCAAAAGGAGGCTACCATGAGGCCCAGAACTCGCATGCAGAAGCGCAGCGACGACCACCTACAGTTCATCAACAACTTCATCGTGGCTCGAAGAGTCTGCAGCTTGTCTGAAGGGAGAAAAACTCTCGCTTCCATGGAGTCCAGCAATAAGCCCAGGTACTCCAGGCCTTGAGTTGGCATGAGTACCGACTTTATCAGGTTCAGCACCCAACCAAACTCCTGTAGAGTTTGCATGGTCATCACCACATCCTCCCTTAATTCTGAGGCGGAAGCTGCTCTCAGAAGGAGGTCATCTAGGTCAGTGTTTCTCAACTGCAGTCCTCAAGGCGCCCCAACAGATCATGTTTTCAGGCTTTCCATTTTGCACCGGTGATTAAAGTTTCACTGCCTTAGTAATTACCACAGCCATTTAATCTGAGGGAAATCCTGAAAACATGACCTGTTGGTGCGCCTTGAGGACTGGAGTTGAGAAACACTGATCTAGGTAACCCACGATTGCGATCCCACGTTGCCTTAACAGTGCCAGAATTGGAGCTAACATTTTGGAAAAGACTCAGGGTGCCGACGTCAGGCCAAAAGGGAGAGCTACAAATTGGTAGTGCTCTTCCCCAACTGCAAATCGCAGAAAGCCGATACCTGAGGTATATGCAAGTTTGCGTCCTGGATATCCAGAGACACCAGGAAGTCCCCCTGATGGAGCGCAGCAACCACGGAGCGAACTGATTCCATTTTGAACTTTTGTACTTTCACAAAGCAGTTGAGGGCTTTCAGGTCCAGGATTGGACGTACCCCTTCCTTTTTGGGGACTACAGATTGGAGTAGAATCCCTGAAACCTTTCCAGCTTCGGAACAGGCACCATCACCCTGCGCCTGAGCAGGTCCTTTACTGCCCCTAACAGGGCTTCCTGGTGAGCCGGGAGTAAAGGTATGCAGGAGGAAAAAAATCTGTTTGGTGAACAAAGAAATTCTAATCTTGTAGCCCAATGAAACCAATTTGCAGACCCATTGGTTGGACAGCAGTGAGGTCCACTAAGCTGCAAACTCCCGAATGCGACCCCCCATCCGAGTGTCAGGTGGGGGCAAACCTTCATGCGGTAGCATTTTTGCTCACAGGCTTGTTTGGCTTGCGAAACCAGGGACGTTTTTGGCCTCCAGCAGACGCCCTGTCGGACTGGGATCGCTTACCTGTCTTCCCGGGTGGGCGAAAAAGCCGTTTCTGAGCAGAAAAGGAGGGCCCTTGGCTACGGCGTGGCTCCTTACCCTTCCTGGACTGTGGGGGTAACGTGCTCTTCCCACCTGTAACATTCTTAATAATGTCATTCAGTAAAGCTCCAAATAGCCTCTCACCAAGGAAGTGCAAATCCGCCAGAGCTTTTTTAGATGCCTGGTCCGCAGACCAGCACTTTAGCCAAATCAGGCACCGTAGCACCACTGCTAATACTGATGTTCTAAAGAGCAGGGGAACTGTATCCAGGGCTGCATCACAGACATACTTAAGGCCATGCACTAACTGGTCTGCTAATTCTACACAGACCGGGTAGACTGTTGCTTCTCCAATTCACGGTGCAATAACTCTGCCCACTCAGTAAGCATCTGCGACACCAAGGCCGTGGCCAGTACAGGTCGTAACGCTGACCTCACTACCGTAAACATGGACCGGACCACTGCCTCATCTCTCCTGTCAGTAGGGTCCTTGAATGCAGGAGTCCCTTCTACCGCAATCGTGGTTACTTTATTTAACCTGGACACCGGGGAGTCAACGACCGGAGGAGCCGTCCATTTTTTTTAAGGAGGTTCTACTCAAAGGGGTAACACACCGCCATTCCTCTTGGGACTGAAAAGGCCCATTGCAGGCTTCCCCATTCCTTATAGATGACCTTATCAAAGGCAGGGGACTTTTTTTTACCCCTCTTGCGCCCACACGCTGCCTCCACCATGGCAACAAACGTTTCCAGGACCACCGACAAAGCGCCCATAGGCACTGCATTATTTGCAGGTGAGCCGGTTGCAATTACAGGGATGTCTGGGGAAGAAGCGCCAGCTTCTGACACCATGCTGACCCACCTCGTCTGCCACACCTGGGGACTTAGGACAAGGTACACAATCCCACCCTCCTAGCTGCTCACAGACTGAGGGGCCCTACCGCAGGACTCACCACCCTGACCAAGTGCTACGCCATGCTGCCGCTGACCACTGTGTTCTGTGTCTAGTCACAGGTGCCCAGAGAGAAAAAACGCGCTGTTCTGAGGTAAAATTACCCAGCACTGGAGGCAAAACTGCGCTGAGACTACAAGAAAATGGCCCCCGGACCTCTATAAGACGGCTGGCAGCCATGCTCTGCAAAGAAACTACAGGAAAATGGCTGTGGCCGCCGGTAACTGGCGGCAGTACAATCTGAGGTAATTTTTACACATGCACCTCACAGCAGAGAAAAAGGGGGCAGAAGACAAAACTGACCCAAACAGCCAGTGCAGCCCCTGCCAGGTTCAGAGCCCCCTGGCCCATGTACATACACCGCACCTCATACCCAGTCATGCAACGGGCCCCGCAGGGGGAGGAGGGGGAAAGGGATAGGGAGAAAGGAAAGGGACAGCGAAAGACCCCCTAATCGATCTCCGAGGGAATGCCCAGCTTCTCTATCCTGCCGAGGCAGGGAGACCTGTACTTACCCGTCCAGGCGGAATAGCTGGACGCATTCCACAACAGACCCATCTCCCGACCAGTACGGGGTGGCTGCTGGCCACGGCACACTGTGACACAGACAGCAGTAGCCTGGTCATTTGTGTGCCCCGGAGCATATAGCTCACTGGCTGCCCCTGGAGCAGAAGGGGCATGTCGTGGCCGACCCAGCACGTAGCTAGGGCCTGCTCGCGCTCAATGGCCAGGCTGGGGAGACTACGAGGATCTACATTATCCAGCTCGTCACCCAGCTGGCTGTTGACAAAAGATCATAGCATCAAAAATCAAAAATTCCCCGGACCAATGGTCCTTCGTTATAGCCAGAGGGACCGCCCCTTGGCCGGACTATGCCATCTTGCTATTTTTACATGTGTTACATGTTCTGCCTAGTCCTCTCCTGAAGGTGGCGTGATAACCCTACGGTCAAGATTTAAAGGAGCTGTGTCCGTCAATGAACGAAAGAAAATGTTAGGAGCCTGTAAAGCATTGCACCCACAATCAGCAGATTGTGAATCTGTCTGCCTACACCTCCAACATAGGCAGGCAGTTACAGGAAGAATCAATAGACTACCAGGCACTCAACAGGACCCTGGGAGTTCATGAGAGCTACAAGCCGACAGCCACAAAGGCTGTCGGAACTTGTAGTTTTCATTCACAGAACACTGAGCGGAGGCTTGGGCATCTGTAACATGTTACACCATGAATAAAGGTGCATCATGTAACAGGTTACAAAAGGAATACTTGCTCATTAAAGTAAACAGCAGAGAAGAAGCTGGAAAGCATGCAGGGAATCCAAGATGCTGTGGAAAGAGATGGGCAGCTGACAGGCACCACAAGTTATATTGGTTTGTCAAAATAACTATTGTTTGTATTGCTGTTAATTTTTCTCCTCTGAGTTTGCTTCTTAACCACCCTTCCTAACCAGACCAATTTTCAGCTTTCAGTGCTCTCACAATTTGAATGACAAGTACTCAGTCGGGCAACATGCTACCCATATGAATTGTTTGTCCTTTTCACACAAATATAGCATTCTTTTGGTGGTATTTGATCACCTTTTTTTTAATTTTTATTTATTTTTTGCGCTATAAATGAAAAAAATAAATAAAAATTTTGTAAAAAAAAAGCAATTTTTTTGTTTGGTTATAAAATTTATAAAATTTGTATTTTTTTCATACATTTTGGCCAAATTTTATATGGCCACATATCTTTGGTAAAAATAACCCAAATTAGTTTATATTATTTAGTCCGTGTGAAAGTTATAGTCTACAAGGTATGGTGCCAATCACTGAAAATTGATCTCATCTGATTACACCTGATGGCCTATCATTTCTTATGACACCGACAAGGCAGAAAAGTACAAAAAAACAAAAAACAAATGACCCCTTTTTGGAAAGTAGACAATCCATGGTAAGTAAGAGGCATTGTGAGATTTTTGAAGTTGTATTTTTTTTCCCACAATTTTTTGCAAAATGAAGATATTTTTTTTTCTTTTTGTTATTCCACAGAATTGTCATATTAAAGTGGTTGTAAACCCTCCCCTACAACTTTGTCCCATGTGAATCAGCATAAAAAAACCCTAATGAACACTGCTTGTAGATATCTCCTTACTTGCTTAGTATTGTTGTAATCCTTTTTGTTCTTTAAAATGTCACTGAGCATGCCCAGATCTCCCCTGATTTACGGCACACTCTCTAGGTCTTATCTATCTGTTATCAAGACTTCCTATGGCACATCACTAAACTCCCAAGCAGGCTGCTAATCACTCAGAGCTTCCTTATACACACCATGTGACCTCACATACAGTGTAAAACAGGGAATGGGACAGCATTAGCGCAGTCTTATCAGCTGAAGCTGATAGGACTCATACAGGCAAACACTAGGTAATCAGCACAAGTAAATACTATGAAATAAACAAGTCAGCTATGAACAGGGAAGCAGGGTTGCCATAGAAACGTTGGACTGAAAAAGGAGGCTTGGTTAACAGTACAGGAAGTGCTCAATGTAAGGGCGGAAATACACTCCACTGTGGACTCAGAAAACAATACTTAAGATGGTGCTGCCTAATCCCTGGAAACAGTAAGTAATATGCAATTTGGGCTGGATTACAGTGGCTATAGTTTGATAAATACTTATTATAATGGACTAAATGAAAAAAAGCATCAGAGTTGGAGAGTTTACTTCCTCTTTATTTCTCTCACACAGGATATGCATACCACAAATTACACCCCAAAACACATTCTACTACTCCTCCTGAGTATGGTGATACCACACGTGTGAGATTTGTACACAGCCTGGCCACATACAGAGGCCCAACATGCAGGGAGCACCGTCAGGCATTCTAGGGACATAAATTACACATTTCATTTTTTGACTACCTCTTACAATTTTGAAGGCCCTGGAGCACCAGGACAACGGAAACATCCACAAAATGACCCCATTTTGGAAACTAAACACCCCAACAAATATTCTATAAGGCATAATGAGTCTTTTGAACATGTTTTTTCCACACGTTTTTTGAAACCGTGGACAGAAAATGAAAGTGTGGGCAGAAAATGAAAACGCTTTTTTTTCACAGAAAGTTGTCCTTTTATAGAATCTTTCTAACACATAGCATGTACATAGCAAAAATGGCACCCCAAAATATATTCTGCTATTCTTCCTAAGAATGGCGATACCACATATGGGAGACTTTTTCACAGCCTGGCCACAGAGGCCCAACATGCAGGGCGCACCATCATGGACATACATTTTAAATCCAATTACACTTTTGTCAGACACTGCTGGGCACTATTGTGGCAAGGATGCAGCATGGATGAGAACAGATGTGGCATGGATGAGCATGAATGAGCACGGTGGTGGCATGGATGAGCCAGGGATGGATGGAGCACGGATGAGCCAGGGATGGATGGAGCACGGAAGAGCCAGGGATGGATGGAGCACGGAAGAGCCAGGGATGGATGGAGCACGGAAGAGCCAGGGATGGATGGAGCACGGAAGAGCCAGGGATGGATGGAGCACGGAAGAGCCAGGGATGGATGGAGCACGGAAGAGCCAGGGATGGATGGAGCACGGAAGAGCCAGGGATGGATGGAGCACGGAAGAGCCAGGGATGGATGGAGCACGGAAGAGCCAGGGATGGATGGAGCACGGAAGAGCCAGGGATGGATGGAGCACGGAAGAGCCAGGGATGGATGGAGCACGGAAGAGCCAGGGATGGATGGAGCACGGAAGAGCCAGGGATGGATGGAGCACGGAAGAGCCAGGGATGGATGGAGCACGGAAGAGCCAGGGATGGATGGAGCACGGAAGAGCCAGGGATGGATGGAGCACGGAAGAGCCAAGGATGGATGGAGCACGGAAGAGCCAGGGACGGATGGAGCACGTAGGAGCCAGGGATGGATGGAGCACAGAGGAGCCAGGGATGGATGGAGCATGGAGGAGCCAGGGATGGATGGAGCACGGAGGAGCCAGGGATGGATGGAGCACGGAGGAGCCAGGGATGGATGAAGTATAGATGGGCACATATGAGGCATGGATGAGCCAAGGATAGATGAATGGATGTAGCATGAGTGGGCACAGATCAGCACTCCAGAGACAGCCCACAGCACTGCTGCACCCGGCTCTCCCCTCTCATCGCACACTATCAATTGGTGCTGGGGAGGAGCTGCACCGGACAAGCTCAGGTTTGTTGACAAGTGATCGCTCCCAGTCACGTGATAAAGGGCTGCTGTCAGTGGCCCTTTACCCAGTTCCGTGGCGCGTTGGGTCCGGAGGACCCGACGGTCATGGACATTCCCGGGTGATTGCTTCAGGGGGGAGCACGATTCTGTAAGGACGTCCTCCCAGAATAAGCCGACCCCCCTGTAGCCGTCTTTCGGCTATGGCCCGGTCGGCATGTGGCTAAACTCACTTATGGCCGTGCTGCCAGACTTCCATTATGTTGGTGCCCCCCTGTGCCTGCCAGCACCTATGGAGTCCTACAGGAGTTTACTCTATGACCATGCTCCTGTTTGGAAATACTTACATGCAGCCAATTACAACATGCCATAAGGGCAGCACAAGAGGGGCACATACCCAAGCCACAACTCTTCACAGCAATGATTGACAGCTCGGGAGCTCTGTGACTGGCTAAATGTAACACTGAAATTACAAACAAGCGTTCTCTTGGGAGGAGACTGCTGCAGGACAGAGGGCATCAACATAACGGGAGGAGAAAAAAAATAAAAATAAGTCCATGGAAGTTTCATAACTAGAATGTCAATTAGCAACAAAAATTAATTTTATATCACTTTAACGTCAACACTTTTCAAGTCACTGATGCATGCAACACATGAAGTTAGAATGAAGAAATTAGTATGATGTGCATATTTCAGTCAGAAGCTATTGAAGCCATTGGATCATGACAGCCAGGTATCAAGCAACTTAAGGAAGAGGTCAGCAAAGATTGTGTATGTTTCTTTCAGCACAAGTTTCCTTTGAGAGACAAAATAGCTGCACTTTCCCTCTAGTGACCAGTCTACAAAATATAAATATATATAATATTAATAAAAAGTGGATTTTTTTTATAAAAAAACAAAAATATATTTTTAAAAAGGTAAAAACTTGGCACTGGAGTATAACGCAAAATGCCCACATAAAAATGCAATATCCTTTTCCAGGATGGAGAGAGAGAGACTGTGTTTTGAATCTGGGTCAGGGTGAGTGATCCAGGGAGGCTGGATAACTCATCAGGCAGAACCTCTAGTACCTCCCCCTACTTGTGGAACCTTGGAGTGGCTTCCAAAAGAATGGGAGGGAGGTTAGGAAGAGCTTCCTGGAGTACTGACGAGGGCCCCAACAAGTCCCTGGCCAAATGGGCTGGCAGGGGAAGGCACCTCTTAAATACAGGGGCAGTGGGGGGCAGTGCGAAATTCAGATGGAAGCTGGACATGGAGTGCTAAGGAGGCTGTCAGAGGCCCTTGAGGGTAGCCCCCAGCTTTGGGGGGGGGGGGGGGGGGGGGTAGGGGAGGATCCTCTTAAAACACATGGAGGAATCCTGTCCAGAGGCACGGGAGCAAGAGTGAGGACAGCAGGAGCCGGTGAGCACATCCAGGAGATCTCCAGGGAGAAGACAGCCAAGTGGCTAGTGAGTGTGGCAGTCTGGTGGACTGTGGGGATATGTTAGCCTGGAGGGTTAGTAAAAGGGGCAGCAAGTGATGTGCTGGAGGAAGAGGCCTGTACATAGAGAGTGTATATAATTGAAGTGTCCCCAAAGAGACTTTTTTTTCAGTCAAGTGGGCATCCAATAATAATCCCATCCCCATCAATGTTCAATACCCCTAATAAACTAAACAAAGTTACTGGACTGTTTCCCTGACCCGAGTATGCCTAGGTGAGCGATCCATATTTACCAGCGGCTCCTATGTGGGGTGCTCTACATTTGCATTCCCTTAGACTTCAAGAACTAAATGTATGTATCACTTGTATAACACCTACTAAAGGTTACATAAGCAAATAGTGACACAGTGTTAAAGCTTATCTGCAATCTAAAATTTGTAAACGGAGGTCTAGAAGAATTTAATTAAGACTAACTCCCTTCTGCAGAGAATGACTCACTTGTGGGTGTTCCTGTAATATAAACAGCTTAGGAAAATAATCTTAATATAGCCACCTCAATCCACGGGACAGAGATGATTTATGTTGCCGCAGAAATTATTAGCGTGTGTTTTGTACATTACGATGGCCATACACTGTTATTAAGATGGGAAGATTGTTTAACTGCCTGTTCTTGTTAGGACATGGGAGATGGCTGCGATTATCTCTGCCATCCTGGCTACAAAAAAAAGTGATACATACAGTTAAGGCTATATGTATTTGGACACAGGCACAGTTTTAGTTTTTTCAGATATTTACCAAAACATATTCAAGCTATAGTTATATAATGGATATGGGCTAAAAGTGAGGGTATGTACATCCAAATTGGAGGAGGGTTTAAAAATGACAGCTCAAGAATAGCCATCCCCTCTTTTTCAAAGGGACCAAAAGTAATTGGACAATTGAATCAAAAGCGGTTTCATGGCGAGGTGTGGGCTACTCCTCCATTATTTCTTCACCAATTAAGCAGGTAAAATGATCTGGAGTTTATTCTAAGCATGGCATTTGCATTTGGAATCTATTGCTGTGAACCTACATCATGCGTTCAAAGGAGCTGTCCATGCAAGTGAAACAAGCCATTGTAAGGGCTTCAAAAAACAAAAAATCCATCAGAGAGACAGCAGCAACATTAAGAGTGGCCAAATCAACAGTTTAGTACAAGCTGAGGAAAGAAGAAATCATTGTTGAGCTCAGCGACATAAAAGGCCTGGACATCCACGGAAGACAACAGTTTGGATGATCACAGTATCCTCTTTATGTTAAGAGAAACCCATTCACAACATCCAGATAGGTAGAGTACACTCTCCAGGAGGTGGGCGTATCATTGTCAAGTCTACAATCAAGAGAAGACTTCACGAGAGCAAACCATTCATAAGCATGAAGAATAGAAAAGCCAGATTAGACCTTGCAAAAAAAAAAAAAAAAAAAAAACATCTAAAAAAGTCAGACCAGTTCTGGAAAAGCATTCTTTGGACGGATGAAACCAAGTTTAATCTGTACCAGAATGACGGGAAGAACAAAAAAAAACGGTCAGCCCAGATTCAGCCAAATGCAGCAGTTGATTGGACGGTGCTTCATAGTACAGATGGACAATGATACAAAACACACTGCAAAAACAATCCAGGAGCTTTTGAAGGAAAAGAAGTGGAATATTCTGCAATGGCCGAGTTAATCGCCTGATCTCAACCCAATTGAGCATGCATTTCACTTGCTGAAGGCAAAACTAAAGGCAGAAAGACCCAAACAACTGAAGACAGCTGCAATTAGAGACTGGCAAAGCATCAGAAAGGAGGAAAACCCAGTCTTTGGCAATGTCCATGGGTCCCAGACTTCAGGGAGTCAATGCCAGTAAAGGATTCTCAACAAAATATATTACAAAGTTAAATTTTATTCATGTTCAATTACATTTGAGCCCCTGAAAATGAATTAAAGCTGAAAGTCTGCATTTCAAATTCATTTAGATTGTTTCATTTTAATTTTAGTTTGGTGGCATACAGAGACAAAATTATGAAAATTGTGCCAAATATATATGGACCAGACTATATATTCAGATCCCTTTCTTCTTTTCTTCCACACAAGAATTCACACAGGGGCTCCCAGCATTCAAAACATGCTCATTAAGGAGAAACTATTCATAACAAAATGATGTTAGGTTGCCATTACTGATGACTCATTCTGCAAATTTTATTTGCCTGGCTGCCATGTTGACCCCGCCTGGTTTCATTATTACTTAACCACTTCAATACCAAGCAGTTTCGCCCCTTCCTGCCCAGACCAATTTGTATCATTTTATTCCCAGAAATAGAGCTTTCTTTTGGTGGTATTTGGTCACTGCTGGGGGTTTTATTTTTTGCGCAACAAATAAAAAAAAAAGACTGAAAATGTTGAAAGTTTTTTTCTTTGTTTCAGCTATAAAATTTTGTAAATAAGTATGTTTTCGCCTTCACTGATGGGCACTGATGAAGTGGCACTGGTATGCAGCAGTACTGGTATGCAGCACTGATAGGTGGCACTGATGGGCATCACAGGAGACATCTTGCAGGCATTTGTAGTTGGCACTGACTGGCACCATTTCTGGGCATTGATTGGCATCTTTTAGGGCACTGTGTGGCATCCCTGGTCATCCATGTGTGGCATCCCTGGTGGTCCAGTGTGGGCATCCGCAGGGGGGCTGCACGATAAACAATCAGCGCAGACCCCATCAGGAGAGCTGCCAATCGGCTCTCCTCTACTTACATCCAGGGCAGCCATCAGAAATTGTGGGGCCCCTTACACAGCTTTAGGCCTGCCCCCAACATTCCCCAGGGTCCTGCCCACTGGCCGTCCCATCGAATCAGCCCACTAGCCATCCCACCAAGTCCTTCAGTGCCTCAGCCCCATTCACATCTGTACGCTCTCAGTCCCCCCTCACACCTGTATGCTCTCAGTCTCCCCTCACACCTGTACGCTGTCAGTCCCCCTCACACCTGTACGCTCTCAGTCCCCCCCTCAAACCTGTACGCTCCTAGCCCCCCCTCACACCTGTACACTCTCAGTCCCCCCCTCAAACCTGTATGCTCCTAGCCCCCCCTCACACCTGTACTCTCTCAGCCCCTCCCTCAAACCTGTACGCTCTCAGTCCCCCCTCACACCTGTACGCTTTCAGCCCCTCCTCACACCTGTACGCTCTCAGTCCCCCCCTCAAACCTGTACATGACAGAGCAGCAACCTTCCGACACACACACAGGAGCATCCAAAGAGGTCCTCTGCACCTGACCCTGCCTTTTCATATCCCTGCCAGTCAGCCGGGCCCATCCAGATACTGGGGTCCCTTACAAGTGTATGGGCTGTACCGCCTAATGGTGGCCCTGCTTGCGTATGTCAGACACGAGTGAGGATATGCCAATAAACAGCTGTTCCTGTTTACACTTTAAGCCAAAATGAACGAACTGAGTTTTTAATTATATGTGCACATGCTACAGCCATATTGGCTGTAGGAGATGGAGGTGCAGCATCGAGTCCTGCTGAAAGCAGCCTGTCAAAGTCTATGGGGCAGGCTGCGGCTGGACAGGGCTGAAGGTTGTATTGAGTGATACCAGCATTAAAGTGGTTGTAAACCCTGTACACCACTTTAACCTACAGGTAAGCTTATAATAAGGCTTACCTTTAGGTACCGTAAACATCTCCTAACCTTGCACTGTGTAGGAGATATTCACTGTATCCGCATGTGCCGACGTCAGCGGCACATGCGCACTGAAGAAACGGTTCGCTCATGCCGTTTCTTCAGGAGCCATGTCGTGATCAGTGGCTCCCGAACACATGTGTGGAAGTGACGTCATCGGGGGTCTGGCCAATCCCAGTGCTGGAGCCCACGAAGTCAGAAATAACTCCGGGAAACACGTCGCTGGTCATATCGGTGTATGGGGACCGCTGCAACAGCTTCGATCGAAGGCAAGTATTTCATAATGAGATAGTATGCGCATAGAGTTTACAACCACTTTAATGAACTTGTGCATTTTAAGAATGAAGCCAGAAGCAGAAGATTGCTTATGTTTTATAAGGTTCTATTGCAGCAGTCAAGTGGGGATGTACAGCATTAAAGGGCAACTCCACTTATTTGTGAAAAAAAATAAAAAAATATATAGCAATTAAAAAATATATATATAGAACATACAATGGCTACACAAGCCTAATTGTAATTTAAGGTTATTAAAAATTAAATTTCTCTTTCAATCTACAGCTACTGCAAATTTATGTAAAATTCAAGATAATATGGAAAACCAGAGGCATTCTGTACACTGTTGGCATACAAAACTTCCCCAGAAATGTAATTTCCTGCTTGTGGGATTGGCTCAGTGAACTGCACTATTATTTATTACAGGAACTTGTATAGTGCTGTCAATTTATGCAGCGCTTTACATATATACTGTACATTTACATCAGTCCCTGCCCTCAAAAGAGCTTACAATCGAAGGTCCCTATCTCATTCATACATATAGTAGGGAAAATAATTATTTTAACCCCTGCAGATTTTGTGAGTTTGTCCACTTACAAAGAAATGAGGGTTCTATCATTTTTATCATAGGTGTATTTTAAACGATAGAGAATATCAAAACAGAAATCCAAAAGAAAAAACAAATACAAATGTTATAAATTGAGTTGCAGTTCAGTGAGTAAAAGTATTTGATACCCAAGCAAAACATGGCTTAGTGTGCTTGGTGGAGAAACCCCTGTTGGCAAACAGAAGACATTTCTTGTAGTTGGTTACCAGTTTTGCACACACCTCAGGAGGGATTTTGGTCCACTCTTATTTATAGACCTTCTCTAAACCCTTAAGGTTTTTTGGCTGTCAATTGGCAACTCGAAGTTTAAGCTCCTTCCATAAATTTTCTATAGGATTAAGGTCTGGAGACTGGCTAGACCACTCTGACTTCAATGTGCTTCTTCTTGAGTTACCCCTTTGCTGCCTTGGAGGTATGTTTTGGGTCATGGTCACACTGGAAGACCCATCCAAGATTTTACAATACATGGCCCCATCCATAGGCCTATCAATGCAGCAAAGTCGACCTATAGCTTTAGCAGAGAAACAGCCCCAAAGCATTGTTTCCACCTCTGTGCTTGACTGTAGGAATGGTGTTCTTAGGGTCATAGTCTGCATTTTTCTTACTTAATTTTGGTCTCATCTGACCAGAGCACTTTCTCCCAATCCTTCTCTGAATCATTTAGATGTTCATTGTCAAACTTCGGACAGGCCTTCTTGAAGATGGGGACCTTGTGGGCACTGCAGAATTTCAATTCATGGCAACGTATTGTGTTACCAATGGTTTGTTTGGTAACTATGGTCCTAACTGCCTTGAGATCATTCACAAGTTTCCCCCGTTTAGTTCTGGGCTGATCCCACACTTTTCTCATGATCATCCTTACCCCATTATGTGAAATCCTGCATTGAGTTCCAGACCGAGGATGATTGATGGTTATTTTGTATTTCTTCTATTTGCGAATAATCGTGCCAACATTTGTCTCCTTTTCACCAAGCTTGTTGATGGTCTTGTAGTCCATTCCGGTTTTGTAGCCCATTTCAGCCGTGTGCAGGTCTACAATCTTGTTCCTGAGGCCCTTTGACAGCACTTTCGTCTTGCCCATGATGGTGAGGTTTGATTTGAAGAAAGAACGATTCTGTAGACAGGTGTCTTTTATATACACATAACAAGATGTTGTTCAGAGCAACTTCTTAAATTGACAGGACTAATCTGTGTACCACACAAGGACATACTGTAGCCAGTCTGTGGGAGCCAAAATTATTGTTGGCTGGAAGGGATCGAATACTTATTTTACTCACTGAACTGCAACTACACTTCATAACATTTGTATCGTGATTTTTCAGGATTTTTGGTTGATATTCTGAAGAGGAGGAGAGCAGGGGGGGGGGGGGGGGGAATTTGTATGAAGCACAAGGTAGCAACAAAATTAATTGGTGAATATGTAGGAATTTTATTGGTTGTGGCGATAATACATACATAAAATGCTGGTACATAGATCTAGTATTGGTGTAAAAAAAAAAAATTGTGTTTGGACATATTAATAACGCTGATCGAAGGTTTTAAGGCTCTCTACACACTGGATCACACGCGGTTGGGGTTCTCCTTCCCCCACGCTTCCTATGAATACAGGAGTACCTCGTTATCTCCATGCCTGCCCTGGTTGTAGCCTGTATGGGTTGCCTCTCCTGAGCTACCCACCACAGCTCCCGGCCACCCTACTACCAATTTACGTATCTGAATCTGTGCTTTACTCCTGATGAGTGGTTCAAAAACCACGAAACGCGTAGAGTTACCAATTGCTGTGTTTCTACCAACATTTATCTGAATTTCAGGCTATTAATGTACTAGCTTTATTCACAAGCCTAGGGAGGCAACAGGTCCTGCAGGCTTTACGGTGACAATTTTACCTAATTCTGTTCTTGGTGAACTCTGGAATTTTATTGTTGTTTTATTATGAGCTATCAATGTTATTAATATGCCCAAATACGAACTTAATTTTTTGACACCAATACTATATCTACAGTGGTGTGAAAAAGTGTTTGCCCCTTCCTCATTTCCTGTTCCTTTGCATGTTTGTCACACTTAAGTGTTTCGGAACATCAAACCAATTTAAACAATAGTCAAGGACAACACAAGTAAACACAAAATGCAATTTGTAAATGAAGGTGTTTATTATTAAAGGTGAAAAAAAATCCAAACCATCATGGCCCTGTGTGAAAAAGTGATTGCCCCCTAAACCTAATAACTGGTTGGGCCACCCTTAGCAGCAACAACTGCAACCAAGCGTTTGCGATAACGTGCAATGAGGCTTTTACAGCGTCCTGGAGGAATTTTGGCCCACTCATCTTTGCAGAATTGTCCTAATTCAGTTACATTAGAGGGTTTTCGAGCATGAACGGCCTTTTTAAGGTCATACCACGACATCTCAATAGGATTCAGGTCAGGACTTTGGCTAGGCCACTCCAAAGTCTTCATTTTGTTTTTCTTCAGCCATTCGGTGGTGGACTTGCTGGTGTGTTTAGGATCATTGTCCTGCTGCAGAACCCAAGTTCGTTTCAGCTTGAGTACACGAACAGATGGTCGGACATTCTCCTTCAGGATCTCTTGGTAGACAGCAGAATTCATAGTTCCTTTTATCACGGCAAGTCTTCCAGGTCCTGAAGCAGCAAAACAGCCCCAGACCATCACACTACCACCACCATATTTTACTGTTGGTATAATGTTCTTTTTATGAAATGCAGTGTTCCTTCTACGCCAGATATACTTGGACACACACCTTCCAAAGAGTTCCACTTTTGTCTCATCGGTCCACAGAATGTTGTCCCAAAAGTCTTGGGGATCATCAAGATGTGTTGTGGAGAAATTGAGATGAGCTTTGATGTTCTTTTTGCTCAGCAGTGGTTTTCTCCTTGGAACTCTGCCACGCAGGCCATTTTTGCCCAGTCTTTTCCTGATGGTGGAGGCATGAACGCTGACCTTAACTGAGGCAAGTGAGGCCTGCAGTCCCTTGGACGTTGTTGTGGGGTCTTTTGTGACCTCTTGGATGAGTCGTCGCTGCGCTCTTGGGGTAATTTTGGGCGGCCGGCCACTCCTGGGAAGGTTCACCACTGTTCCATGTCTTCGCCATTTGTGGATAATGGCTCTCACTGTGGTTCGCTGGATTCCCAAAGCTTTGTAAATGGCTTTATAACCCTTTCCAGACTGATAGATCTCAATTACTTTCTTTCTCAATTGTTCCTGAATTTCTTTGGGTCTCGGCATGATGTGTAGCTTTTAAGGATCTTCTGGTGGACCTTACTGTGTCAAGCAGCTCCTATTTAAGTGATGCCTTGATTGTGAACAGGTGTGGCAATAATCAGGCCTGGGTGTGGCTAGAGAAATTGAACTCAGGTGTGGACAACCACAGTTATAGTATGTTTTAACAAGGGGGGCAATCACTTTTTCACACAGGGCCATGATGGTTTGGATTTTTTTTCACCTTTAATAATAAACACCTTCATTTACAAATTGCATTTTGTGTTTACTTGTGTTGTCCTTGCCTATTGTTTAAATTGGTTTGATGTTCCGAAACACTTAAGTGTGACAAACATGCAAAGGAACAGGAAATGAGGAAGGGGGCAAACACTTTTTCACACCACTGTATGTACCAGCATTTTATGTATGTATTATCTCCACAACCAATAAAATTCCTACATATTCACCAATTAATTCTGTTGCTACCTTGTTCGTCATACAAAGTCCCACCCCCTCCCCCCCCTGCTCTCCTCCTCTTCAAATTAATTGGGATGGAAACGCATGACCTTACCAGACCATGGTTTCATCTGAAGTCCCCAGAGATGGAATTACAAGACCTTACCGGGACATGGCTTCGTCAAAGTCCCTAACAACCCTCATTTTGTCACTGGTTGATATTCTGTCCATCATTTAAAATACACCTATGATAAAAATTATAAACCCTTCATTTCTTTGCAAGTGGGCAAACTTACAAAATCTACAGGGGATGAAATCATTATTTTCCTCACTGTACATACACTAGGGCCATTTTAGACAGGAGCATTTTAAACCTACCAGCATCTTTGGCGTGCGGGAGTACCTGCAGGAAAACCATGAAGGCACAGGGAAAACATGCAACTCCAAGTAGGTAGTGCTGTGGTTGAGATTCAAACCAGCGACCTTAGTGCTGCTAGGCAGAAGTGTTAACCACTTAGCCACTGTGCTGCCCACTAAGGTACAAGTTCTAGGCATCTGCCCAAAGGCAGAGGATGACTACAACCTGTACAACAAAAATCAATTTTTTTTTGGTGAGATGCTCCCAAAAGGTTAATCACCTCTAAAGGGATGCCAACACTGCAACTTTCCTCATTTGAAAACAAAGTTTATCAGCTGAATAATGAAAAAGCTACCCCCATTCAAAGTCACTATGCACATTAACATAATAAAACAAAAAGCTTTTTCTTCAGGGCATAAACAGGAAGGATATACATAATTCACTCAGAGGGAATAATAATCTCAACAAAAGTAGTTACTATTAAAAGCAGCCCAGTCTTTGTAAATAGGCTGGCAATGCACTATTATTATTATGCATTATTTTTTTTATTTTTTTAAGTGTAGTGCAAAACATGCAGTGGGTGGGTTTGTTTCCCACCACAGTAACAGCGTGTTCAATTGCATGCTACCGCAACACACCTATGTGAGGAGGGCTTAAACTTTGGAAGGTCAATTCATAGATAACATACTACAAGTGGAAATCTCAGCCTGTTGGGCAGGGTCCATCCGAGATTAGAACCATTAGTGGGCAGAGTGAATGTTGGTGATTGATTAACTTGGGTACAACCAGCCTATCGGATTTTACATCCAAATACTTCAAGCGGCTATTATAGCTGTTATACAGTTATTTTCTACCCGTGGTTGCAGGAAAGAATAATTGATCTGTCTATGGCCAGCTTTAGGAACATACTGTGGAGAGAAAAAAAAAAAAAAAGAAAAAAAAAGAAGGAAATTCTGTATTCTAACATGCAAATTTGAATACTGTATTAAAAAAAAATATTTAATTGAATACCTATTGCCAGAATTGATGCAATATTAAAAGTACATTTATTTTTACCATCAACATTCAGGACAGATTAGCCAGCATTTGATATATCAGCATGCATAAATTCAGTGTAATAAACTGCAAATGCATTCCATTTAGCACTATGGTAACATGAGGATTGTATGGCTGCCCTCTTTTGGGTACTGACACTCTCAGAAATATGTTTCTCTGAGATTTATGGATTGGCTCAAGGATTATTATCTCATAAGAGCATTCTTGCGGATGTTGTAATTGGATTAACTTCATAAATGCAAAAGGATATCAAGTCATCAGCAAATAAATCTAATGGCCGAGGCAGGGACAACACATTCTGCTCCTGAACATTCTCAGGGGGATTGGGCTCACATTTTGAAACCCTAGTTAATGGACACCATAAACCTGGCACTGATAAGACACAACACCCTTTTGATGAGACAACTGTTTTGACTGCACATACATCTCTTGAAACCAGGCGCCTTGTGGCTACAAATTCACATACATGGGATGCAACAAGCAATGTAGATGCTTTTAGATTACTCTTATATGTCCCACTGACACACACTTCTGGCAGGGCAGAACACCTGATATTTCTCGGCTTTGAGCATGTCTTTGGAGTGTGGGAGGAAACCGGGGTACCTGGAGGAAACCCACGCAAGCACAAAGAGAACATACAAATTCCATACAGGTAGTGTCATGGCTGAGATTCAAACTAAGGACCCTAGAGCTGCAATACAGGAGTGCTAATTATTAAGACACTATGCTGCTTCTCGTGTTGCTGCCCCCATTTCTCTAACTGTGCAACTACCCTGTCCACACCACTTCCAGCCATACTTCTGTTCACATTCTGTCATGAGTTTTTATTAATTCCTGTATTATGGTTCCTTTAGCACAAGCAGCAGTGCATTGGGGCTCCTACAGTGCCTTGAAAAGTATTCATACCCCTTGACATTTTCCACATTTTGTCATGTTAAAACCAAAAATGTAAAATGTATTTTATTGGGTATTTATGTGATAGACCAACACAAAATGGCACATAATTGTGAAATGTAAGGAAATTAATAATTGTTCTTCAATAGTTTTTTTTTTTTTGTGTATGAAAAAGTGTGGCATGGCAATACTTTGTAGAACCACCTTTCACTGCAATTACAGCTGCAAGTCTTTTTGGGGATGTGTCTACCAGCTTTGCACATCCAAGTAGTGCCATTTTTGTTCAGTCTTCTTTTCAGAATAGCTCAAGCTCTGTCAGATTGTATGGAGAGCGTCTGAACAGCAATTTTCAATCTTGCCACAGATTCTCAATTGGATTTAGGTCTGGACTTTGACTGGGCCATTTTAACACATGAATATGCTTTGATCTAAACCATTTAATTGTAGCTCTAGCTGTATGTTTAGGGTCGTTGCCCTGCTGGAAACTGAACCTCCACCCCAGTCTCAAATCTTTTCCAGAGTCCAACGGCTTTTTTCTAAGATTGCCCTTTGTCTCTATCCATCTTCCCATCAACTCTGGTCAGCTTCCCTGCTTCAAGACAAGCCTCCCCACAACATGATGTTGGTGTGTTCAGGGAGATGTGCAGTGTTCGTTTTCTGCCACACATAGCGCTTTGCTTTTAGGCCAAAATTTTCAATTTTGGTCTCATCTGATCAGAGCTCCTTTTTCCACATATTTGCTCCCACATGGCTTCTCGCAAACTGCAAAAGGGACTTCTTATGGCTTTGTTTCAACAATGGATTTATTTTTGCCCCTCTTCCATAAAAGGCCAGATTTGTGGAGTGCACGACTAATAGTTGTCCTGTGGACAGATTCTCCCACCTGAGCTGTGGATCTCTGCAGCTCCTCCAGAGTTACCATGGGTCTCTTGGCTGCTTCTCTGATTAATTCTCTCCTTGCCCGGCCTGTCAGTTTAGGTGGACGGCTATGTCTTGGTAGGTTTGGAGTTGTGCCATATAGTTCCCTTTTTCAGAAGGTGGACTGAACAGAGCTCCGTGAGATATTCAAAGCTTGGGATAATTTTTTTATAACCTAACCCTGCTTTAAAGTTCTCCACAACTTTATTCCTGACTTGCCTGGTGTGTTCCTTGGCCTTCATGCCGCCGTTTGTTCACTAAGGTTCTCTAAAAAATATCGGAGGGCTTCACAGAACAGCTGTATTTATACTGAGATTAAATTACACACAGGTGGACTCTATTTACTAATTAGGTATCTTCTAGCAATTGGTTCCACTAGATTTTAGTTGGGGATATCAGAGTAAATGGGGCTGAATACCACACTTTCAAGAAATTTGTAAAAAAATTTGAAAACCATTTATCATGTTCCTCCCACTTCCCAATTATGGATATATGGAAAGGACCTGTACTCTGGAATCTGTCTAAATTCTTTAGTCAATCACCAAGTAACTGCTAACATGTTTCGGTGAAGATCCTTGTTCACAAGTCCTGGAGTGAAGTTACCAGTATCCGACACGCATATTTGCAGGTTTTCAGTTAGAGCGGTGCTACCCTGTGTGTATACTTCCCAATTATGTGCCACTTTGTGTTGGTCTATCATAAAATACATTTTTGTTTTTGGTTCCAACATGACAAAATGTGGAATATTTAAACGGGTGTGAATACTTTTTCAAGGACCTATACCTCTTAACCCATCCTTGTTTTGCAAGCAATTCATTGTGTAGTCCACTGGGTCTATACCTTCCTTCACATCAATGCGTGTCTTACCAAAACAGTGGATCAAAGTTTAATGCCCAACTTCGGGCAAAACATTTTTTTTCGATGCAGTGAGGCTGTGCCTGCACTACATGGGTGAGCAGAAAACTGTATACTCACTCGATCTCCCGCTCCAGCAGCAAACGGCACTCCGCCACGATCCAGAGGAGGACTGTTTCTGTCGGGCATGACAAAGTCAGGAACAGTCCACCTCATAAGACAGCTTGGGAGAGGGCTGAAGCCGCATGGACCGGTCTTGTGCTGGAAGGATCAGGCAAGTATATGTCCGCTCTCCTCTCCCTTAAAAAAAAAAAAAAGAGCAGTTAACCCGTACAGTGCGGCATAGTCCATTGCATGGGAGGGGGAAAAAACATTTGCCCGGAGGTCAGCTTTAATAACTGCTAACCTAGACTAGTAGCTTTCTCATCCTCCTTTACCTTTCCAGGTTCCCTTCACTTCATGTATATTACCATGCATTAAAAAACACCAGGAAAATACTTGATGCATACCTGTTTAATAAGTAAAATATTGCTAAACATTGATGCAATCATTTCTTAAAGACGCGTTTACACAAAACAGGTCAGCAGACTGAGTTGCTGAGGTGTCTAGTGATTCTCAGATGCTGGCGCATAGCTAATAAGATTTAGTATCCAATGCCCTAGATCCAACATCAGCACAGCAGATGGGTACAGTGAGACAAAGATTTTGTTACACATATAAGGGAAAGAGCAACCATTGCAAGCGATAAACGTGGATTGGAGTACATCCTTGGTCTCAAAAGCTGCTTTTGCCCCTTTAGCAGAAATGACTTCTTGTTGGGGCTTTGCCACCCACCAGGTTTCTGACACTGGTTCAGTGAAATTTCTGACCACTTTTCGATGCAATTCCCTTGCATGAATTGCACATTTCAAAATCCTACCATACCATTTTAATGGGATTCAAATCAGTGATTTGACTAGTCCAATCCATAACACCCTCCATTTCTTCATGTGAGAAATTCCTGGATAGATTTGCTTCAGGTAAATATTGATTTAAAAGATCAATTTTCAGTTCAGCTTTAACTTTCGGTTAGACGGCCTCACAGTCTCCACGCTTTGAGAGCATGCAAAATCCATAGCAACCACAAACCATAAATATTTCTACCAACACACAGTTGGCACAAGGCTCTTCTAAAATATTCTCTTTGGCTTTCACCATCTACTGGCTGCCAAATGAGGAATGAACGTACATGCACCTTCATTGGGTCAAATTCTATGAATTTTTTTTTAAATAAATACACTCCCCAACTGTTGCAAGAGTTACCTGCAGATCCCCCAATGAAATTTTGGGGTTCCTTATGCCTAACTTCAGCATCAAACAGTCAGCTCTTGGGCTGAATCTGCTGAGCTTGCCAGTCCTGGATAAATTAGCAATCATTTGAAATCTATGCTACTTGTAAACCTTTTCCATAAAGTGGAATTAATGACTTGAAATAATTTGCTGATCTATTTAAATCCCTAGAAAGACTTAAGCCGCGTACACACGGGCGGACTGTCTGGCCAACTTAGTCAGTCGAAAAACATTTCAGCGGACAGTCCGCTCGTGTGTGGGCTTCAGCGGACTTTTTCAGCGTGCAGTCTGGCGGACTAAGTATTTCGGAATTTCCGAAATACTGTCCGTCATACTTTGGTTTCAGCGGACAATCCGCTCGTGAGTAGGCTAGTTCGACGGACTAAGTATGGCGCATGCTCAGAAAGGATTTACACGGCGAAAGGTTGCATTGCTGTGTATTGGACTTCCTATTTCTAGTCCCGTCGTACGTGCTGTACACGTCATCGCGCAAGCTTTCGACGGACTGTTTGTGCATCCGTGTGTGGTCAAGTCCGTTCATTCGAAAGTAGGATGGACTGTCCGTCGGATTGTCTGACGGACTAAGTTGGCCATACAGTCCGCCCGTGTGTACGCGGCTTGATATTTCCTTCTTTCTGAGGTCTTTAAATAGCTCTTTTTATCTTGGCATGACACTATGCAAAGAGAACACCAGACCCTACGCATATAAGAATTCTACCTGTACACTCCTTATGGAGGTTTTATTCCCCAACACCTAATCTTGAACAACCAATTGGAATTTCAAGGATTTGATGTGGTGGCAAACGTAGGAGTGTACTTACTAATCCTAGGTAATAAATCTGCATGTTTGCCAATGTAGATTATGAGAATGAATATACCATGTCAATTGTATGTGTCATTTATGTATGATAATGTTCATCTTTAGGCATTTTTTTAATAAAGAGATCTAATAATTTGTCTGTTCCGACACAGTATGCTAAAGTCAACAATTTTCTTGTGTACTTACTATTTCAAAATGAGCAGCTTGTAATGTTTTAAAATTATGCAAGTCTCATTGTACCCTAAACACCCATTAGGGGTTTACAAAGGCCCAAGCAATTGAATGTAGACATTTTCTTGAACAGATGTAAGCTCCTGTTAAGGTACAGTATAATTTCAACTTATGCCTTCATGACATGCTAACAGATATGCAAAGCAAGCAACTAAAGGTGCAAGCACACAATTTTCAGAGCTCCTTAGGAGTCCCGTTGCCCGGGGTGCACAAATATGCAAACAGGAACTTCAGTTATTAAAGCCAAGGTTGGTCCCACATCCATCACTTAACCATGCCTTACCATCAGTCTATCTCTATGATAAAATGCCTTACTAATCAAAAGTGAAGCAGCAGAGCCACCAGCAATATCAGAACATATGCAGGGCGCAACCTAGCCTTAAAGTGTTACTAGACCCAGGACCATGCATTTGTTATATCTGATCTCCCACAGTACACAGAACATAGAAACGCAATTATTTTTGTAAATATAAACTGCCCAAAACCTTTTTTTATCAGCAGTATATAGTAGTCTTGTAAATTCTATCAGTGCCTGGTTAAAGCTTGTAGGAGGAGTTTTCCCACTGCACTGGCTGTCATATCAGGATGCATGACCCCTGACCCTCTGGACAGTGCTGATTGGCCCTGTGCTAATCACATGCACTCTCCCAAGAAAAAAAAACAAAAACTCTCTAGCAATACCTACCAAACTGAGCATGTGCAGCCCGACTCCACTAACTCTGTCTAATCCGGACATATTCTGGAGTCAGTGGAAGAAGGGATGGATCAGAGAAGAGAGGCTCAAACAGCCTTTTTACACAATGCGGAGGATTAACCCCCCTTAACTGTTGTGTGTTTAGTAACACTTTAACCACTTCCAGACCGGACCAATTTGCTGGTCAAAGACCAGACCACTTTTTGCGATTCGGCACTGCGTCGCTTTAACTGACAATTGCGCGGTCGTGCGACGTGGCTCCCAAACAAAATTAACATCCTTTTTTTCCCACAAATAGAGCTTTCTTTTGGTGGTATTTGATCACCCCTGCGGTTTTTATTTTTTGCGCTATAAACAAAAATAGAGCGATAATTTTGAAAAAAACGCATTATTTTTTACTTTTTGTAATAATAAATATCCCCCAAAAATATATAAAAAAACATTTTTTTCCCTCAGTTTAGGCCGATACCTATTCTTCTACATATTTTTGGTAAAAAAAATCGCAATAAGCGATTATTGATTGGTTTGCGCAAAAGTTATAGCGTTTACAAAATAGGGATAGTTTTATAGCATTTTTATTAATAATTTTTTATTATTTTTTTTTACTAGTAATGGCGGCGATCTGCGATTTTTATTGTGACTGCGACATTGTGGGGGACCCATCGGACATTTTTGACACATTTTTGGGACCATTGTCATTTATACAGTAATCACTGCTATATAAATGCAGTGATTCCTGTGTAAATGACACTGGCAGTGAAAGGGTTAACCAGTGGGTGGCAGTGTAGGGGTTAAGTGTTCCTAGGGGTGTGTTACTAACTGTGGGGGGGTTGGGCTTTCATTTAGTGTACACTGATCTCTGCTCCAATCACATGGAGCAGAGATCAGCGTCACTAGTTGCTAGGCAGAATGGAAAAATGTTGTTTATACAGCATTTCCTCCATTCGGCCGCTCCGTGAGACGATCGCGGGAATACCCGCGGCGATCGAGTCCGCGGGTCCCGCGACCGGACTCACGGGGGTCCCGACCAGTGCGGGAGCGCGCCGCTGGCGGCGCGCTCCCGATGGCACGGCGGCAACGAATATTGGACGTACATGTACGCCAATATGCCTGCCCGTGCCATTCTGTCGACGTACATCGTCGTGCGCTGGTCGGGAAGTGGTTAAGGGAATTTGTACAAGCTATGCGATAGTAAGAGAAACCTATCTTTTTTTTTCTTCTTAGTATAAAAATGTATGCCCATCAAATGCTTACAACTAGAGTCAGAATTTTTCAAGAATTGAAAGGGTTACACACACAGCATTCAAATTCAAAAATACCACACCATGTCCGACTGAAGAAAAAAAAAATGTCCCAGTTTCCTTGATGTTATACTCTTTGCTCTTTAACCACTTGCCGACCAGCCGCTGTCATACTGTGGCAGGTCGGCACAATCCTGCCAGCTGTCCTAGCTGTACGTCGGCTCCTTAAAGCAGGATAGCAGGCACTCGCTGCACAGCAGGGTGCCGATGCTCATGGTCAGCGGTCGCAATGACCGCAAACCATGGGCGATCGTGAGCACGAGAGGCACAACAGGGGCATGTGTGCACACAAATTCCTGTTCTGCGAGTAGAGGAGTGGCAGATTGTGAGTTCCTAATAGCTGGGAACCCCGATCTGTCATCTCCTATAGTCAGTCCGCTCCCCCCCCAGTTAGAAAACACACCCAGGGAACAGTTAATCCCTTCATCGCCCCCTAGTGTTAACACCCTTCCCTGCCAGTGTCATTTACACAGTAATCAGTGCATTTTTATAGCACTGATCGCTGTATAATTGTCAATGGTTTCAAAAATGTGTCAAAAGTATCTGCCATAATGTCGCAGTCCCAATATAAAAAAAAAAAACAACGCAGATCGCCGCCATTGCTAGTAAAAAACAAAATAAAAGTGCCATAAATCTATCCCCTATTTTGTAGACGCTATAACTTTTGCGCAAATGAATCAATATATGCTTATTGCGATATTTTTTTACCAAGAATATATAGAAAAATGCATATCGCCCTAAACTGAATAAAATATTTTCTTTTTAAAAAAAGAAAATTAGGGGTAGTTATTTTAGCAAAAAGTACAAAATATTGTTTGAGTGTTTTTTCAAAACTGTTGCTTTTTGTTTATAGTGCAAAAAATAAAAAAAAACTGAAATTATCAAATACCACCAAAAGAAAGCTCTATTAGTACGAAAAAAAGGACGTCAATTTCTTTTGGGTACAGCGTTGCACGACCGCGCAATTGTCAATTAAAGCAACACAATGCTGAATCCTAAACAAATGGTCTGGTCATTGAGCAGCCAAATCTTCCAGGGCTGAAGTGGTTAATCCTGTATATGTGCTGTGCTTTGTACTAACATAATGTAATGGGAGAGTAAAACACACACACAGCATGTAGCTGAGTCAGTTACAGTGTTTGAATATGGCTTTGCTATTGTAAGAAAAGTAGGTGAAAATGTTAATTGGTTATATTTAGTAATATCTGTGGTTCTTCATTTTGAAACCTTATCCCTTTTATTTGGAACAGAATTCTTGTAGTGATGACTACACCTAGACTTCAAAGAAAACTAAAGTCATCAAACTGGAGATAGATTTTGAAAGGTCGCATGGCTACCCTGCAGGCTGCCAATTAGGCATGAGATCGGATTGCAGACCGGACAATTAGGAGAAAAGAACTAGGTTGACATCAGTTTGCTTTACCCTTTTAATGAAAGCCAAATGAATACTGTTCATACAATAGTAGATTTCCAAATGAACATTTGCATGAAAATTTTCATCAGTACATTAGATAATGCTATCTGACTTGAAGAACGTCATTCCAAAGTATATCAAAATCTTACTTTAACATTTTGGAAAGCATGGACTTTACAGAATGAAAACCAAATTCACTGTTAGAAATTTAGCAGCTAAAGAAAATTTTCCATCCCGCTCCTTAAAATTTGCTTGTCATTGTGGTCGAAAACAAATGCCAACGTTAGAAAGTCAAACAAATGCCAACGTTAGAAAGTCAAACAAATGCCAACGTTAGAAAGTCAAACAAATGTGCTAAAAACAAAAAATTTCAGAAATTCTATTAGTGTATGGACAGCTTTAAAAAAAACATAACTGGAGACTTATTTTAAATATAGCATTAAACACACCCAAAAAAAAAACCTGTAAAACAGCCGCAGTCTATCTGTTTTGGTATGTTACTATGAAACAGCGAAGCAAATAAATCCCTTATTATGTAACATTTCATTTGTTAAAGGTCTATGGACAAGGATTATTACATTACTACACCAGACTGGCCAATACATCTGGGATTTGAATTGTGTCAGCCATGGGCTCCTGCAGAAATATACTCTCTAAATGAATCTGCAAAAGACAAGCCTTAACTATGACAGGTTCCCATGAGAGAAGGATCAGGCTCTGATGAGTAGAGCGATGTCACTTTGAAAATAACTATTTTCAGCTGTACTGTGCATAGAACCAGTGGAGAATAACTGTAGGGAAACCAACACTAGTGCTGTTGCTATTAATAACAGGCCTGCGGAAGTCTAGCTTTTCACTGCCTTACTTTCCATAGCTGGAATCTTAAGGCAGATACAATGTCCATACTGTAGCAAACCATGTCTTTAGTACATCATAAAAAGACAATGGTCTATAACGCATCTAAGCTTATGTTATTTTTATAGCAATAACCCAGAATGCAATGGGAGTGCTGTTCAATCCAGTGCTAGAAGCTACTTTTAGGAATCCAAAATATGTGCTTTGAGCAAAAATAAGAAAAAATTCCCAGGACCAATGGTCCCACCGGGAGCCAGGTCCTTTTCCTACACTAGGCATAAAAAAACTGAGCTGCTGGATGTAGTGTGAGGGGTTATAGCCAGTAGGACCGCACCCTGGGCGGTACTGTGCAGTTTTGCTGTTTTTAACACGTTCCGCCTAGTCCTCTCCTAAAGGGGCAATATAACCCTAAGGTCAAGATGAAGATACTGTGTCTGTCAATGAACGAAAGAGAAATAGTTTTTTTTGGAGTACATTACACAACACAGGCTTGAAGCCATACAGCTGAAGCTAGTACCAGCAGAGACAAGAACATTCACCTGCTAAAACTTCACGAATGTGTTAACAAAAGACTAGGTGGTGGCTTTTCAAATTTGGGAAACAGACACCTGGTGCTGAAAAGCCCAAGATGCACCAAATGAACACGTCAAATGAACGTTAACATGTAAAGAAGGACTCCTAGCCTTCAAGGCCTAAGCCTTAGTGATAACCTGCCTAATGCACCTATAATTGGCAGAACAAGAAGCAGGACAGTCCATGCAAGAGCCCACAGGTGAGGCAGAGAGATAAACTTGCACTGCAAGTACTATATATAAATAGTGTAGAGAGACCATTGGGATGCTTGGAGCAGGATAAAGAAAAGGCAGGACAATGTCCTGATTATGGTGGAAAGAGAAAGCCACCTTAAGCAGAAAGGAAGTCCAAGGCCTTAAAACCGCCAAAAAGTTACATCTGTCCCTTAATTCAAGAATATGGGTGGAGAGTCTGAACTCCCTTGATGACAATGTCCCTTGGACCATTTCCTTCCCTAAGACACCTCTCCAGCCTGGCAGGCTAGCACCCGTATACGAGACCCTATAAAGCAGGGGTCTCAAACTAGCAGCCCTCCAGCTGTTGCAAGGCTGACAGTTACAAGCATGGTCCCCCCACAGGCAGAGGCATGATGGGACTTGTAGTTTCACAACAGCTGGAGGGCTGTGAGTTTGAGAGCCCTGCTATAAAGTAATGGGAGAAGGGACTAACATAATTCCAGCACAGGGCTGGTCAGCCCACAGAGATATTCTGGCCTTGAGACATAGGTGCATGGATCTGTTGAGAGATTGAGGGAGCTTGTTTCACACATTTAGCAAATTGAGCTGTAGAGGTGTGGAATGAAACTGGACAAACATTGCTTCAAACAAAGCCACAATTAGGCTTAGTAACCCTCAAGCAAAATCTGACTGCTGGATGCTTTTTGGAGTGCAAGTTTCACACATGAGTTTAGAGGGCCAACACTAATTCCAGGGAAGAACCACCTACACATGTCTGCACCAAGTTGGATCCAACTCAGACATTTGTAGGGTTAAATCCACCCAAAGCTCTGAAATGTCCACTGCACATTGACTGCCAGGGCTGGGATGGAGTGATCCTTTAAGACAGGGGTCTCAAACTGGCGGCCATCCAGCTGTTGCAAAACTACAAATCCCATCATGCCTCTGAGTGTGGGAGTCATGCTTAAAACTGAAAGCCTTGCAAAGCCTCATGGGACTTGTAGTTTTGCAACAGCTGGAGGGCCACCAGTTTGAGACCCCTGCTTTAAGAGAAGGTCATCTAGATATCTAATAATATGGATTCCCTGACAACATAGCACTGTGAGCTCCAAAGCAAGCACCTTGGTGAGAGCCAGTCAAGGGGCAAGGGCCACAAACTGGAAATGCTGCTTGCCCACTGCAAATTGCAAGAACCTCTGATGAGGGGGGAAATGGTAATATGCATCATTGAGGTCTATAGATGCTATAAGTTTACTTTGTTGCAGAAATGCAATTACAGACTGGGCCAATTCCACAAAAAAATATTGAACCCACATCAAGGCATTGAGGACCTTCAAGTTGGAATTCTAAACAGGTTTGAAATAAAGCCTTGAAACCCTTCCACGGAAGGAACAATCAATCACTTCCAAAGAGTGAAGTTGCTACAAGGCAGTCTGAAAAGCCCACAAGCTCGGACAGGTAGGTAGATTTTAGGGACATAAAATGAGGAGGTGGAAGGGAGTAAACTCCAGCCTGTACCTCTGGGTCACACCATCCCGAACCCAAAGATCTGAATTGCCTTGAGCCCAAGTGGTCAAAAAGTCCAGTAGACTTCCCCCCCCCCCACCTCTTGTAAAAGAAACGCTGTCACCTCGCTTATGCAGGGCAAAGTGATAATAATTGTAGACCAAGAACGTTTTTATAGACCAAAAGATGAACAAAACCTCTGTTTATGAAAATAATAGCTACAGATTGATTTCATTTTTTTTTACATTAGGGCCTTGCTTCCAGTTTTTCACTGATGTGCACAATACCACAACACATGACATTACAAGTATTAGCACACTGCACATTCATTTTGAATAGCACTACAACAACACACTAAGGCAACACAGCTCTAACACACATGAATTACAATGCACCACTAAGCAAAGTAGCAGGCTACCATGAGTTGGTGTAGGAAAAATGCTGAATGACTATTGCTAGACTGTTGCATTGGCAGCCTATTCATTTTAATTTAGTGACTGTAAAGCTGTTTTTCTTTTGTTTTGTTTTTTACAAAAAAGTCATATTTATCCGTGCTATGCGGTGGTTTTGCACAGAGCAGTCCGATCCTCCTCTTTTTGGGTCCGCTGCCAGCGCTCCCAGTTCCTCTTCTTCTTGGCGTGCCACCATAGGAAGCCGTCTCCTACAGTGACACACCAGCAGGCTTGATCCTGAGTCACACTGTCTGCATCCATTGACACAGGCGGTGCAGCTCGGCCACGCCCCCTCATCACATGATTTGAATGATAGCAGAACGAGTCAATGGCTCCCGCTGCTTTCAATCAAGAGAGTGCTGGATTGAGAATGAGCTCATATAAGTACAAGGGGGAGGGGGGTTCAGGATGCACAAACAAGGTTTCTTTTTTTCCCTAATGCATAGAATGCATTAAGGTGAAAACCTTCTACACATACAACCGGTTTAAAGCTGTAATGCAACCAGCAAAAGCAAATTTGAGTTTCATAAAGGCAGAAACTGATTGTTTTATCACAAGTTAAAAAAAATCTAACTCAATCATGTTTGAATATAGACTGTCATGATGTAACCATTTTCAGTACCTGCTGTTTGGAAGATGGTTTGTGCTTTACATCGATAATTGCAGGATGTACATTTTGTGTATTTGGTACTTCAAACACTGAATTAATCTGAAAAAAGGAAATGGAAAAAAAAAAAAAAACAGGAAAAAGTTCTTGTTAAAAGATAAATATTTCACATAAGAAACGTTAGGCACACACAAACATTTTGGGCACTTGTGGGAAAAGCTGTAAAATGAGGATGCTTTCAAAAATAATAAAATGATCAAACTTTATTCTTAACCACCTTCAAAATCATATCAATATTTAGTGTGTCCATCATTTGCCTTTAAAGTAGTTGTAAAACACAGTAAACATACATTTAAATTAATAAAATGTATGCACTTGTTTTCCATCTTGCAAATGCAGGGCACATGATCTCTGTTTATTTCAGAGCGATTCACAGACGTGCCGGTGGGTGTGCACGCAGCTGGGCATTCACATCATTGTAGGAAGTAAGGCTCACCACCTGTATCAAGTGTTTCCATGGTAATGAATGCAATCTTACCCCACGGCAGAACGTCACTTCCCCCTTTCCCCAGCCACTTCACAAAGAGGAGGAGGATCGGCTGGGGAAGGCTCCTTCGATCAAAGAAAGAGGGAGGAGTGAGGCTTGGATTTACATGGACCACGGAAGATACGGGCACCCTGTGTGCTTGCACAGGGTGCCTGTATCTAACAGCAGGATGACAGGGGACGTAAACGGACCACGCTAGCATGGGTCAGCTGCCATGCTTAGCGTGGTCAATTACCAGAAAGATGGGAACTGGCAGGATCAACCAGGTATTATAGAAGCACTATGGGCAAAAATGAAATGGCAATATTAAAGAGACAGCATTTTTTTTACTTTATCTCTAAGTTTACAAACACTTAAAAACAGTTCTCCTAGGGCTCATTCTGACATGTGGCAGCCCTTGCTGCCTCTCTAAGAAAAAATCCACGGTGGATCACTTTTCATAGGGCTTTGACAGGTGGAAGGGAGGTGATATGTCACCTCACCGCTTGGTTTAACTCTAAAAAGGCTGAACCACCACATGACAACCTTGTGCCTTCTATACAGTTGCTGCAAGGCCCTATACACGGGGATGGTATTGACTAGGCTGGACAAGAGGAGAAGGAATTCTTCAGGTGTAAAAAAAAAAAAATTTAAAAAAAAATGCACATTTACAGGCATTCCCATTAACCACTTCTCTCCTTCATGTAAAAATCATAATTTTTTTTGCTAGAAAATTACTCAGAACCCCCAAACTTTATATATGTTTTTTAGCAGACACTCTAGGGAATAAAACGGCAGTCATTGCAACTTTTTATCTCATACAGTATCTGCGCAAACGCTTTTTTTTTGGAAGAAAAAAAAAAGGGTTTCATGAATTAAAAAAACAACAAAAGCGTAAAGTTGGCCCAATTTTTCTGTATAATGTGAAAGATGATGTTACGCCGAGTAAACATGTCAAGCTTTTAAATTACGCACAATCATAGAATGGCGCCAAACTTCATTACTTAAAAATCTCCATAGGTGACCTAAATTTTTTTTACAGGTTACCAGTTTAGAGATACAGAGGAGGGCTAGTGCTAGACTTGTTGTACGTGCTCTAACGCACGGGGCAATACCTCACATGTGTGGTTTGAGTGGCGATTACATATGTGGGCGGGACTTACTTTTTCGTTCCCTTCTGAGCGCGAGCTACCGGGGACAGGGGAGTTTTAAAACATTTTTTTTTTTTTTGGATCACTTTTATTCCTATTACAAGGAATGTAGACACCCCTTGTAATAGGAATCTATGTGACAGGTCTTCTTTATGGAGAGATGTGGGGTCAATAAGACAGAATATCACTTGAACATGTCATCATCATGTGGCTTTGCAGTTCTGCAACCAACACTACACAGTTCACAGGAGAAACCATACAGGAGCCCCTGCTGCCCGATGCATTATGAAGAATTTACCTTCTTCATCAGAGGAAGGTCTGGGGCTGCATTTCTGCACAGGGAGTTGAATATGTGGTCAATTACTGGCTCCTCAATGCTAAAAATGATAGTCAGATACTAGAGTTGCATGATTCTGGATAAAATGAGAATCACAATTTTTTGCTTAGAAGATCACAATTCCCTAACAATTCTCAATTCTTCACAATATACAAAGAAACTGGGCTAAACCTACTGTTTTTAGTTTTTTTGTTTTGTTTTTTCCCCACAAACTTGCATTTGAAAGACTGCTACGCAAATAGTGTGACAAAAAATATTACAAAAACCACCATTCTCTAGAGTCTAAGGTCTCTGCTAAATCTATCAATTTTCTAGCAAAAAAAAATAAAAAATGAATTAACTTGGAAGCAATAAGTGTCAGAAAAAGGCTTAGGCCGCGTACACACGCGGGGACTGTTCGCCCAACTTTGTCTGTCAAACAGTTTCGGCAAACAGTCCGCTCAAAATTAGCATGGACGGACATGGCCACACACGACGGACGAACAGTTTGCTGAAACCGTGTGCGATGACGTGAACGGCACGTACGACGGGACGAAAAATACGACGTCCTATACACTGCATTATAACTTTCGGCGTGTAAATCCTTTCTGAGCATGCGCGGAACTTAGTTTGACGAACAAGCCTACACACGAGCGGACTGTTCGCTGAAACAAGGTTTCAGCGGACAGTTTTTCGGAAATTCCGAAAAACCTTGTTCGTCAAACTGTCCGCTGAAACTGTCCGCTGAAAGCCCACACACGAGCGGACTGTCAGCCGAAACACTGTTCAGCGGACAAAGTTGGGCGAACAGTCCGCCCGTGTGTACGCGGCCTTAGTCTTTAAAGTGGACCTTCAGTAATTTTTTCAACTTTCCATCTATTAAATCTTTTGCCCTTGTTTTAAGTTTGGATAGTTGAAAAAAAAAAAAAGTGCCAGTAAATACCTTATACAGTCCACTTCCTGTTTGGTAAAAAGCCTAGGCTTATGACATCATGCACAGCGCTCTCTCTCACTTTTGAGAGATTGCCAGGAAGGGAGGGGGGGTGAGTCATAAGAGGACCAATGAGAGCTGCAGAGCTGGAGGTGTGCCTGTGTGTGTAAATGCAGGAAGTGAACAGGCAGCAGCTTCAGCTGCCCACAGTTAAAATGGTTGCAGCACAGACTAAAATGGTTGCAGCATATTTGGTAAGTACAGAATCACAGTATATATAAAATATGCAAAGTGGTTGGAGGGAAGCTTCAGAATGGCAAAGATGTTTTTATTACAAATTATTTGAGCAGACTGCAGTTCCTCTTTAAGTGGTTAAACTGCCTTCATTTACAGACCAAAGTTCACCCTTTGATCCAAAAGAACCAAATGATAAGTTTTTTTTTTTTATCTCAGCGCTGAGCAATGTTGTGATAACTTTTCCTAGCCCTCTTTTTCTTTTTTGACAATTTAAAGAATGGCTCTGCCTTGTTACATGAATCGTGGAAATTACGGATTAAGATCATGAGGGGGGGTTGAATCGAGATCACGATTTTTTTAATTTTTTTTTTTAACTATTAATCCTGTAACCCTAGCAGATACTTATTGATTACGCGGTAACATCAAGGATGAGCTTCATTCTGCAGCAGGACAAATACCTCAAGCATACAGCCACATAAGAAACTGTCTTTAGTGAAAAGAACAAGAAGTCCTTGAAATGATGGTTTAGCCCCCACAGAGCTCTGATTTTTAACATCACTAAATCTGTCAGGAAGAGAGAACTGAGACAGCCTTAATCAACAGACGTTCTTCTAGATGTTTTGAAAAACCTGCCCATTGAGATCCTAAAAAAAAATTTACAAGTATCTTGTAAAAGGGTGGACCCACCAAATACTGACTTGATTTAGATTTTTAATTGACACACTTTGAAGGCCATTACTCGATAAATAGACTACTACATTCATTTTCCAAAGAATCCTCACTTTTCTTTTACAGGTTCCTAAAGGTAGATTTAGACATGCATATAAATCTCTCTTGCCTCTGAATCCTGATCCGCGCTTGGATCGCACTCCAGAGGCTACTGACCAGCGGTGAGGAAGCAATGCCTCCTGACCACCTGTTTTAACCACCCTTTTTTTTTTATTTTTTATGACAAGTGCACTGCAACCGCATGCAATGTACATAGTTAAGGGCATTTGTGGCACTTCCCCATGGACTTGAATGTATAGCTTTTGGGGGCTTGCCATCCACTGATCGCTATGTCAGGTCTACTTGTCCGCAGGTGTGGAGCGAGCCATCGCGGCCGCGGCACATAAACACCCCCATCTCGGCAGGCAGCAAAAATGCAGCTTAACCACACTTTTTCCGCTCCCCCAACCGTAAGTCTAAAGAGACCTAAAGCTTTTGCAGAGTACTGCATATTTAGTCATATGAAAGAGAAGATATCATATATTTCACATGCTGCTACAGGTGAGATCAGTCTCCACACGCCACAATTGCATCGTAAATGCTGGCTCATCTCCATCACAGCAATAAACTGCATCAGAAACAGGAATGCCACACACAAAATTGTAACATGATCTTCCTTTATTAGTGAGCAAGAACAAGTTTCCTGCATGATAGTTTAAGAATTCTTGCCTCAGCTAACTAGTTTACTAACTGAATAATCCCATAGTAGGTCTTGATTTCAAGAAGGTTTTTTTTTTGCTTAGGATGTGACATGTTACATACAAATAAATACATTTAAAACATTTTCAGCTCTCCAGGAACTTGATTCACCTGTCGGGCAACAAAATATTGAAAGGAGATGCACTGCATCTGGTGAGTCACAGACAATTTTAACAATAGACAAAATGGAGATTATATGTGATCGTGGTTATGGGTACTTGTAGACATTGGATGGTGGTCATTTACTAGAGGTAGTTTCCAGCAGTAAGGATGACAAACTGGTTATCTTCTGTCAGTCTGGTCATTTACCAATGACCTGACTTATCTAGGAACACTTTTAGGCTGGATTCACACCTATGGCATTTTTTGTGCTTTTTGCATTTTGCAGATTTGCACTACAGATCGTGTTCCATAGGAAACCATGTTAAATGGACTGTAGTGCAAATCTGCAAAAAGCCCTAAAACTGCATAGGTGTGAATCCAGCCTTATGCAGTCATGAAAGCAAGCCTAATCATGCAAACAAAGTATTTTAAAAATGCAAAAACAAATATACTGCATTATATTGACATATAAACCTACGTATAATACATATTTATTAGCTGCTACAGTTAAAATGTATTCTAGCACATGGCCATGTGTGTCCCCTAAAAGCATGTATATATAGTCTACTCTATATCATATAATGCAATAAGGAGTTTTAATATTTATCAGTTAATAAAATCTCCTTACATGAGCACAATAGGGATGCAAAATACAAATGTCAATCACCATGTAATACATTTCAGTGCTGTATAACATTTAGGGTCCAGATAACAGCCTTAAATGGTTATTTCAGCAGCCAACTGAGCAGCTTTTTTGTGCACACTATAGAGGAGGGATTGTTCTCATTCTGCCAAGTGCATTACTGGCTGAAATCTGAACAGTTTTCATGAATCAAGACAGGATACATAGGTTTATTGAAGTTTTCACATTGAGAATAAAATCTGAAACCTTTTCAGAAAACAAACAGTGACATCTACTGTTCAGTTATGTGCGTTACAACACTTAGATCACAGAAAATTAAAGGCTCATTCTATAACACCTCTCAAATAGCAAAAAAGGATATGAAAATAAAAATGCATCAGAAATACTATCAATTCTATCTACAAAAATTAGTCTAAATGGTGGCTATGGGGAAGTTCAGTTTCCTTTTTTTGTGTTGCAAACCTAAACATTTATTTTTTCCGATGTGCAAAATATAAATTTTTGTACTTTTGTAAAATCATTTTCGAAGATTCCATTGCAAGGACACATTGTTTCACCTTTTGGGTATGCTGCCATTTTGAGGAGTATTAGACACTGAAAAAAAAACTCTAGACCAGACCGGGATATCCCTTCCAATTAAAAGCATACCTCAGTCTTGTGGCAAAGCATATAAAGAGCATGATCTTTAACCTTAAGAATGTCCAAAAGCAGTCCAACGAGGGGTGAGCAACAGAAGCAATAAATGTCAACAAGCTGAGGAAGTGGGGACTGCCTGCAGCTCAGATCTCGCAATAACTGAGGCTGAAATGTCCACCTGGTAGACTTAAGAGAAGGTGTGAACAGAAGATCAGGTGGCAGCCTTGCAAGTCTGAGAAACTGTTGCTTGATGCCGAAAAACTTAAAGTGGTATTGAACCCAGAAATAAAACATGTAACATATTACAGCTTGCCAATTCTTAAATGTTGTGGCTGCAAAGACTAAAAAAAGGAAAAAACGAAAGCAGCCACCACATCTAAGAATCAAGCTGCAAAAAAATAAATTTGTGGTTATAAGTTTAATATGACTTTAGTAAGCATTCACATATTTAAGCTCTTGTACACACGGTCGGAGATTCCGACAACCAAATCCATCGAAGTAATTCCGACGGATTAATTCCGGAAGAGGTCCCGAAGTGATGTTGCATACACACGGTTGGACTAAGTTGTCGGAAAATACGATTGTACATAACGTGATGATGTTATTTCGTTAAGACGGGACTACGTTCAGGCTAGTAGCCAAAAGCTTTGGTCTAGGAATGTGATCTGAGCATGTGTGGCACTTTGTCCGTCGGAGTAGGCTACACATGATTGGAGTATGTCCGATCGGAGCATTTTGTCGGAAAATGTTACCGGCAAGTTGGAAAAGTTGGTCCGTCGGATATTCCGGCAGAAACAGTCCGATGGAGACCACACACAGTCGGAATATCTGACAAAACGGTCCGATAGGACACATTCCGTCTGAATCTCCGACCGTGTGTACAAGGGTTAAGAGTGTCTCTTATCAAAACAGGTGGAAACTGATGTCAGACGATAACCTTGAATAATAGCTTGACAGAGCCACCCAAAAATAGTGTAATGAGATGCTGAAGCATCTATCATGGGTTCAGAGATGAATATGAGGAACCAATCTTCTGATAGAAGGATTAGCTGAGACACTCTCACAGTCAAAACCACATCCAGGCAATGAAGAGAAAGTTGCTTTGGGTGAACTGGAACTGAATATAGGGACTGAAAAATGATGTCCTGAACATGGTCCCTAGAAGAATATGGCTGCCTCGTCAAATACCTTGCAGAGATGATGGCAACAAGGAGAGGAAACGAGCCATACGCTTGTCCAGACCCAGCCAAGACTCACCCAAGTTTGCCTTTAATGTCCAGAGACAGACCTTGCATAAACTAGCTTTCCTTGCTTTTATCATAGGAATAGTCGACTGTCTCTTAAAGCTTCAACGGCCCTGGCAGTAAAGCCATCAACCATGAAGATCGTGACATGCGTTGGGCCAGTAGAAAGCAATAAGGATTACTGGAATATCCCCCATCTCTATTGTGAAGCAGATGAAAACTGGAGTTAGGCTTACCGGTAACTCCATTTACAGTAGTCTTCCAGGATAGCCCTTGAGATGTGGAGTCACTCATTACCATCAAGAGTTAAAAGGCAGTCCTCCAGGACCTCAACTCAGACTACTTTTGAACGGAAGGATGGAACTTATAAGAACACAGTAGAAAAAACCATAACATTTTAATAGGCCGGGAATCCCACTGTCCTGGCAGACTACTGGAAATACTTACCAGTAAGCCTAACACCAATTTTCACCCAGTCTTCTTCCAGGACAGCCCATGAGACGATAAGCAAAAATGTAACAGCCTACCACCGACTGGGGGACCTTCCTACCAAAACGCCTGGTCTTGACTAGATAATAAGTCAAAATGGTAATGCTTTACAAAAAGGTGGAAAATGTGGACCAAGTCGCCCTACAAATCTGCTCAGGTGTTGCACCGCCTCTCTCTTTTTAAGAGGTAGATAAAGCCCTAGTAGAGAGAGCATTAACAAAAGGTGGAGATGCTTGTATGCTCCGGTAGGCTTTGCATATGGCCTGTCTGATCCATCTGGTTAGAAAAGACTGAGGCTTGTACAGTCTTGTGGTTACCGGAAATGCACAAAATCATTAACGATTAGGGAAACAGCCATTAAGCTACAGACTCGTGGTATTATACCCCGTTGCGCTTGAGCAGGTTGTACCCTCAAGTCTCCCCTAGCGGTTTTAGAGGTTGCACAAACCTAGGAACTTTTCAGCACATATTTTGGGACTGTCCTAAATTGCTGCCCATCTGGAGGGAGGTATTGGGTATGATTGATAAAGTGTTGGGGTATTCGGTTACTTTAACTCGGCAACATTGCCTTTTGTTTCAGACTCCCCCAGATATTCCCAAACCTGGGGTGCGGCTGATTCATTCAATTTGTATTGCCATGTTCTGGACAACTGCCTTACATTGGAAATCTCCTGATGTCCCTTTTGCTCAGGTGGTTGCGCGCATTGACCAAATGATGGTAGTGGAAAAAATTGATCATACCCTCCATGATTCCATCCCAGCTTTCGATGCCAAATGGAACCCCTGGTTCTTGTTCAGGCTTTAAGACGGACCTAAACATGTTTATTGGTTTTGGTTACCTCATGTGGGGTTTTTTTCTTATTCTTTTCTTCCCTCCCCCCCCCCCCCCTTTTTTCTTTCTTTTATGTCCTCTCCTTTGCCCTCTCCCTTTCCGGCCTCTCTGTGGGTGCTGGGGAGGGGGTGGGGAGAAAGAGGAATACATCCTTCAAGAGTAACAGATGTACGCTGACCTTGTTAGTATTTCAGTGCATATTTTATAGCAGGTAATGATGGTATCCGCTTTTAAAAGTCCATTGCATTGGATGCTGTGTTTGCAATCGCTTGTTGTATTATTTATTCTGAGGGATGTTGTGTCCTAACTTTGTATGGTATTTTGACTTTCTTTAATAAAATGGTTTGAAAAAAAAAAAAAAAAGACTCATCAACCGTTTCCTCTGCAGAGGAATAATCGGCTTGTTTTTCCTCACGATTGCCTGAGGGTAATACCTCATCCTGTCCCCACTGTTCCCTTGGTAAAGGGTTTGCGTTTTCGGGATCTAGCTTGCTTCCTGTCCACATGGATGGAGGATGTGATTAAAGCCGCTAATCTTCCTTCTAAGCCCTGCAGGGCAGAGGAAAATGCATTTTCAAGCACGTATACAGGGGCTGAAGTGTGAGAAGCAGTTGCACCACCAATAGCTTCCAATGACTCACCCTGGCTTGCCATGTCTGATATCTCCGGAGAGGATGACAGTGTGGAAGCATGACTGGAGTTCCTGGTGCCCGGGGGTGGAATTTTTGGTATCTTTGTGGTAGCTCTGGAAGTCATAGTGCCAAGCAAAAAAGCAGAGACGCTTTAAGAAAAAATATATATTATTTGCTGAACAATTGTTTTAGCAAAACAATGCCACCATAAAGATCAGCTTTTAACCTCCCTGGCGGTTTTTCCCGAGCGTGGCTCGGGGTTAAATTTCAGCACCTTTAGTAGTAACCCCAAGCCACTCAGGATTGCATTGCAGGATCCTGCTGTGGTATACTTACCTTATTCCGAGGATCCTTTGATGTCCCCCAGCTGTGTTAGTGAGCTCTGTCCCGGCAGCAAATTCAAAAAAGTGAAAAATCATAATACATACAGTACCATCTTACAGATTACATTACTGTATGAAATTATTTCACATCCCTTTTGTCCCTAGTGCTTTTGTCCAATGCCCTGCATGCAGTTTTAGATTATATATACACTGTTCTTTCTGCCTGGAAACTGGAGATTGTCCATAGCAACCAAAAAGTGTCCCTTTACGTCAAAAGTGGTTTTAGACCAGCTAGAAACCAGCGATAGTAAATTAAAACACTTGCAGAATTGAGAGATAGTGAATCGTGGGGAAATTTATTTATAATTATTATAATTTACGATTTTGTCGCAAACTTCATAATACCTGGGATATCTACTAGACTCTTCGTGGACAGATTTAAGTGTTATTGCTAAGAATTACAGGCCTACAATATAAAAAGCCAAATTTCAATGCAAAATACTTGTACCACTTTGAGATGCAAAAATGTGACATAATCATACCGCCAGGGAGCTTAATGCTGAGTAAAAATTGTATTTCCTGTACTGGAAATACCTGTATACACCCCTTACGTGCCCAGCGCTTGTGTCCCTTAGTGTGTCAGACTTTGTCTCTTCAGTTATAGTGAATTCTGAAACAGAGAGCATCTGTGTTTTAAAGCCTCAGGTGAGAACCTGATTAGGCGTCCTCAGCGTCTTCCGCCCTTGGTGTGTGCACCACATGCTCCACGTGGATGCTGCGTCCAGTAAACGGAGCCGCCTACCTTTGGGGCCACACCCCTCTGTAACACTCACCCCCCTCCTTGTTCAAAAATAACACTAGTCCGCACACGGATGGCATGCAAATGCAGACCTGAAGAGGAGCAGGAGGCGCTGGCCGTCTTAGAGCCTGCAATGCCATCTGATACCTGCCAGAACGTGCTGCCTGTAATACAAGGCTGGGGCGCAATAAACCTATATGGATAGTGTTCAACAAAAGGAAAGTCTGATATATAAAACTGGAAGCCGGCACCGCGCCTCTCCAGGAGGGGAGGGGGATGGGGGAGTTTTGTCAGCAGTGAAGTTTGGCTCCTAGATAATGTTCTAGTAGGAGCCGTCTATATACATAAAATATGTGCTTATGAACTACTGCTATACCCCCACTTAGATCCCTCAGAAGAGGAAACGCCATTTGTTCAACTAAGAACCCCCCTCTGGCTGCTGGAACCACACACTCTGCTATAGCCGGACACAGAGCTGCTGAAAAGCATTGTACCAAGGTATGTGTAATTTATTGCCCTCTAGTGGAGATATTTTTAAGGCAAAGTTTTACATATATGGAAGAAAAAGGCATAGGTAGACTTTTTACAGTTACTAGGCTTCTTCCCTTACGTTATCTTTGCTGCAGGATACTGCTGTAATAGCAGATCCAAATTTCCCCCATCACGGCGGGTAGCGTTAGTAAACCTTCAAAGACCGGGTCCCTATAATAGGGGTTCCACTCCTTTGGACCTGTACAGCACCCCTCAGGAGCAACTTTAGGTAATGTAGCAAGACCAAAGAGAGTCCTGGTTCCTGGGGTCCAGCCCTCAAAGAGAAGTGTTATAGGCAAAACCTTGTTCTTCTATGCGAGGTCCGGGTACCATCCTGTGGCCTCAGTCGCGTGGATGGATCCGGTTGTGGAGGTTTTTTTTAAATCCAGCATGGATCCCTCCTGGAGCTCCTCAGAGCACATCTTCACTCGTGACCAACACCTTAGACACTGGCGAAAAAACTGAGGTACTCCTGGAAGGAGGAGTTATATAGGGGCGTGAACTTCCTGTATTGGGTATACTAGTGTAAACACCTGAAGGTGCATTAAGTTATTACTTAGGCTCTGTGTCCCATGATGTACAATAAAGAAAAGGCATTCAACAATCTGAAAGGCCTAGTAGCTTCCATGTAGGCCAAAAAATATCTTCCCATGTCCAATTAAAGTGGTTGTAAACCCTTACAAACCACTTTGACCTACAAGTAAGCCTTAATCTAGGCTTACCTGTAGGGCCAAGAAATATATCCAAGAGATATACAGCAGCGCACAGGCACACTGGGCAGGCCACAGATCACGGAGATATGCTGCTTGTGTTGGCTCCCGAGCGCATGCGACGCAATCGCTGCTCCGGCGAATCACAGCGCCGGAGCAGCGAGACCCGGAAGTCACTCCGGGATACATGGCAGCGGCGAACATGAAGACGGAGGACCGCTTCGGGGGCTTCGTTCTCGGGTAAGTTATTCATAATGCTATGCATACTAGCTCATTATGCCTTTGCCTTGCAGGTTGCTTTTTTTTTTTTTTTTTTTCAACTGCCTTTACTTCCTCTTTAAACTGAAGCTTCTTTCTCTATCTCCAATTGGGTAATTGTAAAAGGTAATATAATGTCCTTAGCTCTATGGAAGGAAAAAAAATTAATTGGGTAGAAACCATGGGTCAGTCTTTAAAGTAAGAAGCTTGATAGTAGCCTCTTCCAAAGGTTCAAAGGGAGGGAGAATAATGGTCCAAAAATCCAAGGATGTCCTATGTGATGCTAATATTTGCAAATACAGGTCTCCTCTTTTGAAAAGTCTGAAAACTGTGGGGTCCTCCAAAAGGGGTACCTGTAGAAAAACACTGATTGCTGATGCTTGAACTTTTACCTGTGGAGGGACACTATCAAATCTGCACCATCCTGAAAACATTCCAAAATTGACTGTATATTTGTGACTGGCCTCTGATGTTCCATCATCCAAGAAGTAAATCTTTTCTAAACCTTCTGACAGATGGTCCATGTTACAGGTTTGCAGCAGTTCAACAAGATCTTGACTAGTCTGAAAAAACCTCTAGATTTTATAATCTTCTCCAGAACCAAGCTGCAAGTAGCCACTCTTGGATGTTGTACTTGACCTTGAGAAACTATGCCCTCTCTCACCACTCTTGTAGTTTTTCCTTTAATATCCCTTGGAAAATTCATGGCAGATAAACTAAAGCAACATGTGGAGGCTGTGCTTGCTGTTGCATCATCCTTGCTATGACCAATTGAAATATAAGGGTCTTATCAACCGGTGAGTTTTATCTATTTGAATGACTGTATGAAGGATTAATAGACACACTTAAAACTTTTAGTTTTTTTATTATTTAACACACTAAGATTGTTCAATAGTTGGCCCTTGCAGGAATTGCACTGATCTTTTCAAGCACAGTTTTTTTTTTATAAAATGAGTAATAACTGTATAGGGGGGGGGACACAATTATTCCAGCTGCAGGTACAGTATATTTAATTGGTAGTCTTGGCGTACATGTTTTCACCCTGAGCACTGGATATTAATAATACAGTTGTGCTCATAAGTTTACATATCCTGGCAGAATTTATGATTTCTTGGTCATTTTTCAGAGAATATGAATGATAACACAAAAACATTTTTTACTCATGGTTAGTGTTTGGCTGAAGCCATTTATTATCAATCAACTGTTTACTGTTTTTAACTCGTTCACACCGCCGGCTGTCAAATGACAGCCAGGCGGCGCACCTATTGTGGCATGAGGGCGTCATATGACATCCTCCCGTTTAAACAGGGAATGCGCGTGCATTCCTGTTTTCTTCGGTGGCGGCATGTCACAGAGACACCGCTCGCCACCGAAGGGGGTGAACAGCCATTGGGTATGGCTGTTTACCATGTGATTGGCCGTGATGAAGTGATGGCCGATCACAGATGGCCACACCCCCATTGTGCATGGCGCGTGCGCGCTGTCACGCTGCGCGTGCACGTCGGTGGCGGCGTGTTCCCAGGAACACTACTCATCACCAAAGCTGGTAAACAGCCATTGGCCAGCCGTTTACCCACGTGATCGGCTGTGAACGTTTCACAGCCGATCACTAAAATGTAAACAAACCAAGGTAACGAGATGTTACCGGGTTCTCCTTCTCACACACCGATCATGTGTGAGGAGGAGATTGCGGTAACATCTCGTTACCGCTTACAGTACACACCAATCACACTGATTGCCCCCCAATAAAGAGGACCTGTCACCATCCCTCATAGTACCTGTCACTCACAGTCCATCAGAGTACCCGAGTACCTGTCACAGCCCATCAGAGTACCCGAGTACCTGTCACAGCCCATCAGAGTACCCGAATACTGTCACAGCCCATTAAAGTACCCGAGTACCTGTCACAGTCCATATGAGTACCTGAGTACCTATCACCGCCCTTCAGAGTACCCAAATACCAGTCACCAGGCCATCAGAGCACCGAGTACCTGTCACAGTCCATCAGAGCACCGGAGTACCTGTCACAGTCCATCTGAGTACCCGAGGACCTGTCACAGTTCATCCGAGTACCCGAGGACCTGTCACAGTTCATCCGAGTACCCGAGGACCTGTCACAGTCCATATGAGTACCCGAGTACCTATCACCGCCCTTCAAAGTACCCAAATACCAGTCACCAGGCCATCAGAGAACCTGTCACCAGGCCATCAGAGTACCCGAGTACCTGTCACCATGCCATCAGAGTACCCAAGTACCTGTCACCAGGCCATCAGAGTACCCGAGTACCTGTCACCAGCCCATCAGAGTACCTATCCGAAGCCAATCAGAGTACCCGAGTACCTATTTGCAGCCCATGCCTCATAGAACATATACGTTGGGGTGTTTACTTTCCAAAATGGGGTCATTTTGTGGGTAATTCCACTGTCCTGGTGCTCCAGGACCTTCTAAAGTGCGATAGGTAGGATGTGTCATTTATGCTCCTAGAACGCCTGAAGGTACTACTTCAATGGTCGGCCTCTCTATGTGACCAGGCTGTGTAAAAGTCCTACACATATGGTATCTCCATACTCGAGAGGCGTAGCAGAATGTGTTTTGGGGTGTAATTTTTGCTATATATATGCTATGTGTTAGAAATATCTTATAAATTGACAGCTTTGTGTAAAAAATAAAAAATAAAATGCGTTTTCATTTTTTTCCTCATTTTCCAAAAACTTCTGGAAAAAAAATGAACCGCTCAAAAGACTCATTATGCCTTATAGATTATACGTTGGGGTGTTTGCTTTCCAAAATGGGGTAATTTTATGGGAAATTCCATTGCCCTGGTACTCCAGGGCCTTCAAAATTGTAACAGGTGGTTGAGAAATGAGATGCGTCATTTTTGTTCGTAGAACGTCTGAAGGTGCTACTTCAATGTTGGTGCTCTGTATGTGGCCAGGCTGTGTAAAAGTCTCACACATGTGGTATCGCCCATACTTGGGAAGAGTAGCAGAATGTATCTTGGGGTGTAATTTGTTGTATGCATACGGTGTGTGTGAGAAATAACTTGATAATATGACAATTTTGTAAAAAAAAAAATCTTCATTTTGCAAAGAATTGTGGGAAAAAATTGACAACTTAAAAAAACTCACCATGCTACTTACTTAATACCTTGGAATGTCTACTTTCTAAAAAGGGGTCATTTGGGGGGTATTTGTATTTTCCTGACTAGTTAGTGTCAAGAAATGAGATACACCTGATGTACTGAAGGCCTGATAAGATCAGTGATACATTTTCAGTGATTGGCACCATAGTTTGTAGACTGTATAACTTTCACAAAGACCAAATAATATACACTAATGTGTGTTATTTTTACCAAAGATATGTAGCAGTATAAATTTTGGCCAAAATTTATGAAGAAAAATGACTAATTAGCAAAAATTTATCACAAAGAAAAAGGCATTTTTTTCACAAAATTTACATTTTATTTATAGCACAAAAAATAAAAAACCCACTAGTGATTAAATACCACTAAAAGAAAGCTCTATTTGTGTGGAAAAAAGGACGAAAGTTTCATACAGGTATAGTGTTGCATGACTGAGTAATTGTCAAACTGTGAGAGCGCTGAAAGCTGAAAATTGTTCTGGTCAGGAAGGGGGTGTAAGTGCACTGCATTGAGGTGGTTAATCATAATGGCAACAGAAACTACACAAATGATCCTGATCTACAGTGTGTGTGTGTGTGCTTGTGTGTGTGTGTGTATAAAAAAGTTTTTGGACTACTGACAGACCCTTGCATATTTTTATCCAGTAATGCACTGACGTTTCTGGATTCTGAGTCATGGTAAAAGCAAAAGAACTGTCAAAAGGATCTGTGGGAAATGTAATTGAACTGAATAAAACAGGGAAGAGATATAAGCAGTGTTGAAACTCTAATCAAGATGTGGAAAATTAGGGGTTTTGTCGAAACCAAACCACGGTCAGCAGACCAACTAAAATTTCAGGCAAAACTGCCAGGGAAATTGTTTGGGATGCAAAAAAAAAAAAAAAAAAAAAAAAACACACAAATAACTTCAGGTGAAATACAGAACTCTCTAAAAGCATGTGGTGTGGCCGTTTCAAGATGCACAATAAGAAGGCACTTGAAGAAAGATGGGCTGCATGGTCGAGTCGCCAGAAGAAAGCCATTACTATGCAAATGCCACAAAGTATCCCGCTTACAATACGCCAAACAGCACAGAGACAAGCCTCAAACCTTCTGGCACAAAGTCATTTGGAGTGACGAGACCTAAATTGAGCTTGTTGGCCACAACCATAAAACACTACATTTGGAGAGGAGTCAACAAAGCCTTCCTACTGTGAAACACAGAGGTGGATCGCTGATGTTTTGGGGATGTGTGAGCTACAAAGGCACAGGAAATTTGGTCAAAATTGATGACAAGATGAATGCATTAGGTTATCAAAAAATACTGAAGGAACATTTGCATTTATCAGCCAAGAAGCTGCGCATGGGACGTACTTGGGCATGCCAACCTGACAATGATCCAAAACACAAGGCCAAGTCGACCTGTCATTGGCTACAGCAGAATAAAGCGAAGGTCCTCTGGAGTGGCCATCTCAGTCTCCTGACCTCAATATCCTTGAGCCACTCTGGGGAGATCTCAAACATGCAGTTCATGCAAGACAGCAAAAGAATTTACAGAAACTGGAGGCTTTTTTCCCAAGAGGAATGGGCAGCTTTACCATCTGAGAAGATAAAGAGCCACATCCACAAATACCACAAAAGACTTCCAGCTGTCATTGATGTTAAATAGGGGGCAATACATTAAGAACAGGGGTATATAAACTTTTGATCAGGGTCTTTTGCATAGTTTCTGTTGTGATTATGATTTAAAAAGAGTAATCACAGTTGATAATAAATGGCTTCAGCCAAACACAAACCATAAGTGAAAGAAAAGTTTTGTCTCATTTACAGGCAATGAAAAAAGACCAAGAAATCAAATTCTGCCAGGGTATGTAAACTTATGGAGCACAACTGTATATAGGAAAACAGTTCCACCTCTGGTTGTCCTGGATGTCTACCAGAGAGGAGAAAACTTCTGGATTGAAAGACCATTTGTCTTGCAACACCTGATGACTGAGGAAATCCACTAGTGTTTTTTCCATGCCTTTCAGGTGTTTTGCCAAAATCAAAGACTGAATTGAGCTCAAGCCATAGTTATGTGGTACCCTTTGTAGAGCCAGACTCCACGTACTCCCCTGCTTGCTCATTTGAGCGACCATAGTAGTATCTGAAAGAACCTTAAAATTATAGCCCTTCACATTTTCCTAAGAAACCAAAATCTTTGCCTGATTTTGCTGGAGAGGATGACCAGGCCCCAGATACATCTTCTGTGGACTCCCTATGCATAACTTCCTCCAACGCTGGTGAAATTACAGGTGCAGAGCGCGTAGGCATTACCAGAGGCTGACAAGCAGCAACTAAAGGGGTTCTAATGCCTAACTAAAAGTACAGGTCAACACTCCTTTAAAATGGTGACATTAGTTTCCTACAGGCCATGGCCAACTTATGCTTAAAGTAGATTTCCACCCAAAAGTGGAACTTCCGCCTATCTGTCTCATTCCCTCCCCTCCGGTGCCACATTTGGCACCTTTCATGGGAAGAAACAGGTATCCTTCTCAATTTTCGGAGACGGCGTCATCCCTCAGAAGTTTGGCCCCCCTCCTCCTTCCTCTGCTGTTGCTGAGCCAAATCAGAAAGTGCAGCGTGCTTCAGGTATGCACAGTAGGTAACTGGCTGTGAAGCCTCAAGGCTTCACTGCTGGTTTCTCTTAGCAGGAATGGCGACGGCAGCACCCAACAGCTGATCCGAAACACTGACATTGCAAGAACCCTGGACAGGTAAGTGTCCTAATATTAAAAGTCAGCAGCTACAGTATTTATAGTTGTTGGCTTTACATTTTTTCATGGGGGTATGGCCGGAATACCTCTTTAACCAAACTGCCAATACCGCAGTGGCAAAAAGGGTTTGCCCCAGGAAGATGCTTATTATCTGCACAAACCACGCATTTCTTTTTGAGAACAGGGCCTGGGCCGGAAACATTTAAATAAAAAGATAGCAAACTAGCCCAGCAGCTTTCTAGCCACCGTGTGCTAAATGTCCGAAGGGTGAAGTGCACTGCCAGCCTAAGCCCAACACCAAGGAGCCCCAGATAACTGCATAGCAAAATGAATGAAAAAAAAAAAACATAGGATAAGCTGGCATGTAGACACCCCAGGCTTACATGCCAAAAGCTGGCACTGGAGGAGCCTGTATCTGCAGAAGCCTGAGGGTTAAGTGCCCAATAGCCACTATGCCTGTGCCACTCTGAGGCCTAGAACCACTGCCTCCAGTGCCCTGTGATGAAGTCAGCTGCCCAGAAATGATGCTCTGTCCCTCCACAAGGAAGCCATCCATCACTGCACTAGCACCGCTAACTATCCACAGGAGAGGCAGGCTGGCAGGAGGGAGTTGCAGACACTCACCTCCACTGAAAGCAGGGGATCCACAGCCATCACCTACCTGTACAGAGGGGGTTTCATGGATGGGCACCATAGAAAAAGGTAAAGACATTGACAGCCCAGAGCAGGTTCCAGAGGTAACATGTCTGCTTCATCCAGAGGAAACAATAAAAGTTAGGCAAGAGCCTGGTGGACTGCCATTAAACTCTTAGTGATAAAAAAAATTTTTTTTTTTAAATCGGTCCCAAGAGGAGGAGCTCTACGTCTCATGGATTCTCCTGGAAGACTGTGGGAAAAAGATGGGAATGACATAGCTCTGTGGGATGAGTACATCCTAATCCTATCAGAGCATCTACTGCGTCTGCTAAGGGATCCCTGTACCTGGAGATAAACCTGCCCAATTTATTACTGAACCTGTAAGCTAGGAGGCCCACATCCAATATCTTCCACTTGCAATGCGAATCCTAGAACTTTAGGTAGGGGCTCCCACAGGTCCAGGTGATACTAGATAAATTCTATCTGCCAACTGTCCACACCTAGGATTAACAAGGTGGACAAAGCAAGAATGTGAAGTTCTTGCCAGGAAAGGATTAGATCAACCTCTCTTGCTGCGGCAGAACTCCTGATTACTCCCTGATGGTTGATATAGCTCATCATAGTGGCATTGTCTGACCGAATTCAAATGAGATGACCCTCTAGCAGGATGGTCCAAAACTGCTAGACTAAAAAGAAAAGACTCCTCTGACAACCAAGTCTTGAAAGGCTGGCATCAGTGATGAGGATCTTTCAAAAGATAGGAAGAAAGGACATTCCCAGTACAGAGCTAGATTCTTCAGCCACCAAGCTAGGACATTGACTTTAAAAAGAAGAACTGGACTATCGAAGCTATAAGTGATGAATGAAAATTAAAATATGCATACAGCATATACAGTACATAATATACTAATGCAAAATAGCTGCTGTTTTAAGGTAAACACATTCTCCATTAGATCAGCTATTACAATATGAAACAAACCTGTTACATGTGTGGTACATGGTCACACATTACAAAAATACTTAAACCACAAAACAAAAAATAGAAGTACAATAAAATTGTGGCTCTTCCAGGTCTTCAATGTGTGTTAAATGCATTTACTGCAAGAAAAAAAATACAAGTCCAATAAAATAGTAACTGTTTTTCTTAATTTGTATCAACTGGGTGCAGAAAGATCCATCACCTGACTGTGAAAACAACTCACCAGAGATGGTTGACCCTTTAATTGCAGAAAGTCACAAAAGCAAAGAATCCCAATATTTGAGATCCAGATGCAATCTGACAACTTTTTTGCTTCAAACTTTTCCTCCAGAATCCCATAATATAGTTGCTTATAATAAACAGAAGAAAATACCATAGTAGTTCTGACTTGTTCCATAGAGACAAAGTGTTGCATTATAGAGGTGTGGAGTTAAGGCTGAACTAAAGGAATTTAATAATTTTGTATTATGTGCAGGCATACTAGGGGCATGTCACCTCCTGGACTTATTTCTTTTGTTTTTATTATGGTAGCTCATGACAGGAGTACACACTCCCAGGAGAAATGCTGTATTATCCACACAGCAGCTCTGTCTGCCCCCCCTGCGCTGCCCATTCACAGAAGGTGAAAGTTCCAATAATTGTGATTTGGCAGAAGGAGGCAAAGCAGCTGCAAGCAACTTTGCAGCTACAGGAGCTGAGACCAGAAGGTCCAACATCAGAACGCCAGGAGTATGCAATAGCATTACAACCCAAAACTCCATAAAATGGTCATTGTAAATAAGAGAAAAGTCCACCAGGTGACTTGCACCTCAATGGACTTAAGTCATAGTAAACCAGCATATATTTACAAAAGTAGCTGAATTGCTGATATTCAGCTTTAAAAATAAGCAAATGGAACTAGGTTGACCGATATATCGGCCGACCGATATATGGTGGTTTTTAATTAATAGGCATCGACCGATTGTGCTGATAAAAGGGCCAATTGTAACTTCAGCGCGACTTCTGTAATAGAAGTCATTGCAAGTTAGTAAAAATCCTGTATTTTCTGCTAGAAAATCACTTGGAACCCACAAAAATGATATATATTTTTTTAGCAGAGACCCTAGGGACTAAAATAGCGGTTGTTGCAATATTTTATGTCACACGGTATTTGCGCAGTGGTCTTTCAAAGGCAATTTTTTGGGAAAAAATACACTAATGATTTAAAAAAAAAAGCTAAAACAGTATAGTTAGCCCATTTTTTTTCGTCCAAAAGTTTTGATTACCTGTTTTTGTGTATTTAATATATATGTTTTTTTTTAATCTAAATTATACATACAAGTGAACTGATTGGAGGTTTGTTTAATAAATGTTTAAATGCAAGACATTTTCTGTATCACTTTTTAAGGCTGCTTTCACACTGGAGCAGGCAGGCGTTGACCGTAAAACACTGCTAGTTTTAGCGGTGCTATTCGGCTGCTAGCGGGGTGCTTATAACCCAGCTAGCGGCCGAGGAAGGGGTTAAATGCACTCGCCAAGTGCCGCTGCCGAAACGCATTGCAGGGAGATAAAGGAAAAATAAAAATCGGCATCATATATCTGTCACCGGCCGCCGCAATTTCTAAATATCGATATCGGCCAGAGAAAAACCCATATCGGTCGACCTATAAATGGAACTGCCTCAAATGAGACTACCATTAGACCTAAGACTCTCATAAAAGCAGAGAATTAAACTCCTGATCTGAACAAGATGAATCTGAAAACAGAGTCTGAAGTTGATTTTGTGGGGGAAAAAACACTCCAGACTGCACTGTGTTTTGAACTAGACCCAGATACTTTAAATGGGTCAGTTACAGCAATAATTTCTGAAGGCTCAGGATTTATCCAAAATTGTAAAGCCTGGACAGTTGAAGCAACTCTGTACGACTGAGCCTGCTCCAACTGTTTTCTCAGAAGGTCATTCAAGAGAGTGCAGCAGGGCACTGGGGCAGAAATCTTGGTGAATACCTGATAGACCGAGGGGCAGGGCCACAAAATGATAGCGCAGGGGTCCCAAAGCAAAGGCAAGTGTCCTTAATGTTCACTCAATCTATAAAGCCTACCTGGTGAAGAGAGGCAATGATAGTCTTGGTGGATGCAATACAGATTTTCTGAGTTTGTTCAGCTCAGGTATTGGAACGGTGAACAGGTTGGAGTAAAACACTTAACATCATTCATATGACAAAACAGGGGGGGAACTTAGTGGGACTTTATATGAAACGTATGTCAATACGTCTCTAGCCCTGATTCAGTAGAAACAAAAAAAATGTAGTCACCCACTTATACTGTATATATTCAGATATTCAATGCATTTCCCCTGAAGAGTGGATTAAAGCCGCGGAACGCGTAGGTCTTAGTCGATGCATCTCATCTCCATTGGATGGTTTAACCAGTTTCATATATACAGATTTTATTTTTGTACTGTTTCTGAGATGGTCCGTGTCATCTAGGATGGGTGTTATATATACTCTACAATGTATTATCTTGATGCAGTGGTCATATTATACAATGTATCATTTATTGTTGCCAGTTTTTTTTTTTACATACGTTTGTTACATGTTGTCATTATGGACACAAACCTATGAATGGATTTTTCTAACCCGTTATGTAATCATTATTTAGCAATAAACATTGTGTTTTTATATTGACTGCTTTTCTGTTGCCTCACATACTTCATATAAAGTCCCATTTTATTTATTTTTTGTTTCTACTTAATGCTATTCCCTCACAGAACTGAGGCAAATATGCTTTGATCTAGAAGACTCTGGATAGGCTTGATGTAGATCTGCTAATCTGGGTATCCATCTGTGGCTAATAATTTGTTTGTGTGATGGAATTCACTATATAAATACATTTAAATTGCTTTCAATATATAGGATATAAAGAGACACCTTTAGAGAGTTTTGTGATTCTGTAGAGGCCATTATAAGGTTCTATTTCAGCCAAATAGGGTATCCACCTAAACAGTCTTCTATTTATTATTCTCTAGATTTCTGTGTTTGTATCCTCTTTTGGCTCCTTGGCATGGGCTGGCCTTCGTCTTAACGGTGGCCCATCGCCCTGTTGGGAATCCTGGCAGCAAATTAATATCCCCAAAAAGTCTGAGGGAAAGCAATTGTATAATTTATTTGTACACAATTAACAGCGTATGTACTTTGGACAGTTGTCGATGTATTAGTGATAATTTTGCACTGATAAGTGTTCCTGTCTAAAGGATTTTTTTCCCCAAAATGTCTCTTTCAGACTTTAGTTATATCTGTTCTCCTACAAATATGCCTCTGAAGAAGGGAATTTCTTCCTGAATTTCTTCAGGCTCATGGAGTATATGTATATACCGTATTTATCGGCATATAAAAATGCATTTTTTTCCCCTTAAAATCAGGGGGAAATCGTGGGTGTACTGTGTACTCGGCTCTGCTCACAGTCAGGCCCAGTCCCGCCTCCTAGCCTTTACAAACCCACCATTCGACTGGAGTGGTGTCCCTCATAGGACTCAGGCCAAGGGGCGGGACGGGGGGCGTTACTGGGAGTGGAGATGAGTACACTCGGCTCGGTCTATATCGGCAGTGAGAGGAGCCGAAGATCTCGGCAACAAAGGCGGTGCTAAATTTAAAATGAAAACATGCTGCAAATTTGGGGAAGGCTGTAGGTGGACAGTGCAAGGCTGCAGGTGGACAGTGTGCAAGGTTCATGGACATTTAAAATGTAAGTTTTTTTTCCTTAAACTTCCCTCCTAAACTTGGGGTGCGTGTTACGCTGATAAATATGGTAATTAAATATACAGTCTTAACAGATTGGATTATATATGTATCCATGCATTGAGATTCCGTATGGATTATTATTTTTATGTCTGTTTATATGTGGTTTTTAAAAATCGTTTTTGAATAAATATTATTTTATAATAAAAAATGTGTTCGCTTTAAAAGTACTGGGGGGTACTGTTATCCCTACATTTAGGGATTCTTCTTAAGATCTGCTATCAAGACAGAGGAAGGCTGGAGGTGAGAAACCCCAACTCTTACGCTTCATTCCCACGAGGCGGATCTGCTGCCACGGAGTCTGCCTCTGTCCGCCAGCTCAGTGGGAGATCTCCATTTATCTCAACTGAGCTGGCGGATGACAGGTCCCTCTCTCTGCTCACTATATTTCGTTACATGTCTGGGTGCAGATCCCCCACTCACATCAGGGTCCCCAGAGAGCTGCCCCCCTTACATCAGGGTCCCCAGAGAGCCGCCCCCCCTTACATCAGGGTCCCCAGAGAGCCGCCCCCCCTTACATCAGGGTCCCCAGAGAGCCGCCCCCCCCTACATCAGGGTCCCCAGAGAGCCGCCCCCCCCTACATCAGGGTCCCCAGAGAGCCGCCCCCCCTTACATCAGGGTCCCCAGAGAGCCGCCCCCCCCTTACATCAGGGTCCCCAGAGAGCCGCCCCCCCCCTTACATCAGGGTCCCCAGAGAGCCGCCCCCCCTTACATCAGGGTCCCCAGAGAGCCGCCCCCCCCCCTTACATCAGGGTCCCCAGAGAGCCGCCCCCCCTTACATCAGGGTCCCCAGAGAGCCGCCCCCCCTTACATCAGGGTCCCCAGAGAGCCGCCCCCCCTTACATCAGGGTCCCCAGAGAGCCGCCCCCCCTTACATCAGGGTCCCCAGAGAGCCGCCCCCCCCTTACATCAGGGTCCCCCGAGAGCCGTCCCCCCCTTACATCAGGGTCCCCAGAGAGCCGCCCCCCCTTACATCAGGGTCCCCAGAGAGCCGCCCCCCCTTACATCAGGGTCCCCAGAGAGCCGCCCCCCCTTACATCAGGGTCCCCAGAGAGCCGCCCCCCCTTACATCAGGGTCCCCAGAGAGCCACCCCCCCTTACATCAGGGTCCCCAGAGAGCCGCCCCCCCCCCTTACATCAGGGTCCCCCAGAGAGCCGCCCCCCCTTACATCAGGGTCCCCCAGAGAGCTGCCCCCCTCACATCAGGGTCCCCAGAGAGCCATCCCCCCCCTTACATCAGGGTCCCCAGAGAGCCACCCCCCCCCTCACATCAGGGTCCCCCAGAGAGCCGCCCCCCCTCACATCAGGGTCCCCCAGAGAGCCGCCCCCCTCACATCAGGGTCCCCCAGAGAGCCGCTCCCCTCACATCAGGGTCCCCAGAGAGCCGTCCCCCTCACATCAGGGTCCCCAGAGAGCCGTCCCCCTCACATCAGGGTCCCCAGAGATCCGCCCCCCTCACATCAGGGTGCCCAGAGATCCGCCCCCCTCCTCACATCAGGGTCCCCCAGAGAACCGCCCCCCTCACATCAGGGTCCCCCAGAGAGCCGCCCCCCTCACATCAGGGTCTCCCAGAGAGCCGCCCCCCTCACATCAGGGTCCCCAGAGAGCCGTCCCCCTCACATCAGGGTCCCCAGAGATCCGCCCCCCTCACATCAGGGTCCCCGGAGATCCGCCCCCCTCACATCAGGGTCCCCAGAGATCCGCCCTCCTCACATTAGTGCCCCCAGAGAAGCCCCCCTCACATTAGTGTCCCCAGAGGAACCCCCCTTACATCAGTGCCTCCAGAGAAGCCCCCCCTTTCATTAGGGTCCCCAGACCGCCCCTCCCCTCCAGGGGTTCCCCATGTACCCCATGTACCCGATGGGCGGCTCTATAGTGTCCACAGGTGGTGGGATCTCCATGAGGCTAGTAGTTCTCTTCCCCAGTGTATGCAGTGGAGAGGAGAGCAGCGTCTGACCAAGCATGTATCAGTAACAGTGTACAAGCAGAGCCGACTCACTTGTACACTGAAGAGTGAAACTGCTAGATGCCCGTGTCAGAGGGCACCCCCCCCCCCTCCACTGTATAGACTCAGGAAGAGAGTTCTCTTCCCCAGTGTATGCAGTGGAGAGGGGGAGCAGCGTCTGACCAAGCATGTATCAGTAACAGTGTACAAGCAGAGCCGACTCACTTGTACACTGAAGAGTGAAACTGCTAGATGCCCGTGTCAGAGGGCCCCCCCTCCATTGTATAGACTCAGGAAGAGAGTTACAAGCCCCATGGAGATCCCGCTGCCCATGGGCAACAGAGCTGCCAATCTTCACCTCCCACCTTCCCCTCACTGCATTCTAAATGGACAACCAGAGGTGCAGGAGGAGATGCCGGGTCTTGGGCCCCCTTTCCCACAGTGGCAGAATGTGCGACTGCAAGTGCGACTGCAGCGACCCCTATAGTTCCTCCACTGATTCTGACCAAGACTAGCACACACACACTCAACAAACGTGTCTATATTTACCTGCTCTGTGTAATGGAATTGCAAAGAACAGCCATAAACCACCTATTTGGGTACCCTGCCGGTGCTCCTGGCCCTCCCTACTGTCCAGTGCCCCCATGGGAAGCTGCTTCCCATGGGGGCACTTGTGTGTGCTCACATCTAAGCCCTGCTGCTGCATCCATTGACAGACAGCAGGACTTGGACCTGACCCCCGCTTCCTTGTCGCTGGCTTTGATTGACAGAACTGGGAGCCGATTGTTTCCAGAGCCCCAGCAAAGCCAGGGAGGGGAGCGAGAGAAGAGCTGCAGACGTACACAGTGCTGGATCCAAAGAGGGCTCAGGTAAGTAAAAGGGAGGGGTGAGGGGAGATGCTGACACCTAAACATTTACCTTAATACAAAGAATGCAAGGGCAAGTTCACCTTTGTACACTTTCTTCTTCTAAATGCCAGCTCCCCTATGCACCAGTATAGCATTCTTATACTTTTTTTGAAAAAATATCAAAGCTTTCCATTAAATCTATAGTCACTTTTCTTGTGCTCATCCGTGAATATCCAGATGTTTCCATGTGTAATGTCTGTCTTCCTGATCAGACTTTAGGTCATGACACAAGAAGGAGTTGACCTCATCACACACCCTGCATCTTCCACCCTCCCATTCCCAGGTGCACTTTTTTTTTTTTTTTTTAAGAAATGTAATCAGTGATCACCCTTCTCACTAAATACACAATCAGATTGCATAGTGTATGGCCATCTTTATACAAGTACATTGGAGGGAGTGGACAAACCCTCAGCTGTCAAGCCCCATTCACAACTCTGCATAGCAGGAACTTGCATTCCAACGGGTGTTTTTCTTTTTTTGTTGGGGGCGGGGGGGGGGGGGGGGGAGCATTTTCACTCGTCACACAGGGCAGCCCATCCACCTGAATGGGCTGCCCTACACACAGCAATCGCCCAAAAGAAGCGTCAGAATTTTTTTTATTTGTAGCATGGAGCTTGGTGCATTTTTTTACTGCTACACAGATGTTAATGGAGCCTTGCTGTTCTTGTGTTACCGCACCATTTTCACTTTCAGGCCCCAGTCACATCTAGCATAGTGGGAGAAGACGTTTTGTGGCTCGTTTTTCCTGTGACACGCATAGGGCAGCCTGTTGGTTATATGAAGTGTTGCCAACCATCGGTATTTTTAATGTCAACCAGTAAAAAACAAGCAATTTTCTCCTGCCTCTAAAAGTAAAAAGTTGCCAGAAAAAAAATATGGCTGTGACGCTCGCCTTGGTCCGGAGCCGGCTGAGACCATACGAGTGCCTGCTACAGTGTGATCGAGCAGCTCTCACGAAAACGGTGCCTGAGCATGTTGTGTGATGTCAGTGCAATGGAGCCAAGCAGTGCAGCCAGAGCCTCATATGCGGCTCTCCGGTATGGGAGCAAGGCAGGCTGGGACCAGGACCATCAGTGCTGTGTGGACTGGAGGAACTACTTGGCTTGGAAAGAGACTGTCACTGACTCAGGAGGGGCCGTGTTGTGGTAGTAAGATGTCATCTGTGCTGCTGCACACTGCTGTGAGAGACACTTATGTGTGTGTGCACTGCTCATTCTAATTTCTTGCCCTCCTGTCCCTGAGCTAGTTACTTACTATATCAAAAATAAAACAAAATGTTGTTTTTTGTCTTATTATCTACCTTAATTCATATTGCTAATTGCATATTGTATTTGTAGCCTAAATACTCTAATTTGCACTTAAAACTGTAATTTTGTAACTTTTGGAAACTCCAGTAAAAACTTGACTGTGCCAGTAAATTTTGGGTGGTGTGTCAGTAAATTTCAATCTGGTAGGTTGGCAACACTGGTTACTTCTGGTAGGTTGGCAACACTGGTTACTTGTGGTTAATGAGACATTTTGGCGTTTTGTAGGTTGTGCGTTTACTGTGTATTTTGCAGCATTTGCCCCTCGTTTTTTCACATGGCAAAATGTGCGTTTGCTTGTGTGTTTGGTGTGCTGTTAACAATTAATGACACTGAAAGCACAACTAGTAATTTTAGGTGTATAAACATGGCCATACACTAAATAATCTGATTGTATAGTGTATTTAGTAAGAAGGGTAATCACGGATTGATTGCATTTCATTTAAAAAATGTGAACCTGGGAGTGGGTAGGTAGATGATGCAGGGTTTGTGCTAATGAGGTCAGTTGGTCAACTCCTTCCTTTGTCATGACCTAAAGTCTAATCAGGAATAACATTACTAATGGAAACGTCTGTATTCATGGATGAGCACAAGAAAAGTAAGTGACTGTAGATTTTATGGAAAGCTTTGAAATGTTTGCAAAAAAAAGTACATGAATGATATATTGGTGCATAGGGGAGCTGGAATTTAGAAGAAAAAAAAAAAAAAGGTGTGCAAAAGGTGAACTTACCCTTTAACCACTTGCCGACCGCCGCACGCCGATGTACGTCGGCAGAATGGCACGGGCAGGCATAAGCACATACATGTACGTGATTTGCCTCCCGCGGGTCGGGGGCCCGATCGGGCCCCCGCCCGGTGCCTGCGGCGGTCGGTTTTCGTTCGGGAGCGATCCCGGACGAGGGGACGGCCATTCATTCATGGCCACCCCCTCGCGATCGCTCCCGACGAATGGAAATCCCCGGTGACATCACTTCCTCTCCTGTAATGTAAACACAGGAGAGGAAGTGATGTATTCTCTCCTCCGTGTCGGTATTTTTCGTTCCGACACGGAGGAGAGCGGATCAGTGAGTTGCACCAACACATCCCACACACAGTAGAACATGCCAGGCACACTCACACCCCCCCTTTACCCCCCGATCACCCCCCCAATTACCCCTGCCCCCCAGTCACAGTGACACCAATGTCATTTTTTTTTTTTTTTTTTTTTTTTTTGCATTGGTGTCATTTGTGACTGTAATAACTGTTAGGGCAGTTAGGGTTAGCCCCCTTTAGTTCTAATGTACCCCCCTAACCCCCCCAATAAAGGTTTAACCCCGTGATCACCCCCCGTCGCCAGTGTCACTAAGGTTGGGTTCACATTGCAGCGGTTTATGAGAACGAATGTGATTCGCACCGCACTGCAGTGCAAATCACATCCGATCTCTGTGCGATTCGAGTTCAGCCATTCGCCGCACCCGCCGCACCCGCCGCAAATTCGCACGGGACCCTTTTTTTGGCCCGCAGCAGAATCGGATCGCATGGGTGTTCACACCATGCGATCCGAGTTTGCAGATCGCACTGCGATATGCGAACTGATCTGGGGGTGTCAGTAACATTTCACTGACACTCCCAGCAGTTCGCATAGGGCAGTGTGAACTGCCGCCGGGAGGCATGCGATGCGGGAACCCGCCGCGGATTCGCAGCGTTTCCGCATCGCTCCAGTGTGAACCCAGCCTAATAAGCGATCATTTTTCTGATCGCCGTATTAGTGTCACAGGTGACGCTAGTTAGGCAGGTAGGTATTTAGGTTCGCCGCAGCTTTTTATAGCGCTAGGGACCCCCATATACTACCGCATAAAGCCCCCTGATTGCCCCCTAGTTAACCCTTTCACCAGTGATCACCATATAACTGTTACAGGTGACGCTGGTTGGTTAGTTATTTTTTTATAGTTTCAGGGCACCCGCCATTTATTACCTAATAAAGGTTTAACCCCCTGATCACCCGGCAGGTGTCATTTGTGACTAATAACTGTTAGGGCAGTTAGGGTTAGCCCCCTTTAGTTCTAAGGTACCCCCCTAACCCCCCCAATAAAGGTTTAACCCCGTGATCACCCCCCGTCGCCAGTGTCACTAAGGCTGGGTTCACATTGCAGCGGTTTATGAGAACGGATGTGATTCGCACCGCACTGCAGTGCAAATCACATCCGATCTCTGTGCGATTCGAGTTCAGCTATACAGATAGTATGGCTGAATTCGTGTCGCACCCGCCGCACCCGCCGCAAACTCGCACGGGACCCTTTTTTTGGTCCGCAGCAGAATCGGATCGCATGGGTGTTCACACCATGCGATCCAAGTTTGCAGATCGCACTGCGATATGCGAACTGATCTGGGGGTGTCATTAACATTTCACTGACACTCCCAGCAGTTCGCATAGGGCAGTGTGAACTGCCGCCGGGAGGCATGCGATGCGGGAACCCGCCGCGCATTCGTGGCGTTCCCGCATCGCTCCAGTGTGAACCCAGCCTAATAAGCGATCGTTTTTCTGATCGCTGTATTAGTGTCACAGGTGACGCTAGTTAGGCAGGTAGGTATTTAGGTTCGCCGCAGCTTTTTATAGCGCCAGGGACCCCCATATACTACCGCATAAAGCCCCCTGATTGCCCCCTAGTTAACCCTTTCACCAGTGATCACCATATAACTGTTACAGGTGACGCTGGTTGGTTAGTTATTTTTTTATAGTTTCAGGGCACCCGCCATTTATTACCTAGTCTCACTAGTGTACCCCTAAATTTAGGGGTGTCTACTTTCTAAAATGGGGTCATTTGGGGGGGGGGGGGGGTTTGTGCCATCTTGGCATTTTATGGCCTTCAAAACTGTAACGCCCTTAGAAAGCCTGAAGGCGGTGCTTGGTTTTTGGGGCCCCGTACGCGGCTAGGCTCCCAAAAAGTCCCACATATGTGGTATCCCCGTACTCAGGAGAAGCAGCAGAATTTATTTTGGGGTGTCATTTCACATATGCCCATGGCATGCGTGAGCAATATATCATTTAGTGACAACTTTGTGAAAAAAAAAAAAGTTTGTAATTTTCCCGCAACTTGTGGCAAAATATAAAATATTCCATGGACTCAACATGCCTCTCAGCAAATAGCTTGGGGTGTCTACTTTCTAAAATGGGGTCATTTGTGGGGGTTTTGTGCCATCTTGGCATTTTATGGCCTTCAAAACTGTAATAGGTAGTGAGAAGTGAACTCAAAAAATTACGCCCTTAGAAAGCCTGAAGGCGGTGCTTGGTTTTCGGGGCCCCGTACGCGGCTAGGCTCCCAAAAAGTCCCACATATGTGGTATCCCCGTACTCAGGAGAAGCAGCAGAATTTATTTTGGGGTGTCATTTCACATATGCCCATGGCATGCATGAGCAATATATCATTTAGTGACAACTTTGTGAAAAAAAAAAAAAAAAAAAAAAAGTTTGTAATTTTCCCGCAACTTGTGGCAAAATATAAAATATTCCATGGACTCAACATGCCTCTCAGCAAATAGCTTGGGGTGTCTACTTTCTAAAATGGGGTCATTTGTGGGGGTTTTGTGCCATCTTGGCATTTTATGGCCTTCAAAACTGTAATAGGTAGTGAGGCGTGAAATCAAAAATTTACGCCCTTAGAAAGCCTGAAGGCGGTGCTTGGTTTTCGGGGCCCTGTACGCGGCTAGGCTCCCAAAAAGTCCCACATATGTGGTATCCCCGTACTCAGGAGAAGCAGCAGAATTTATTTTGGGGTGTCATTTCACATACGCCCATAGCATGTGTGAGCAATATATCATTTAGTGACAACTTTGTGTAAAAAAAAAAAAAAAATTTTTTTTTTGTCATTATTCAATCGCTTGAGGCAAAAAAATAAAATATTCAATGGGCTCAACATGCCTCTTATCAATTTCCTTAGGGGGTCTACTTTCCAAAATGGGGTCATTTGGGGGGGTTTTGTACTGCCCTGTCATTTTAGCACCTCAAGAAATGAGATAGGCAGTCGTAAACTAAAAGCTGCGTAAATTCCAGAAAACGTACCTTAGTTTGTAGATGTGACAACTTTTGCGCAAACCAATAAATATACAATTATTGACTTTTTTTTTACCAAAGACATGTGGCTGAATACATTTTGGCCTAAATGTATGACTAAAATTGAGTTTATTGGATTTTTCTAATAACAAAAAGTAGAAAATATCATTTTTTTTCAAAATTTGCGGTCTTTTTACGTTTATATCGCAAAAAATAAAAATCGCAGAGGCAATCAAATACCATCAAAAGAAAGCTCTATTTGTGGGAAGAAAAGGACGCAAATTTTGTTTGGGTACAACATTGCATGACCGCGCAATTACCAGTTAAAGCAGCGCAGTGCCAAAGTGTAAAAAGACCTCTGGTCATTTACCAGCAAAATGGTCCGGTCTGAAAGTGGTTAAGGTAAAAAATGTTTAGGCTTTACAACCACTTTAAGACTGAGATCTGAATAACAAATATAAGCTAAGGTTAACACATAAAAACAAGCAAATCATTCAAATAATGTACAATAATTTAGACCCTGGTTGGCCTTTGCTTATGCCTCCTTTCAGGAGAACGTAAACTAGATAAGTAGATTCTGTTAAAGGTGTTTGTTTGGTTTGCTTAAAATATAACTGCCCATCTAATGCAGATACACTTACACTGTAGTCTCCCAGCCTTCTGATTCTAATCACATACTTACCCAACCCTGAACCAGAGACATTGCTTACTAGAGTGTACAGTCGTTTATCAGAATCTTTCCAGATGGGCACACAAATGTTGTGCATTCTCATTCAGTGATATGGAGCTTCCAATAAAAAGCCCATACTTTGGACTTACTCTCTAGCGGAATAAAGGAGAGTGCAGAGTGCATATGCTGGCCCCACATGGGAAAATTTTGATGAACAGCTGTAATCTAGTCAGTGATATCTGGATTGAGGACAGGGGAGTATAAGACTGGTCTGAGAGGGGCCAGCATATAAATATAACTGCACCAAAGGCACAGCTACAAAAAAAAAAAAAAAAAAACACACACACCCTTGCAGTAAGTACATTTCTGGGGGAGAAGCCATCTTACCTGAATAGAATGACCAGTGCTGGTATGGAAGTGCGAAGACCGTGGATAAATATCATTTAAATGAGGCGGTACTTCAGGACACAACCTTTTCTGTTGCAGTGTCACAACTTCCTTATTGCCAAACTTGTCAAAATTTGTCCTCCAGACTAAAACCTAAACAAAAAAAAAAAAAAAAAAAAAAAAAAGTATACAGTAAATATAGATAACCGTTCTTGAAGACTTCTGCAATTAAGCAAAAGGCTATATGGATCATCTTGTTTTTGAAAGAGGCTCAAGATTACATTGAAACACATGCCAGTACCAGTAATACATTATTTCTTTTACTTAAATATTTTACCCCCAACATTTGGTGTGAGAAATCTATGCCTAATCTCCCTTGTAAACAAAGAAAAAGGGAAGTAGTGATGATTTTGTCATCAGTTCCGGAGTCACCATTTTCTGTCTGGTATGGCCAGGGGACACATATAACCAAGCCGATCTGTGCTTCATTAGATGCTGTGAATGGTAAAGGAGACATTGGGGTCTATTAGACCCCTAATGTTTCCAAAGAGTAGCTGTTACCCACCCAGTGTGAAATCAACTAAAAGAAACTAAAAATTAATAATGAGTTATCCGGGAAAATAGAGCTGGGGAGAGGGACGAGGCAGGGGTGTCCATTATCGCCCCTGCTCTTTGCGTTGGCTATAGAGCCCTTGGCATGTGCAATTAGAGCAAACCGGGAGATAGTCGGTTTTGTAAGAAAAACTGGAGAGGAAAAAATCTCACTTTATGCAGACGATATCCTATTGTTTCTGGGGGATATGAGGCACTCATTACCAAGGGCAATGGGATTGGTGCAAGGGTTTGGAGGCTTCTCAGGGCTGGAGATTAATTGGGAAAAGTCGGAATGTCTCCCTCTGGACCCAATTGGTCAGCAAACGGCCCTGGGAACCCCCCAAATGCCAACAGTGGACAAGTTGAAATATCTGGGAGTAACCTTGACAAGGGATCCTAAGCAATTTATAAGTTATAATTTAGTCCCATTATTGGTTAAGTTTAAACAAAAAATTGCTATATGGAAGCGAATGCCTCTCTCGGTGGCTGGTAGATGTAATCTGATAAAAATGATATGGATGCCCCAACTTTTATACATATTGCATAATGCCCCAATATGGATTAATAGAAGTTGGTTTAATAAAATCGAGATGTTGTTTAGGGAGTTAATATGGAAGGGAGGACAGGCTAGATTGAGATTGCGGATGCTCCAGCTACCGGGAGAGGAAGGAGGATTCGCAGTCCCTTATCCGGAGTGCTACTTCTGGGCGTCCCAATTACAACAGCTAGGGGGGATTGATGAGATGAACGGAGGAACCCCAAATGGGAGATTAGTATTAACAGGCTCCCCACATAGCAAACTGATTGAGACCTTGGAAGCGGACTCATTTCAGTGTAGATGTCCTACAGTAAAAATGATGTTAAAGCTATGGGATATAGTTAAAAAAAAAATGGGATATAGTAAAATAACAAAGTATACACCTCTTTGGAACAATAAGAAGCTACAGGAAATATGGCGGGTTGGAAAAATTTTAGAATGGGAAAAATGCGGTATTGTAAGGCTTAGCCATTTATATGGCGGCAGGGGTATCAAATCTTTTGATCAACTGCAAAAAGAATTTAAGATATCACAAAACTCGCCTGGACGGCGATGGAGTAGGTCGCAAGTGAGTTGCGCTCCGCTCCCGGTATATCCTGTACGCTTATCCTGCCCTCAGCGACTGCCTTTTTAGCACGGAGAATCGGCGGATAGGGGTCCGGTCATGCTTCCAGACATGTCTCCGTCAAAGAAGCACAGCTCGGCGGCGGCTTCCTTGGAGAAATTCCGTAGGCAGGATAGAGAGCCGGCCCAAGATGGCGCTTCCTCGCCTTCCGCAACCCCTCCGGCGGCAAATGACACGGACAAGGTGCTTGAAGCTATATCTGCCTGCCAATCTTCCCTTACAACCAAGATTGAGGAGATCAAAGTCGACATCTCTCTCATGCGGCAGGACATGTCCAAGATCAGGGATCGTGTAAAGGAGGCCGAGGACAGGCTTGGTCGGGTGGAAGACGAGCTACATCCGCTCCAGCAATCCCACGAGGAGGTGAGGCGCCAACTCCATCTTCTAGCTCAAAAGCAAGATGATCTAGAAAACAGGGCGCGCAGGTCGAACGTTCGGTTTATCGGCCTGCCGGAGGGAGCAGAGGGCCACGATCCGTCTACTTTTCTAGAGACTCTTTTGACCAACACCTACGGTCGGGAAGCATTTTCTAATACCTTCGTTGTGGAACGAGCGCATCGCATGCCAGCGAGGCGCCCGCCGGAAGGCGCACCACCACGTACGTTTATCGCCAAACTGCTCAACTTTCGGGACAGAGATGCAATTCTGCGCCTTAGCAGGGAGAAGGGCAACATTCCGTTTCAAGCAGGCCATGTTATGGCGTTTCCAGACTTCTCTGCAGAAGTGCAAAAACAGCGTGCCCGCTTCATGGAAGTTAAGAAGAGGCTGAGAATCCAACATTTGAAATATGCTATGATGTACCCAGCGCGGCTGCGAGTTCTGGGCGAAGACCGAGCTCATTTCTTTGATGACCCGGCGCAGGCGATGGACTGGTTGGAAAGGAGGGAGGCTGATAGGAACCGCCGGGTGCAGTGACTGGCCCGGTCCCCCTAATTTGGGATGTTGTCCTAGAGTCTCACCTCCCCGAAATACTTACCTATCACCGGTGAAGAGGTACTTATCTTGGAATGGCCTACCTATTACCGAACATCATACTGATGATGACTGCTACCACTGTGGGCCTTCCCCAAGGCGGCCCGTGCCTGTTTTGTTCCCATTAGACTGTTGCGAGGGCAGTAGATGACCTGCACCTATTCTGGAGTGCCCTGCCGGACTGCTTACGGCTTTTGCTTCTCCTCATTCTACCTGAAATGGACTTGAAACTTTTTACAGCGTGGCCCCGAGTTTTCCTTGGGCTGCCCTTTACCGTGGGTATTCCGTGCTGGGACGTGTGCCCCCCTCTTTCTTCCCTTCTTTTTCCTCTCCTCTTCTCTTTTCCTCCTCTTCTTTTGCTCTGTTTCTGATCGCCTTACCTCAGTTCTTCTGTCTTCTCTGTTATTGACCCCAATATTGATTTGCCTATTCCACATGTGTCGCTGATGGGATCACCCCTTTGTTTTTGTTGGCACCGGGGGCGGAGGCTGTGACCCTTGTTTTACGGCTTAGCCCGATGGGCTACTCTATGCGCCTTATGCAGCGAGTAGTCGCCCCCTGTGTAGTTAAACGCCCGACCTATCCCCGTGTGGCTGTGTGCAGTCCGAGCAGTGGAGGGAGGTTCTGCTGGCTGCATTCGCTACGGGGGATGAGGGCGAAGGTTTGGATGTTTGGGGACGTGTGCTCCAGTTCAGTTGGAAGGACTGAGAGCTGGGTGGGGGGTGGGGGGGTGGTTTGGGGGTTTGGGTTCATGTTATTTTCTTGGTTGTTGTTTTTTGGGGTTATGGTACAAAGGGAAATACTTCAATGTCTGATGATGAGATGGTGGGTGGGAAAATCGAGAGTTATGCTGGGCTCTGCACTGGGGGTCAGTCCGCCTAGCGAGTTGTATCATTTAAACGCCACTAGTAAATGGCCCCAGTTAAATTTTTGACGTGGAATGTCCGTGGGATTAGAGATAAGCTAAAGCGTACGGCTGTCTTTGCATGCCTCAAATCCTACAGAGCAGACATTATAGTGCTGGTGGAAACGCATGTAACGGGCCAGCTACAGCTGGCGCTTCGGAGGCCGTGGGTTGGCTGGACTTACCACGCTACCCACACTCCATATTCCAGAGGAGTTTCCTTATTAATAGCCAAGACAGTGCCCTTTCACCTCCTTGATTTGCGGACTGATCCCCAGGGCAGGTTTATATTTCTTAATTGCACTATTCAGGGCAGGAGGTTTCTGATTCTGGCAGTATACATACCGCCCCCATACTCGGCTGCTGTCGTGTCTGAGGGCATGTCATATATGGCCCGATACCCTGATACCCCGGCCATCTGGCTAGGGGACTTCAACCTTGCCCTTGACCCAAGCATGGATAGACTTCGGGGTGGCTCTGCCCCTGCGATCCATATGGGGTCTAGGCTGAGTCGCACCCTTCGGGAATTTGCATTGACAGATGTGTGGCGCTATAGAAACCCCACATCCCGGGTATACTCCTGTTTTTCGGCTACGCACTCTACTATGTCCCGCATAGACTATATTTTGACGTCAAATGTCCTACTCCCTCAGCTGGAGGATGCAGGGTTTCATGCGCGGTCCCTCTCAGATCACGCCCCCTGTTGGGCTACCCTGTCTCTGATGCAACAACTGGGGCCTAGGGGCTGGCGCCTGAATCCCTTCTGGCTGAAAGCGCTGGAGGAGAGAGACGACCTGTCTGGGGAATGGAGTAATTTTTTTGCAGCTAATAGGGGGACGGCTACGGGTGGACATGTTTGGGAGGCTTTTAAACTGCATGCACGATCCTTGTTGATCAGGCGGATAAATAGATTAAAATGTTCCTCTAAACTGATCCTCCGTCAGGCGGAGGAGCAGTTGGAGGTTATCACCCGGGAGTTTACGTCACATCCCACTGAGGCGAATGCCTCGGCCCTTAGGCTTCAGACCCGTGTTCTTGACCAACTACACTTTGAGCAGGCTAAACGCAAGCATTTTTTTACACGGCAGCGGATTTTTGAACAAGGCGAGAGAGCGGGTAGGCTTTTGGCTTACCTCGCCCATCAGGATGCGAGGCCACCTGTAGTGGTGTCGCTGATGGATGGGAGCGGCGCTCTTGTGTCTGAACCGGGAGCGGTGACCGAGATGTTCCGGTCTTACTTTGCTGACCTCTACGCCTCTCGTGTGGGGGTCACGGCTCAGGAAACCCAAACTTTTCTACGAGATGTTCCTTTCCCTCAATTATCGGTAGCTCAGATAGCTGATCTGGAGGCTCCGATCTCACTAGACGAGGTAGTGGTGGCGTTATCTTCCCTGGCAGCGGCCAAGGCTCCGGGACACGACGGTCTACCGCTGGATTTTTACGCGACATACTCCGACGTTCTGGCCCCTGAGCTGCTGAATTTATATAATTACTTATTTGAGTCCGCTTCCCTTCCGGAAACGCTGCGCCAAGCGACGATTATAGTCATTCCAAAACCGGGCAAAGACCCACATTGCCTAGATTCATTTCGTCCGATTTCCCTGTTACAGGTGGACATAAAGATCTTAGCCAGGATCCTGGCATCCCGATTGTGCTCCCACGTTTTGTCCCTTATCCACCCGGATCAAACCGGTTTCATGCCTGGCAAAAATACGGCCATGAATATTCGTAGACTCCACATGAATTTACAAGCCACGCACGACAATGGTGGTACCAGGGCCGTGGTGGCGTTGGACGCGGCCAAGGCGTTTGATTCGGTGGAGTGGGGATATCTGTGGGAGTGCCTTCGGCGCTTTGGATTTGGGCCTAAGTTTCTGCAATGGGTCCAGATATTATATTTTTCCCCGGAGGCGCGCGTGGCGGTGAATGGTTGCCTGTCCGAGCCCTTTCCTCTGGGGCGCGGGACCAGACAGGGGTGTCCCTTGTCGCCGCTCCTGTACGCCCTAGCAGTAGAACCACTGGCTATCTCCCTTAGGTCCAGCGTCCAAGTTGGGGGTCTTAGAGCAGGGCCCCTAACGGAAACGGTAAGCATGTACGCGGACGACATGCTTCTGTACCTTGCGGATGAGGGACCCTCCCTGAGAGCGGTCCTGGGTATTATTGAAGAGTTCGGTAGGCACTCGGGCCTCACTATAAATTGGGCAAAATCATTGATTCTTCCCATTGACCTCTCTCCGCCGGAGAGGGACACTTCGTCCCTTCCGCTGCGTAGAGTGGCCACTATTCAGTATCTGGGGGTTCAGATCACCAGGGATCCCCCCGATTATATAACCCTTAATATAGAACCACTGATCTTATATTTAAAATCCAAAACTCAATCTTGGGCTAGGCTCCCTCTAGGTGTCATGGGACGGATAAATTTAATCAAGATGATCCTCCTCCCCAAATTCCTCTACAAACTCTGGCAGGCCCCTACCCTTATCCCCCTTAAATATTTTAAAACTATAGACACAATTCTAAATTCTTTTATCTGGGGCTCTGGTAGACATAAATTAGCCTGGAATACTCTTAAAAACCCTACGGATATGGGAGGAGCTGCGCTCCCCGACTTTCGTGCCTACTACGTAGCTGCTCAGCTCTCCCACTTTTTTCACCTCCACAAGATGGACGCTTCCAGATACCAGTCGCTACTCTGTGGGGGGTCTTCTGGTAGCGCCCATTCCCCCCTGCAGGTCTTGTTTAGGGGGAGAGAGTCTAATGAGAGGAGGAGGAAATCTGCTCCATTACTGCTACAGCACAGGCGGATCTGGGGTATCGCACAAAAGATGCTGGGAGCGGACTGGATACACTCACATACACCCCTATGGTACAACTCCCAATTGAAGGAGCTCAGGGGGCTGCCGGGAGCGGACCTCTGGGCCTCCCGGGGAGTGATGTACCTATACCAGGTCGTCTCCCCACGAGGGGTGCGTGGTTTCCAGGCGCTGCAAAGAGAGTTTGAGCTCCCCGCCTATATGCTATTTCGTTATGCACAATTATCCCATGCCCTTCGGGCTCAATTCGGGGAGGGATTCCCGGATCCACAGGAATTATCGGTAGTGGGTGTTATAGTGGGAGAGGAGCCCACAAAATTAATTTCGACCCTATACAACTCCCTTAGAAGAAGATCGGTAGCTGCAATTACGGAGAATACGAGATACCGATGGGAGGAGGATGTGGGCCCGATCTCGGGGGAGGAGTGGGAGGAGATCATGACTACAGTTAAGAGAGTGTCCCCTAGGGTGCCAGATAGGTTAACTCAATTATATATCCTCCATAAGTCATATCTTACGCCGGCCCGGATCTGTAGATACAGGCCCTCCCTGGGGCCGGGGTGTCCGCGATGTGGGAGCCTCCCGTGCTCCTTTTACCATCTACTGTGGTCCTGCCCCGATATTCAGGCCTTCTGGTTACAGGTGGTACGGTTTCTGCACGATCAAATGGGCTCCCCCCTTCTGATGGATCCTAAGGCTTGTTTGTTGGGCCTGGAGCTGGGCGCCCCGGAGGCACCCTCCGATGCGACCTTTACCCAAGAAACATTGTTCAGTGCGAGGAAACTGATTGCCAGGTTGTGGATGCGGCCTGAGACTCCGACATTCGGGGCATGGGTGGCTGAGGTTAACTCTAATTTACCGCTGAAAAAAGTTATCTACACACACAGGGGGTGCCCTGGCAAATTTAATAAGATTTGGGATCGCTGGCTTAATGACCCGGATACTTGTGGGAGCTGAGTCCATGTCAGGGTTGGGTTTGATTAGATCTTATGTGCTATCATGTTTCACCTTCTGCTATTTAGTTCAATGAACTTTGCAACTCCAATATTGATGTCTGTATATCTGACTTTGTTTATATAGCTATGCTCTGGATATCTTGTTGTGCTAATACGGCATTTAGATGTTTTTTGCTGTTGACCGCTGAATGTACCATTGATTGATTGTTTATTCTTTCCTTTTTCTTTCCCTGTAACCTGTACCATTGCCCAATAAACTTGTTTTTTCAAAAAAAAAAAAAAAAAATCAAAGTTCTCTCCACCAATTAAAGAACAAAGTTCTCTCCACCAATTAAAGAACAGAGTTCTCTCCACCAGTCAAAGAACAACGTTCTCTCCACCAATAAAAAAAAAAAAAAAAGATATCACAAAACTCATTCTATGCTTATATACAAGTGAGGCATGCCTTAAAGACCCAGCTTGGAAACGTATCACTAACATGGGAAGAACTGCCCTTGCTATATCCAGTAGCACAAGTAGGACCCACTAAAGGATTAATATCTAAATTCTATGCCCAGCTGAGTGAACAGACTAACTGTGAGAGGAAAGGGAGGGTCGAGAAGGGGAAATGGGAGCATGACCTAGGCAATATAACACGGGCACAGTGGAAAAATATTCTATCAGCATGCCCAAAGGTCTCGGTTTCTCCTCCCCATAGGATTTCCCATCTGATGGTAATTAATAGAGCATATTATACTCCCCAGAAATTATTTAGATTTGGTAAGAGAACAGATGACTGTTGCCCCAGGTGTGGGGGGTCAGGGAATTTAATACATATGCTCTGGAAATGTCCCAAATTATTTAGATACTGGGAAGGAGTGGTAGAGACAATAAGTAGGGCCTTTGGGACTGTGATAGAATTAAATCCCATAGTGTGTATCTTAGGATATAGAAATGAGGAAGTAGAGAGAAAGGGAGTAACAACGGTAATTCTAAGATGCCTATTCCAAGCCAGAAGAATGATTGCTAGGAGATGGCAATCAAATCTAGCCCCCACAGTAGAGGATTGGATGAGTGCTGTAAATGAATATCTATGTAAGGAGAGAGCAGTATATGCAAAACGAAATAACTTAAAAGAGTTCAATAGAAATTGGAGAGATTGGATAGAAGAGATGCATACCCCAGTTTAAACCACGATAGGAAAAGGAAGAAGAGAGGGGGAGGGGGGATGGGTATTGGGAGAGAGCAGGGTAGAGGACATTAAAGGTATGGGAAGCATTATAACATATTCACGATACATGGTAGGATAAAAGAACAAATATATATAGAAGAGAGGGGGAGGGGGGATGGGTATTGGGAGGGAGCAGGGTAGAGGACATTAAAGGTATGGGAAGCATTATAACATATTCACGACACATGGTAGGATAAAAGCACAAATATATATACTGGAGGGGAGGGGGGGGGGGGGGTTGTATCGATAGAAAGGGTGGGAGGGAGGGGGGCGGGGTATATCATTAGGAAAAATGTAGGAATTGCAAAAATACTCGAGGAAGGATAATGGGGATTATGGTATTGACTAGATATTGTTTTTATTTTGTTAAGTAGATGTGATGTATGGATGTATTTTCATCTCCCCCCCTTCCTAGAACTTTAAAACTCAGGCCCCTGAAAGGAAGGAATATGTATTGAAATTTTGGTAATGTTATTTTAAAATGTGGTCTGTATATTGTGAAAACTTAATAAAGATTAATATAAAAAAAAAAAGAAATCAAGAAAAAAAAAAAATTGTAAAAAAATAAAATAAAAATGTATACCTGTGCAAACACAAACCTACGCTCAGTGTGCACAAGCATGTGGGAAGGCTGACCACAGGTCAGCCTGAATTTGTAGGAGTCGGGATGTATTTAAGCCCGCCCTCTAGCCTCCATTTCCGGTCGACGTTTCTCTCGTAGAGGATCGGCAGTTCTCATTTCTGGGAAAATTCCTGATGTCACTTCCATGTTTCGGCTAAACCGGGAGGTCACATGGATGCCGCTTCTCCTCGCACTTTCATTCAAGGCTGCAGATATCAGTTGGCGGCAATACGGGCAGGGGAGGGGCAGAGCTAGGTCCGCCTGCATCTTAGTGTATAATGGACAGGGGGTCGGTAGGTGATCCTTTACTCGTCTATAGGAAGGTATAGATTGTAGAGTGTTATGCTTACTGGGTGTCTCTTCTACTCCTCTACGGCTCCCCTGGTCCCCAGCTGATCAAAAGTACCCCCCAGTCCTGGTTTGGTTAATAGTAGTATTCCTCCTGATGTTGATCTCCCCCCAGTCCAGTTACGGCACTGAGCAGCAGTACTCCTCCAGTCCTGGTTTGGGTATAAATCGTATATTGGAGAGAAGTGTATTGTGTCCTGAATGGGTGCTGAGCTCCTGTCTTGGTACGATGGCCACACATTGCTGGTTCTGCTGGCTGCAGGTGCGGGGGTCCCTGCTGGACCCTGGCACCTCGGCAGGTATTGCGCTCTGGGTTATAGGTATCGAGTGGATGGACTATGGGTAGGGGAGGGGTCGCCACATCTTGGTGGGCTATGGGGGGGGGGCGGGGGCGTGAGGGGGGCAGAGCAAGGTCCGTTTCGCATGGCTCTGGAGCAGCCTGCATCCAGCCACAGGATACCTGGGGGTGGCTTAAGTGCAAGGGTACCTCCCAGTACTCAGCACCCCACATACTTAGCATGGCTTAAGGGGTCACATGTGCAAGCACTGCATTCGGACCAACCCCATCCAAGCTCACACCATCTACCACTTCTCCTTGTTTGGCTGTGGTTTCAGATAGAGGAAAAAAAACAAATAAAAATCATATCCTCACACTGTAGGTAGGCTGTCTGTTAGGTGGGGAGTCATGCAATCGGCCTACGGTCTATAGCCCCCTGTTTCGGGTACTCTTACCACAGTTCATGGCTCTAGTTGGTATCCAAGCATCTTACATAAGCTGCATCCCACACATATATCTGTTTATTTTTTTCAGGTTTCTGGTTGGAGTGTGTAGGTGATCAGCCAATCAGTATTCAGTTAGTGAGCTTAGTGTCATGTATTCAGTCATAAACGGTGTGGGTTTCTCAGATCAACATTTCTTGTGTGTTCGCGTTAGCGCACACACTTCTCCATAATGACTGTTGCATGGGTGTTAGGCGGAGGCAGGACATTGGGAACTGGTATGGGTTATTGGAGGTTGTTGTGGGGTTGGATAGAGTAAGGTAAGGTAAGGATAGAGCCTTACTGAGTCGCAGTGTCCATGTTCACGTGAGGTAGGTGTTGTTGCAGCAATTTGGATTTTATACGTTTTCAAGTCCTCAGAGCATGGCTTGTTGTCGTTGGTTGTTTGAGCCTCAGTTAGCATAAATTAGATTTTGGGGCAGCGCTGCTTACTATCTTGTTCCTACTGTCAGTGCAGCTCGCATCCCACCACGTCACTGGGGAGTAGCTAGTAAGGGCACCTGGCAGTTGTACCTAGGCATCTCACAGGTCGGTTGACAGGGGTCACTTAGTGCACGTCTTATCCAGACTCTATACTCAGGAGGCGACTCTGTGCCCACTACTCCACTAGTCATGCAATGGTTCATCGCAATGATGATTTAATGTCCAAACCTGATTTCGACAATCCATGCATCATTCCGGTGGTAGCTTCGTTAAGCTCAGGTAAGTGTTTGTTTCACCCGATGCCGGTTGCTAAGCTCATACATATCATGTGATCATTTCATGTATTAAGCCTTACAGAGTTCTACCACTGCGAGGTCCCTCATCATGTTTATGGGTGCCAACGGATTGAGAGGTTTCGCTTTTAGATGTACGTATATGGTTCATGTTATGTTTTCATGCATCATGGCATTTCACCACTCCTATAGTTGCTTGACATGTGTTCAGGTTTTCCTTAGGCCTGAGCTATGTTTTAATTTGCCTGCCATGCTTCAGGTTGCTCAGCCTCTGCATTTCAGGGGGGTGATACGTTTTCAGTACTACTCATACTCTGTATTTCAGGGTTGGCTTCGGTCACCAGGTGCAGGCCTTAAAAGGAGAGAGGAAATCTAGGTCAAAGGTAAGTTATGGTTGCTTTTGATGTAATATTTGTGCTCAGATATTGGTACTTTTGGTTCGCCACTTAATTTCCATACTTGGTACATGTTTTGCCTTCACCTTTTAAGGTCATGGCATTCGCCACTGCAGTATTACCTATCAAGTTTATAGGCAACAGTGGGTTGAGGTGATCGTTTATAATTGGCTTATGCGGTGGCAAGTCTCCTCACCCGTTTCTCATACAGTAGACGTTAGACGGTTTTCATACATTGTCGTCATTGCACTACATTTGGCCTGACACGCCTTCAGGTACGTAGGCCTGAGTTTACATTTTATTGGCCTGCTTCACCTCAGGTTACTCAGTCACTGTAATTCATATGGTGAACACTTTTAGTCATAATGCATACTTCATTTTACCCCAACACCAGGTACATTGTAACCATATAGACGGTACATGATCATAGCTTCACAATGTAGGTATTACGGCAACACTCCACTGCAGGTTTACCTATCACATTTATGGGTACCAACGGATTGAGATGATCGTTTCTAACTGACTTGTGCGGTGGCAATTCTCCTCATCCATTTCTCATACGTCATGGCCTCTCACGACTCCTATCACTTGCCTGAAACGTCTTCAGGTTTCATAGGCCCGAGTTTATGTTTTTAATTTGCCTGGTACGCCTCAGATAACTTGGCCTTGGTAGTACTCGAGACTGACACGTTTTCAGTCCTGCACAATGTATACTTTGTCATTAATTGCGATCACTGTTGGGAGGTTGTTAAATGGAAGAAAAAAAAAATAGTAAAGAGATTTTTCTTTCCTTACAGTATATTTGGGGTTCATTAGGTTATAACTCTTGCTTATGACAGTTTGTTCTCAGTTGCATAGGTCACGTCACAGGCAGCAGATATCGAAGATTTTGCCTCCATCCCTCCTCCACCGGCCAGGGGTTCTGAACAGGGTAGAACGCCCTCCTTAATGAACCTAGACGGTCCCGAGATTCATAGTGGAACTGTGATGCAGAGGTAATTCGTACCCGGCTTCGACTCGCAAAGCGGAACTATTAAAATTATTATTCCCCTGTAACCCTGTAATTCAGACTCTAATGCTGAGCAAGTTACCCTACGGACTGTTGCCTTGTCCCTTTCACAGATGCACACAACCCTGAGCTCACTGGCAACCTCCTGTCAGGATTTGTGGGACAGGGTTGAGGTTTTGGAGAGCCATTCAAGTCTGGCCCCGTCAGATCCTGCCATTCCAGGGACATCAGCAGGTTTCAGGACCCCCTTGGTATCAAGCCCCAGGCCTTTAGCTTTAGGTAAAAGCGTAAGTGCTCCCTCCATTACCCCCAGCTCACTTAATTCCTGGGAATATCAAAAAAGATATTTCAGATGGCAAAGACGTTAATTTGCCATCCCTCTTAATTGCTGCCTATGATGTAGCCGACAAGTCGTACGTTTGCGGTGACATTTCTATGGTTGTAAAGTCCGGAGACCACAGGCTCAACCGTAAGCTTTCCATCCCAGAGTTTTTCCTGGCCCTGACTCAGACTCTTGGTCAAGTTAGATTCTGCGGCTCTATCCGACTTGTGTATGTGGGGCGAGTTCCTTCAACACTAGAACGGGCTCGCCATGTTCGTCCTTGCAGAGTTGGTTTTTCCACTAAAGGTTGTGCGGCTATTTTTGGCACTCGCTGGTAGCTGGGCCATGAGGAGATCTTGGCTATTCCAGGGTTTGCGGAGATATCAGGTTTATTTGTGATTTACCCCATAGCGCTAGCAGCGCAGGCATGGGGTCACTTTTGGATAGAGGAAAACGGGTTTTCTCCACAGACAATCAGGCTACTTCAGATTATTTTTTTTTGTTAACAAGGCAGATACAGGTCTTTGCTCATTATGTCTTTTGTACGTAGGCCAATTTGGCTGTGCCTTCAATTCTATTACCACATACACTGCAAGTTCATCTGTAGTGGAGTGCATACAGCAGCAGATTCTCTGTCTCGTTTGAACTACCCGCTATTTTCTGACAGTTCCCAGACTCAGACACCTGTGTCACACTGTCCCTGCTTTTCTTGCTGCTAACAATGGACTAGATTTCCACTGGGCTGACGCAGCAGTTTTGATCAACAAGTCACTGTCAGTTAACGCCAGGAAGGCTTATGACACGGCCTGAAATACCTTCAAGGCTTTTCAGTCTAGGTATCCTAGGTGCGATTGCCCCAACATTCTACAGCTACTTGCTTTCTGCCACTCACAGCTCAAGCTATCCTACAGCACTATCAAGAAATATCTGGCAGGTGTCCGGCATTGTTGCATTGCAGGACCCTAATAGGCAGTCCATTTTTGCAGCGCATCCCATCTAGGCCATTTTCAAGGAGATTCAGAAGAGTAATCCCCCTACCCACATTAGCAGACTCTCCATTACAGGGCATATTTTCCTGAGCATGTCCGTTTTACTCTCCAGGTCTCCTTTCGGGCTGCTACCCAACTTGGTCCTCAAGGCATCCATGTATCTGGCTTTCTATGGTTTCTTCAGGCCAGGTGAGTTCACTCATACGGGGACGAGATCCCGCATACTCTTGATCTACCAGTTAGTTGGGTACACCAATCATTTCCGGTTGCATCTGGACACTTGCAAGATGCAGCAGACATGAGTCAGTACTGACATAAGATTTTTTGAGATCAGCAATATCTGGCACCCGGTCACAATTTTAGATTAGCTCATGGTGATCAATGCAGATAAACCCATGGATAGTCCCCACCTTTCCCTAGCACGCTCCTCTCCACGGCACAGTTCATGAAACATTGCGGCACCCTGCTATCAAACTTAGGTTGATTCCCAAAATGTTATTCCAGCCATTCTTTCAGGGTAAGGGCGGCTTCCACTGTTTCTCGCCAAGGGGTCCCTGTTCTCGTAATTAAGAAGTTAGGTAGGTGAAATTCTGAATGTTTCTCCATATATATCCCGGTTCCACGTGTGGAGATGTCACAGGCATTCATGTATTTGGCTGATTTATGCTGCAGATGGTGACTTTCAATAAATCTGTTTTGCTAGCTCATCCTGCGGTCTTTATTTGTGCCCCCTTTAGGCATACTGACGTGACTACGGCACACCCCAGGTCACTTCCTGTTTTCCCTTCATACCTTTCCTAAATACGGTCTGCTAGAGACTCTGAGTACACATGTAAACTGCAGTTGCATCACACATGTCACACAAGAGAAAAAAAATACTTTAGAGTGGAACTAGTTAAAGAGGAAGTAAACCCTGATGAGTTTACTTCCTCTTTGATTCCCTGCAAAGGTAAAGCATAATGGACTACTATGCATCGCATAGCCGCTAAGCAGCGATGATGTTACTCCCACGCATGCGCACGGGAGCCGCCACTCGCTGCTGTCTATGGCACATGCGCAGTAGACAGTGGTGCCTGTCTTTCGGCAAATATCAAATAAATATTTCTTGGACCTACAGGTAAGCCTTAATCTAGGCTTACCTGTAGGTCAAAGTTGGTTGTAAGGGTTTACAACCACTTTAAACTGAATGGGTTGTTTAGCAAGGTAAGGGTTCACATATACTTTAAAATACATTTCAAATATTCTACCAACATTCTAGAGGCAGTAAAAAAAGAAAATGGTTAGTAATAGGAAATTAAATGGACCAAAATGCATTTTGGCACAATCTAGAATGCATTTCTGTTACTATCCTTAAAACATTGCTTTAATAAGTTGATGATGGATGAAGAAAGCTTAGGATGAAAACATTGCTGTTGGCTCTCTCAATGTCACTTTTTTTACGTCAACAAAATAAAAATTTAAATTTACTAATGTTCACAGTTAACTCACTGCCGCCATAGTGGAGACCAGCAAAAATCAAAGCTTGGCAGTTGCACATCACAGCTCCCAGACCTTGCTTGGTCTTACAGCCAGTCATCAATATGAAAACCTTGATGTGCTCAGAAAATAAAAAAAGTGCTTTCTCCTAAGGAACATTAGGAGCAAGCGCTTTTATGTAAAAAATACGGCAAGGTTTTTGTATTGATGACTGACTGCTTGTCCCTCTTGAACTGATAAAGCCTTTGAGCAGATGAGTAGCATGAACAGATTTGTTTTGGACATTCACAGGGTTACATTTTCTAAATCACTGAGGTTAGACTGAAGCAGTTGGCATAGCAAATTTTCAAGACTCCTATAAAAAAAAAAATATATATATAGAATGATTTACTGTCACTAAAAACAAACCCACCATAGTGAGTAAGGTCCTGCTAGTTTCTAAACATTAGCCGTCTCTGATTTGACCAGCAGTTAAACATGGAGGTCACAACCTCCGATACTGTACTTCAACATGCTTCTTGTGCAACACATGGCCATAGGAATAAAGATACAGTGCTGAAATTTTCACTTTTGTTTGTGCGGTTTTACTATGGTAGTTTGTATATAGCGTAACACACCTGTGCATCCGTCCCTCCAGAGGCAAACTTTTCTCCCCCTCTAGAGAAAGCCACTGACAAAACAGGGCCCTGCAAGACAAACAACCTATTATGAGATGTTACAAATAAGCATTCTTATCTTAGTATGTTTAGACCTGTAAGTAGTACCATTTTTAGAATTGGAAAGCTATGTTTGTATACAAAAAGGTTAGGCTACATACACACAGGTAGCTTGGAAGGCAATGAATCCTGGCATTTTTGCAGACTTCTTGCATTCGGGGGACACAGTCCTAAACAAGAGTACCACCCAAGAGCATCCAGCGCTGGCTTATTTTAGTTTGTCAGATTTTGGCAGGTTGCTGGCAGCAGGGTCTATGAATGAAACATGACCTATGAATGGAGGATAGGAGTATGATTAATAGCTGCCCCCCCCCCCCTTTTTCCCCATTCATAGATCATGTGTGTCGTAGAAGTTGTAGTGCCGGCTTCTATGAATGAAGCAGGTAGGCAGAAAGACGGCATAGTAAGGCTCTTTTGGTGAGAGCCTGTGACAGCCCATTAGTAGTTTTAACTCCCATCATACTGGAATATTACAGCGGCAGGGGTGGGGTGAGGGACAGAACAGAGGAAGATTTTCAGTAACAGAATAGGAATCAGCTCAAGGGACACATCCTACTGAGTGTGAGTTATGTCCTTTGTGCTGCTTTTTGCTGCACTTAGGCTTTACATTCTAGACCCATGCTGTCCACTGGACCTAAAAATGCCCAAGTGTGTTGCTTAGCTATTTTTCTGGTGTTATTCATAGCTTTGATATGTGAATAGTTAGGTTTTTAAGAACATATGCTGTTTAAGAAGTTAAGCCTGCCCTATAAAACGGCTTGGGGGTCCGCCCAAAACCCTTACCAGACCCTTATCCGAGCACGCAGCCTGGCGCCCTGCGGCCCCCCCACCCCAAAGCACCTTGTCCCCATGTTGATGAGGACAAGGGCCTCTTCCTGACAACCCTGGCCATTGGTTGTCGGGGTCTGCGGGCGGTGGGCTTATCGGAATCCGGGAGCCCCCTTTAATAAGGGGACTCCCAGATCCCGGCCCCCCACCCTATGTGAATGAGTAAGGGGTACATCGTGCCCCTACCCATTCACCTGGGGGGGGGTGTAAAAAAAAAAAAAAAAAAACACACACAGGTTAATGTAATTTATTAATCAGCTCCGGGGGTCTTCTTCTGACTTCTGCTCGGCCTCTTCTCCCGCTCTCCGGCATCATCTCCCGGGCTCCTCCGCTATCTTTTTGAAGATCTTTTACTAGCTGAGGAGCCTGGTCTCCTCTGTCCTTCTTCCCTCTCCTTTTGATGTTGACACGACATGCTCTGCCACTGTAATGGCTTGTGCGATGACTTATATAGGTATGGGGCATGGTCACAGGGTGATGTCACACTGTGACCCCGTCCCTTATGACGTCACAGTCCCAGCATGCCCCGGGACTTGACTTCATAAGGGGCGGGGTCACCGTGTGAGACATCGCCCGGTGACCACGCCCCATACTTATATAAGCCTACACGCACGTCACACACCGCATTTCAGCAGGAGAGAGCATTATGTCAACATCGGAAGAAGAAAGAAGAGAGAAGAGGGAAGAAGGAAGGAGGAGACCGGGCTCCTCCGCTAGTAAAAGACCTGCAAGAAGATAGCGGAGGAGCCTGGGAGAAGATGCCGGAGAGCGGGAGACCACGCCCGGAGAGAGTGAGAGAAGAGGCCGGACACCGGGAGAAGAGGCTGAACAGAGGAGAAGAAGTCGGAAGACCCCCGGAGCTGATTAATAAATTACTTTAAAAACCTGTGTTTTTTTATTGACACTTTTTTCCCCAGGTGAATGGGTAGGGGTACCCCTTACTCATTAACATAGGGTGGGGGCCGGGATCTGGGGCTCCCTTATTAAAAAGGGAGCTCCCAGATTCCGATAAGCCCCCCCGCCCACAGACCCCGACAACCAACGGCCAGGGTTGTCGGGAAGAGGCCCTTGTCCTCATCAACATGGGGGGGGTGGGTGCTTTGGGGTGGGGGGCTGCAGGGCGCCCCCCTTCCCCAAAGCACCCACCACCCCATGTTGAGGGCACGCGGCCTGGTATGGTTCAGGAGGGGGGGGGCGCGCTCGCTCATCCCCACTCCCTTTCCTGACCGGCCAAGCTGCGTGCTCGGATAAGGGTTTGGTATGGATTTTGGGGCGTAGGGGGGTTCCCCTAAAATCCATACCAGACCTAAGGGCCTGGTATGCTCCTGGAGGGGGAACCCATACCGTTTTTTTATTTAAAATTTGGCGTGGAGTTCCCCCTCGAGAGCGGATTATTCTGTAAGAGAGGCGACATTGTCGCTTCAATATAGATGGAGATCAGACTAGGAGGCGACTTGCATTGAAATCAATGGGTACAAGTCGCCTAGAATTCGGATTGAAGTAGTACAGGAACCTTTTCTGAAGTCGGAGCGACTTCAGTAGTGTGCATTATGACAGCTCTCATTCACTTACATTGATTTTTACATGTAGCAAGACTTGAGGCGACTTGAAGTCGGATCCAAAGTTGCCCCTGTGTGAACGGAGTCTAAGAAGCAAGGAGCCATGAGGAGATTCCATCAATAGAATGCCCCAGTTAAGTAACTGTTTAGTATACTTTTTGCATACATATTGTACATGTTTATTTGCTAGAAAGGATAATTGGCTTGTGCAGGTTGTAGGCATATTATGTTTCCTGCAGTTGTAAGTGCAGCCTGTTCTGTTTAATAAAGCAAATATTAAATACACTACAGAGGTCTAAGCTTCCTTGGCTTATACCACAAAAAACTCAAGCTAAAACACCAAGTTAAAGTTACATCCCACAGTAAAACCCTGCCAAGTTATACATCAGATCCTAAACTGCCCACTTATGTTTTTGCACTTGATTGATAAAAGCTAGGAGATGGGGCTTGATGGAACTACAAAGTGGAACTGTATTCCAGAACATTGGTCCATTATCCAGGTTTGAGGTTCAGTCAGGTTAATTTTAAAAGACACAAAAGCAATGCCACTGCAGAGAACATGACATAAATCATTTAACAAATGGGCCATAGCAGATAACCTTAAAAAAAAAGAAGAAGCAGCTACACCTTCTAAACAGGCTTGTTTATTTGATTATGTAACTGCCTCAATAATACAAGAGACGTATTAATTGCCACATCACCAGGTGGGGGGAAAAAAGAAAAGGAATCTGATGCAGCCACCACATTTAAGGATTGGTAAGCAGCAATATAATAGTATTTGAAATACAGCTTGCCTGTAAAATGATTTTCTTGGAGTACATCACAGGACACAGAGCAGCCATAGTAATTACTATGTGGGTTATACACCACCTATAGATGAATGGACACTGGCACACCCAAAAGACAGGAAGTCCCCCTCTATAACCCCTCCCATACAGGAAGTACCTCAGATTTGTAGCAAAGCAATTTATATCCCAGCAAGAGGGGAGGGACCTCTGTGTCCCATGATGTACTCCAAGAAAAGGATTTTACAGATAAGCTGTATTAAAAATCCTATTTTCCTTATCGTACATCAGGGGACACAGAGAAACCATTGTAATTACTACGTAGGATGTCCCAAAGCAATGCCCTTGAGGGGAGGGAGAAATATCAAAGCAGGTAGCCAGACACGAGGACCTATACTGCTGCCTGCAGTACACTGTACCCAAAAGCAGCATCCTCCTGCCGCCGTACATCCATTTAGTAAATGTATGTACTGACGACCAAGTCGCGGCATTGCAAACCTGAGCGCCAGAGGCCTGGTGACACACTGTCCATGAAGCACTTACTCCCCTGGTAGAGTACGCTCTAATTTGAAAAAGGTAGAACCCTTCTTTTCAATCCATAAGCCTGAATTATAACATGACAAACCCACTGGGAAATAGTCGATTTTGAAGCTGCCTGCCCTTTTCTGGGCCCACCTGGCAGCACAAACAAAGCATCAGTCTTCCTTTTCTGAGTCGTCAACCTTAGATAGATCCTGACAGCTCTCACCACATCGAGAGAATACAACAATTTTTCTTCCGCAGAGCGAGGTTTTTGGAAAATTGAAGACAGGGAGACATCTTGGTTCAGGTGAAAACTGGACACTACCTTGGGCAAAAGGTTTGGGTGAGTGTATGGCTCTTTACAGGAAAAAGCTGCCAATTCTGACACTCTCTTTGCCGAAGTTACTGCAACCAAGAAAACCAACTTCCTTTTCAAAAGGATCAAGGGAATATGGCGCAAAAGCTCAAAAGGGTTGTCTTTGCAAGAACGATAAAACTAGATTCAAATCCCATGCGCACAATGGCCGCCTAACTGGCGGAGTTATACGAGTTACCCCTTGTATAAAAGGCCCGAATCAAAGAATGTGAAGCAAGCAGTCTTTGAAAAAATACTGCCATGGCCAAGATCTGACCCTTGATGATGCTCAAGGCTAGCTTCATCTCTACTCCCAATTGCAGGAAGTCAAGAATTCTCCCTATAACATATTTGAGGATGCCATCTTTTGGCTTTACATCAGGAAACATAGGACCTCCAGATTCTATAATAAATGGCCCTAGATGCCGGTTTCCTTGCATTAATCAATCAGGGTAGTTACCACTGAGCCAGAGAGCCCCCAATCCTATAAATTTGGGCTTCAATGGCCAAACTCTTAAATTTAGCGATTCTAAGGCATGATGGAACACCGGTCCTTGCAAAAGCAAGTCTGGACAAAAAAAAAGAAAAAAAAAAAAAAAGCAAGTCTGGACGGAATGGTCTCCACGGATTCCTTACTGTCAACCTTATGATCTCTGAATACTTCTGGGTTATGCCGGGGCTACCAATATCACTGGCTTCCCTTCCTCCTGCAGAAAAGCCGTGGTAGGAGCTGAACTCGGGGGGGGATGCATAAATCAGCGAGAACTGATCCCAAGGGGTCACTAGCACATCTGTCCCAAATGCGAGCGCATCCCTTGTCCTTGACACAAAGCTGTCCAACTTCTTGTTGAACCTGGACGCCAATAGATCTATGTCTGGGTACCCCAACCTTCGGCATATGGGGCCAAAATCTTTGTGAACACCCGGGGGGGGGGGGGGGGCAGTGGCTAACCCGAAGGGCAAGGCCACAAACTGAAAATGCTGCTGTTCCACCTCGAATCACAGAAATTTCTCGTGAGCGGGGTAGATTGGCACATGTAGATATGCATCTTTGATGTCTATTGATGCTAGAAAGTCTCCTCCTCTCAGGACGCGACTGACCAGATTGACTCCATGCGAAAAGAGCAGATGGTAAGGAATTGATTTAGATCTTTGAGATCTCGAATGGGTCCGATATCTCCATTCGGTTTTGGCATCAATTGATTAAAACCCCATACCCTGCTCCTCAGTTGGAATTTCAAGAATCACACCTTGTGATGTCAACCGGTCCAGTGCCTGGAACAAAGACTTTTTTAAACGGGTCTCTGGGGACATTCGATCTTAGAAACTGAATTGGTGGAAGCTCCCGAAACTCTAGCTTGTATCCTAGAGATACTGTAGAGGTGACCCATCTGTCCTGGATCTCTTCCCGCCAAGCTCCTGAAAACTGCAGAAGCCTTCCCCCCACTCAAGCGAGTGGGGGCGCCCCTTCATAAGGAGGCCGTAGGACTCTGCTTTGTATGCTTCTGCCCCCAGGGCTTCTTCTGGCCTTGTGCTTGACCATGGGGCTTACCTCTTGAACCCGACGGCGGAGGCCGTCAAATCTGCCTGGAGCCTGCAGCACTTGGTGTTGGAGAAGAACATTTTAATAAAGGACGGTTACTCCTTTTAAAATCGGTAAAAGGGCACCCTTACCACCTGAAATTTATTGGATATACTTATCCAAGTCATCTCCAAACAACCGTTCTCCATGAAAAGGAAAACTTGCATAGCAACTCAGCTGACCAATGCTTCAACCAGAAAATTCTGCGCACATGCACAGATAAGAGGGCAAAGCGTGACACCTCCACCGCAAACATAAGGTCCTTGGCAGCTCCGCTAACTCGCGGGCTGCTTCCCCTTGAGTAGGGGCACTTAAGGACTTGCTTGAGCTGGTCTTTTAAGGATTGATAAACCCGTATCGCTGCTACTGCAGGCTGCACAGCTAACCCATCTATATAAAAAGAGGCTTTAAGTAAAGATTCCCACTTGTCGGCTGGATCTGGCCATTGGATCTGAAAACCTGGACATAGTCTACTGGACAAGTTAGACTCCTATTTACAGATGAAATAGCAGCATCCACTGCTGGCAAACTCCACTTTTTAGTGAATTTTTCCTCCACTGGATCAAGAAGAGAAAATATCCCAAGAGGGAGAAAATGCCTATCTGGGTGATCCCAGTCTGCATAAACTAGTTGCTCCAGCAGTGGGTGTAAAGGGAAAGCATATGAGCCCTGTGAAGGCCTTGAAAGAACCCGAAGAAAAGGGGGCCTCAGCCACCCCTGCTGGGGGCAATTCATATGCCAAATGGACCAACTCCATAAGGGATTAGACCAGTATTTTTCGGATTGCGAGGCTGAGAAGGGCTCCTCTGAGATTGAGCCCTCAGAAGAGGAGTCATTTGCCTGCCCCTCTTCCCGGTCACCCAATGGCACCTCAATGTCATTTGACAATTCCTGTTTTTTCCCCAGACTTGGAGACAGACGTGATCATGTTGGCTATTTTTCCCTCCAACCCAGATAATGCTGAAGCCAAATCGTCCTTGGTGGCGTATGCAGAGGCTGAAATGTTGGATGTAGCCACTATGCTCGATAGCCTCAATGGTTCAGACTGGCCAGTTGCACCTGGCCTTTCAGGGGAGGATAGTACTGTAGAAGCATGACTAGGATCCTCAGACCCCGACAACGGTGCTCTTGCGCTCCTCCCTGCTAAATTCCCCCCACCTTTCTTTTGGGAAGACATAGTCCTAAGCACTGTACTCACAATATGCATCCACTAGTTAGCTGTAGTCCAGAAAAAAAATGCCGCTATTACTGCTCAGCCTAAGGGCCTATAGACATGCATTTACATGCCTGTATTCACACCTATACAGCGCTTACATGCCCCAGTATACTCTGTGTCCCTCCGTCAGCCACCAGACTCACAGAGTCACAAACTTTATGGCCTGCACCATGCTACGTGCACACTCGCTCCCACGTGCATGCTTGACACGCCTAAGCCATGCCCCCTGCGTCCTGCAGCAGCCTTTTCCAGCTAACCTTCGCTTGTGGACGAGGCGGTCCTGTATTATCAGGCTAGTTCAGGGGGCTGTGTATTGTGGGGAGATGCCGGCCGTCCCACTCCCCTCGTTGGAACCAATCTTTGGGGGGAGGGCTGCAGGCGGGTGGTCCCAGGGAACTGGCAAACCAGGACGAGGGGTAATGCTGTCTCCAAAGGAGCGCTGCACACAGAAAACAAGCAGGTATGTTACAATACACCCTCTAGTGGTGAAAAACAGGCAAGGCATTCGCTACTCAGAAAAAATACTTTGAAGTGAACCAAATGTGTTCCTTTCCCAGGTTTTTTTCTTATTTTTTTTTCTTTTTAACTTACCCTTCCCGCCGTAGGGTTTCCTGGAAAAACAAAAACAAAGCCAAATCCAATCTTCACCCATCACTGAGGGCCAGGTCTTTGAACGGACCTTCAAGGACCGGGTCCCTACATATTGGGATCCACACCCTTGGACCTGTGCAGCACCCTGCCAGGACAACGCTTTGGATTAGACATGTATCCAAGGGCCTGTATCCCAGGGTCCAGCCCACAAAAGAGGCGCGTTATATTTCTTCTTCCATGAGGCCCGGGTACCACCATTTTGGCCTTTCTTGCCATTTTGAATGGATCCGACTGCATAGCCCCTTCATCCTGGCCATTTTCTTCAAGAACTTCAATCCACCGTGACCATCACCTTAAAACACTGGCACAAAACTGAGGTATTCCTGTGTGGGAGGGGTTATATAGAGGGGGACTTCCTGTCTTTAGGTGTGCCAGTGTCCATTCACCTATAGGTGGCGCATAACCCACATAGTAATTACTATGGCTGCTCTGTGTCCTGTGATGTACGATAAAGAAAATATATTTTTGGATTTGCGCCTACTATCAATTGACTTTCTTGATCTGTGAACTGTCTGTGCTGTGAAGGTATATTTTTAATGTAAAGCTGTACTATTATTATTTATTACTATTATTCAGGATTTATATAGCGCCAACAGTTTGCGCAGAGCTTTACAATATGAGGGAAGACAGTACACTTACAATACAAATCAATACGGGAGGGATCAGAGGGCCCTGCTCGTTAGAGCTTACAATCTAGAAGGGAGGGTCAAGTTGAAAAAAAGGTAATAACTATGGGGGATGAGCTGAAGGAGAAAATGAAAATACAGTTGTTAGGAGTAGTTTCTGCTTACTAAAAAGTAAAAACCTTTCTTGCTGTAACTATGAGAAACAATTACCTGGTGCCCATGAAGCGTGTACAGGAGTCTTCCTTCCAGAAGATCAAGCACCTTCACAGTGCCATCATTAGATGCAGAAAGTAAGTAGTTACCAGACGGGTGAAATGACAAACTGTTGACACCTGCGCTGTGAACTAGAACATGAACAGAAACAGGTTATTATTATATTGATAGTATTTTTGCCCATTGGCAATATCCTTCCTCAACTCTCCTGCTAAAGCACCCAGGGTCTGAAACTTGTCAGTCTGTTTGCACTATGCAAGGCAATAGAGGCTTAAAGTGGAACTAAACTCGCTCAATCAACATCAACTATTTTTAATTCTCATGCTGTTAGCATTCGTAAAATAGATAGGAATGCATATTTTTTTTGTGGTTTTACACTTTATTTTTACATTTCTTCAGCCGCTTCTTGGTTTCTGGCCTAGGCCAAAAGGATGTAGCTGCTGTCGCCATTAGCCCAGAAACTAGCTGAAGAAATGTGAAAAATTTCGTGCTGGATCAAGCCCAACTACTCCAGCATGTCAGAACCAAGGCCGATTTCTGAAAGTACTGCACTCAGCTAAGCCTCTCCAGCATTTGTAACTATCTGCTGGACATTTGACACTGGTGTGTAGGTAGGCATCTTTGATATGACGCAATCGCTAACCAGGATGACCGGACTTTTTTCTTTAGGAACTTATTGAGACCAGCGAGGTCCAGAATAGGCTGACTGGCTCAGTTTGGCTTGGGAACCATGAACAGGATGGAACAAAAAGGTATGAGACTTTTCCTTTCCAAGCACAGGTGCAATGATGCCTTGGGACTAACCTTGATCGCATAAAGTGTGGAGGGGTGGAACGCAGGATACCATGGTGTGCAGCTTGTAGCCTCTGCACACCATGCTGTAGATCCAGTCGTCTGGGACTTCCTGGGTTTTAATATGTTTTTTTCAAAGACCCTCGTTTTTGGTGCCCATTCTTGGGGCCCTCCCTCTCCTCCTTGGTGCTCAGAAAATGTTGCCATTTTCCATGTGACCTCTTTGGATTAGACACCTTGATGTAGGTAAATATTTTTTTAAATATTCCTTGTAAGGCAGGGCATCTTATTTGGATGGCCACTTTTTAGTGACCACACCAGACCATATTGTGTGTGCTTTGTAATAACACCTATGTACTATGTCTATGTCTTTCTTTTGTTTTTGTTTTTTCTTCGAGTCTTCAAAAGAAAACCTTCTCCTGAAGAAGCACATCTGCAAAACACGTTGAGATACTGGCACTCCTCCACAATGCTTGACATTATTTCACTTTTTTGCTTTAGATGTTTGACATGAATACATTAAATATGAACAATTTAACCTTTATATTAGCCATAGAAATATGATTTTTATATAAGGCTGTGATCGAGCAAACACTATAAGAGGTTCCGTTTGTTTAGTTAGGTGTGTTTTCATACCATTGAAGTTTTTAACCACTTGCCGACTGCCGCACGACGATATACGTCGGCAGAATGGCACGGGCAGGCATATGGGCGTATATATAAGTCCCTGCCTTCCCGCGGGTGGGGGGCCCGATCGGGCCCCCCCCCCGGTGCCTGCGGCGGTCGGCATTCGTTCGGGAGCGATCCGGGATGAGGGGGCGGCCATTCATTCATGGCCACCCCCTCGCGATCGCTCCCGACGAATAGAAATGCTCCGTGACATCACTTCCTCTCCTCACAGGAGAGGAAGTGATGTAATCTCTCCTCCGTGTCGGTATTTTTCGTTCCGGCACCGAGGAGAGAGGATCGGTGAGTTGCACCAACACACCACACGTACAGTAGAACATGCCAGGCACACTCACACACCCCCCTTTACCCCCCGATCACCCCCCCCCCCCAATTACCCCTGCCCCCCCCCCAGTCACAGTGACACCAATTGCATTTTTTTTTTTTTTGCATTGGTGTCATTTGTGACTGTAATAACTGTTAGGGCAGTTAGGGTTAGCCCCCTTTAGTTCTAAGGTACCCCCCTAACCCCCCCAATAAAGGTTTAACCCCGTGATCACCCCCCGTCGCCAGTGTCACTAAGGCTGGGTTCACATTGCAGCGGTTTGAGAACGGATGTGATTCGCACCGCACTGCAGTGCAAATCACATCCGATCTCTGTGCGATTCGAGTTCAGCCATACAGATAGTATGGCTGAATTCGTGTCGCACCCGCCGCACCCGCCGCAAACTCGCACGGGACCCTTTTTTTGGTCCGCAGCACAATCGGATCGCATGGGTGTTCACACCATGCGATCCGAGTTTGCAGATCGCACTGCGATATGCGAACTGATCTGGGGGTGTCATTAACATTTCACTGAACTGCCGCCGGGAGGCATGCGATGCGGGAACCCGCCGCAGATTTGTGGCGTTCCTGCATCGCTCCAGTGTGAACCCAGCCTAATAAGCGATCGTTTTTCTGATCGCTGTATTAGTGTCACAGGTGACGCTAGTTAGGCAGGTAGGTATTTAGGTTCGCCGCAGCTTTTTATAGCGCCAGGGACCCCCATATACTACCGCATAAAGCCCCCTGATTGCCCCCTAGTTAACCCTTTCACCAGTGATCACCATATAATGGTTACAGGTGACGCTGGTTGGTTAGTTATTTTTTTATAGTTTCAGGGCACCCGCCATTTATTACCTAGTCTCACTAGTGTACCCCTAAATTTAGGGGTGTCTACTTTCCAAAATGGGGTCAATTGGGGGGCGTTTGTGCCATCTTGGCATTTTATGGCCTTCAAAACTGTAACGTCCTTAGAAAGCCTGAAGGCGGTGCTTGGTTTTCAGGCCCCCGTACGCGGCTAGGCTCCCAAAAAGTCCCACATATGTGGTATCCCCGTACTCAGGAGAAGCAGCAGAATTTATTTTGGGGTGTCATTTCACATATGCCCATGGCATGCGTGAGAAATATATCATTTAGTGACAACTTTGTGAAAAAAATAAATAAAAAATTAAAGTTTGTAATTTTCCCGCAACTTGTGGCAAAATATAAAATATTCCATGGACTCAACATGCCTCTCAGCAAATAGCTTGGGGTGTCTACTTTCTAAAATAGGGTCATTTGTGGGGGTTTTGTGCCATCTTGGCATTTTATGGCCTTCAAAACTGTAATAGGTAGTGAGGAGTGAAGTCAAATATTTACGCCCTTAGAAAACCTGAAGGCGGTTCTTGGCTTTCGGGGCCCCGTACGCGGCTAGGCTCCCAAAAAATCCCACACATGTGGTATCCCCGTACTCAGGAGAAGCAGCAGAATTTATTTTGGGGTGTCATTTCACATATGCCCATAGCATGTGTGAGCAATATATCATTTAGTGACAACTTTGTGTAAAAAAAAAAAAAAAATGTTTTTTTGTCATTATTCAATCGCTTGAGGCAAAAAAAAAAAATATTCAATGGGCTCAACATGCCACTTATCAATTTCCTTAGGGGGTCTACTTTCCAAAATGGGGTCATTTGGGGGGGTTTTGTACTGCCCTGCCATTTTAGCACCTCAAGAAATGAGATAGGCAGTCGTAAACTAAAAGCTGCGTAAAGTCCAGAAAACGTACCTTAGTTTGTAGATGTGACAACTTTTGCGCAAACCAATAAATATACAGTTATTGACTTTTTTTTTACCAAAGACATGTGGCTGAATACATTTTGGCCTAAATGTATGACTAAAATTGAGTTTATTGGATTTTTCTAATAACAAAATAGAAAATATCATTTTTTTCAAAATTTGCGGTTTTTTCCATTTATATCGCAAAAAATAAAAATCGCAGAGCCAATCAAATACCATCAAAAGAAAGCTCTATTTGTGGGAAGAAAAGGACGCAAATTTTGTTTGGGTACAACATTGCATGACCGCGCAATTACCAGTTAAAGCAGCGCAGTGCCAAATTGTAAAAGACCTCTGGTCATTTACCAGCAAAATGGTCCGGTCTGAAAGTGGTTAAATATTTAATTCAATGTTTTTTATTATGATCTACTTGTTGTTCATGTTGAGTCACATAGAATAAACTTTGGATTTTATATTTTATTTTGTGTTGGTTGTCATTTTCTGAGAGAGTTTTGAGCCCAAGGCTGGCTGCTTATGAAAGGAACTCTTTTATCCTTAATTTCCAAAAGGTGCACCAGTTTCTGACTAGGCTCTGTATTTCTTGGTCTTCTTTGGACTCAGGAGGCTCAGGTATTAAGCCCTTATTTGAGTCTTTCATTTTTTCACTTTTTGTTTTACTAATCCCTTTGTACTAATTTGTAAAAAATGTTGTATTATGCGCTTGGGTTTTACAAGCCATTTAATTTTGCCTGGGCGATATCTCTTTGAATTACCGTATCTATCGGCGTATAACACGCACTTTTTTTCCCCTTAAAAGCAGGGGAAAATCGTGGGTGCGTGTTATACGCCGATCCCCCGAAAATTCTGAGCCTCTGGGCAGCTTTCAGCCGCCTTCGGCTCTTCAAGGCGACTTTTGGCCGTTCGGCAGCTTTCGGCCGCCTTCGGCTGTTCTCGGCGGCCGAAAGCTGCCGAGAATGGCCGAAGGCGGCCGAAAGCTGGCGAGAAGAGCCGAAGGCACCGGAGGCCCGCCGAGAACTACTGCACGCCGCTGAGATACACATCCGGCTCTGTATCTCGGCGGCGGCATTTTTAAAAAATAAAAAACAAATAGCAAATAAAATAGACAAGGCTGCAATGGTGGACAAGGCTGCAATGGTGGACAAGGCTGCAATGGTGGACAAGGCTGCAATGGTGGACAAGGCTGCATGACAAGGCTGCAATGGTGGACAAGGCTGCATGACAAGGCTGCAATGGTGGACAAGGCTGCATGACAAGGCTGCAATGGTGGACAAGGCTGCAATGGTGGACAAGGCTGCATGACAAGGCTGCAATGGTGGACAAGGCTGCATGACAAGGCTGCAATGGTGGACAAGGCTGCATGACAAGGCTGCAATGGTGGACAAGGCTGCATGACAAGGCTGCAATGGTGGACAAGGCTGCATGACAAGGCTGCAATGGTGGACAAGGCTGCATGACAAGGCTGCAATGGTGGACAAGGCTGCATGACAAGGCTGCAATGGTGGACAAGACTGCATGACAAGGCTGCAATGGTGGACAAGGCTGTAGATGACACTGATGGGCATATAAATGTAAATTGTTTTTTTTCCCCTTAAAGTTCCCTCCTAAAAGTTTTTTTCCTTAAAATTCCCTCCTAAACTTGGGATGAGTGTTATATGCCGGCGCGTGTTATACGCCGATAAATACGGTAGTCTCTTTTATGTAATCAGAACTGTACTGGAGTCTGATCTTTTTGATTACTATGGGGGTTATTTACTAAAGGAAAATCCACTTTGCACTGCAAATGCACTTGGAAGTAAAGACGCTGTAGATCCGAGGGGGACATGCAAGGAAAATAAAAAACAGCATTTTAGCTTGCATATGATTGGATGATAAAATCAGCAGAGCTTCCACTCATTTCAGATCTACACCTTAGATTTAGAGCGACTGCACTTCCAAGTGCACTTTCAGTGCAAAGTGGATTTGCCTTTCGTAAATAACCCCCTATGTCTTTTATATGATTATAAATAAAGATTTTTCAAAGACGTCACAAGTTTGACAAGTTACCTTCGCCTTTTTCTTTAGGGAGAAGAGCATGCTTTTACCAACAGATGCCTTTTGGATGAAGGCATCCAAGGATGGCCCATTGTCCTCAAAGAGCAGCCTCTCAAATTGCTTCTTGAAGAGAAAATCTGCCGACCAACACTTCTCATATGGACAGACATGGTGCTCTTCCTTGAAAAGCACCTACCGTATATACTCGAGTATAGGTCGATCCGAATATAAGCCGAGGCCCTTAATTTACCACAAAAAAAATGGGAAAACGTATTGACTCGTGTATAAGCCGAGGGTGAGACATCCCTGTGTCCAGCCTACCTGTGTCCAGCCTACCTGTGTCCAGCCTACCTGTGTCCAGCCTACCTGTGTCCTGTGCCTCTTTGTCCTTCTGCAGCCTGTGTCCTTCTGCAGCGATCTGCATGTAAAAACATACGGCGGCCATGCCAGGATCGCCGCACTTCTTCTCCTCGTCTGTGACAGACGGCGGCCATTCCACTGTTCAAAAGCCGCGCCTCCGTCTGTGATAGGCGGAACACTCAATTTCCCAGCAGTCAGTGTTCCGCCTATCACGGACATGCTCTTATCCTCGTCCGTAGTATGAGGATGAGCGGATGTCCGTGATAGGCGGACCACTAACTGCTGGGAAATTGAGTGTTCCGCCTATCACAGACAGGGAGGCGCGGCTTTTGAATAGTGGAATGGCCGCCGTCTGTCTGTACGACACGCTGATCGGGTAGGCAGACGGCGGTGACTCGAGTATAACCCGAGGGGGGCACTTTCAGCCTAAAAAAAAGGGGCTGAAAATCTCGGCTTATACTCGAGTATATACGGTACTGAAAAAAATCAAGGCTCTAGGAAAAAAAAAAAAAACAACTTACAGAACCTGCCAAATGAAAGAATTTGCCAAGTCTGATTCACTGGAGTGAAGCATATGTTTTGCCCAGACTTTGAGAGCTTGGCAAACTCTAACCACAGCCATGGCAGTCTGAAGAGCCGCTCTTACTAGAGAGAAGGATGCATTATAGAAGGCCTCTAACCTCTTATTTTTTGTGTCTTTCAAGACCAGGACCTCATGCAATGGGATGGTTATAAAAGGGAAGGAACACAGGAACTGACAGACATTACAGGCTGTTCCTGCTCTTGCATGCAGGGTCCCTAGTACAGTCCCTCTTGGCCATTAGGCCATAGCAGCTGATCCAAAACGAAGCCTGCTTTACCCCAAAAAGGGAAGCTAGAAAAAGTACAGGATTAATCCCATGACAGGAAAATCTTCAAAGAAATCTGTAGGTACATCCATCACCTATGGACACTAGCTTAAAATATAATGGTTAACTGAGCTGGAAGGGGTTATGCCGGAGTGTGAATTCCTACTTTTTTTTGGCCAGTGTCCATTCACCTGACAGTAGTAATACAACCCAACTAGCCATGAACATCAAGTCTTGTGAAATCAACTAATTGAACCTATATCAGTATATAACTGATTTACATATAAGGCTGTGGTAGAGGTAATACTATAAGGAGTTCTGTTTTTCAAGTCCTGTGAAATCAACTATTCACCTAGTAGGACTTAACCCCATATAAACCTGCATATTTTTAAAAGTGCGGCAATACCTGAAGTTTTGCTCTTAAACCTGCCTTGTTTAGTAAACTATTTATTATGCTGCCATTTTACCTTGATAATGCTGCAGCAATTTGTTCATTCGAATATCCCACACTTTCACTGTACTATCAGCACCAGCAGAGGCTACACATGTTCCTGATGGGTTGAAGTTCACATAGTTGGAATGCCTGAAATCAAAGATATTTTGCTCTATAAAGAAAATAAGCAGTAATTTCACAATGATGTAAATAAGTAGTGAAGTCTACTATTCTGGAAACAGAATGCTACGGTAATCCTTGAAAATTACATAACACATGAGATTTAAATATCAATATCAGACACTTTTACCCCCTTCCTGCCCAGACCAATTTTCAAATTGGAGTGCGGTCGCACTTCAAATGGCGGTCGCACTTATTCAGTTTAGCCACAGCACCACAAGTGTTCTGAAAGATTCTGGCATCTCCTTTAGCCAGATTAAGGGCTCAAGGCATAACAGTCCTTGCCTATTTAGAAGATCTACTTTTAATAGATCATTTAGTCTCAGGTCTAAAACCAGAGTCTGATCACAGCCGTAACTACCGGAAAGCTCTGGGTTGGATACTCAACCTAGGAAGATTCACCTTAAAACCATCAAGGAGATTACAGTACTTAGGGGCTGGTTATAGATATAACTTTGAATGACAATTACTGCAACACTGTACCCAAATTACATATTTATCATTTTTATGAGACAGAGCTTTTCTTTGGTGGTATTAAACCACCACTGTGTTTTTTTTTGGCTATATAAGCGGGGGGGAAAAAAAAAAAAAAACACACACACACACACACACACACACACACACACCCTTCTTAGTTTGTTATAAAAGTTAGCAAAAAATACTTTTTCTTCATAAGTTTAGGCTAAAATGTATTCTGCCAAGTTCCTTTGGTAAGAATAACCCAAATCTGTGTGTATTATTACTTTCTGTGTGAAAGTTTGATTCCTGGTGTACAGACTGCCAGCTCAGTACAAGCTTCCTCCCAAAATTACCCTTTTTTTGGAAAGTAGACAGTAGTAAGAGGAATGGTGAATTTTTTGTCACTTTTTTCTTTTTCTTTTACATATTGTACAGCGTCATCATATGACAGGTGTGGCAGTGATTAGGAATTATTTTACAATTGGTTTCTTTTTTACATACTGTGACCAGAGAAGTACAGTGTTACCATGCTGACACTACTACTCTGGGGAAGTGATCAGGATTTGATAATCACTGTTATAGGCAATCATTTTTATGAATGGCATCTCCATTCACTAACAGGGTGTACTATTGTACTAGGTGTGAGTGGTCACAGCTATTGTGTGCGATCGCACTACAATAGTGTGAACCTGGCTATAAGGCAGTGAAGGCACAAGAGCAGGAGGTCTCCCTGCATCCCAAAAAAACACTAGTTTGATATGCTTGCATTTACAATTGTTTTTATCACATCAGGCCATCAAATTAGCATGAAATCTGGTCATGTACAATCACATCAATCCGAAAATTGAAAGCGTGCTATGGGTTATGATTTTACACTCAGTTTGTCATTTGCTCTGCTTTACCAAATAAGCCAGAACATAGTTTGTGGTAGGCATGTAACAGATTTGACTATCATTCACACAATAGGATACTATATACTTTTATGAAGGTGCAACATCAAACTCTAAAAAGCACAGAAAACGCAGTGCCATTTTTTGCAGCTTTTGCCCAGCATGAATGAAAATTCAGGCATGGTTAATAACACAACACAGTATGAAACTTGTATGAGAAGTAAACAATGTTATATTTTGACTACAACTCAATGGTCAAACGTTCAGTCAAGTACATGAGCTTTGTTACCCTTTGTAATCCATGAAAGTGTTAATGCAAACTCTGTTTGTTGTGTCCCAGATTCTTACAGTCTTGTCATCACTGCATGAGGTGATTAATCTTCCATCTGGGGAAAATCTGTAAATGCAGAAAGATGCAGTGAGAACATCAGAGAGGTTGATGATTAAAAAATGAGTTGTATTGTTTTTAGCACCCGAGAACAATGGAACCAGTGAGACAATACAGAACAGCAGGGCTAAAACCAAACATCATAGAAGATCAGAAAATTAGTCAAAAGTGGGTGACAGCAGGGCACATAGTCACTGAAAGAGGGAAGTTATACAAGACAAAAATATAAAAGGGCAATTACTACTAAACAACACAGTTCAAAAATGAGTTGGTAATACTACTTACATAATACAATATTTGTTATCTTATGCATACAGTACAGAACACAGGAGATGGTTCCTGAGCTATGTGTTATATGCCATTACCTTCAGGTGATTTGACACAGAGAAAGGCTTTACTGGGAGCCCCCCACCCCTTCCCAGTGTACCTATATAACCCTGCCCACTCTAAGTGGCTCCACTTCTATCAAGATCTGACAGCTTATCACATTATGGCTTACTAGCAGTTTTCAGATCAGTTAGCCTTGATGTACATCTTGGGAACTGCACCCAGATCATGCAACAGTGGGGCCAGCATGTAAGGTTTGCTTTGGGCACCAATTCCTGCTTTCATTGCTCACCATGGCAAGTGCAACATGTAAGTTAGCCACAGGAGGTTATACAGGTCCAGAGCCATTGTCCATCCCTATGGCACCCAGACCCTGAAGACCCCTTGGGGGGTATGCCTACAGAAACAGGAGAAACCTGGACCCTGTATGGGACCAGCGACAAGGACAAGGTAAAACAGGGTTTCTCTGTACCATACTTACCGGTTCCTGGCCACACATCTTGTTGCAATATAACCTGTATATGTACTAGATGCTTATCTTACAAGTCATACTGCAGTGAGAAGCACACACACATGGTTTTGAGGGCACTAGTTATAGGGTAATCTATACTTTGAGTGATTTTCCCCTATTATTCTCCATACTCAGCTTTATATATAAACGGGAGGGATTTACCAAGGCTGGAGCAGCTGTACAACCAATTAGCTTCTAGCTTTCACTTTCAAAGCTTAATTGAACAAGCTGAGTTTAGAAGCCGATTTGCTACTATGCACAGCTGCTCCAGATTCGGTTTGCTCCAGTTTTATTAAAATGGCCGCCAATGTTATTATAACATTTACCTAGCTTAAAAAATGTTTTTTTTTTTTTTTTTTTTTTTTACCACCTCACTTCTGAAGTACAACCCTGGCTAGTGACAAATTGCTGGTAAGACATCCAACTGTGCTTTTCAGGTCACTATTTCTGCCGACCACACAAGCTGATCACTTACAGCCTTCCCTGTTGCTCAATACCTCAGAGACACAGCCACAGAAACTCGGTTAGCGCCTGGGTTATTGCAAGTTCTTTATACTAAAACACGCTTAACCTCCTCAGTCCATATTCATTCTGTGAGTACCCCAAAGGGGAAAATCCTCACTAAGCAATGGTGGATAACAGGCACTCAGAAGCAAGAGCACATGGGTAAAAAAAAAAAACAGTGGAGATTCATCTACAGCAGGGGTCTCCAAACTTTCTAAGCAAAATGGCCAGTTCACTGTCCTTCAGACTTTAGAGGGGCAGGAATGTGGCCAGTGTGGAGTAGAGTATACAACACACTAAATTACATAAAGCCTGTGGGCAGTAGGAGGTATTGGTAGTAGTGGAAGGAATAGTGCCCCATCAATGGTGTCAGTGGGAGGAATAGTGCCCCATGGATGGTGTCAGTGAGAGGAATAGTGCCTTATTTTAGTGTATTAATGTCAGAAACCATGAATCAGACCGAGACAGAAGTACAGTTAAAGTGGAGCTTCCGTTCATTGAACCCTCCCCCCCTCCGGTGCCACAATTAGCACCTTTCAGGGGGGAGGGGGGTGCAGATACCTGTATAGTACATGTATTTGCACCCACTTCCGGCATAGATATCCGCAGAATCTGTGGATATTTACACCACTTCCTGCGGGTCCCCCGATGTCTGCTGGGAAACACACGGATCCCAGAGACAGCGGGGACCATCCTTATTGCGCAGCGCGACTAGCGCAGTAGGGAACCGGGACGTGAAGCCGCAAGGCTCCACTTCCTGATTCTCATACCCAAGATGGCAGTGGCAGCACCCGAGAGCCAATCGAGAGATCGGTTTCGGGTGCCGACATCGCGGGCACGCTGGGCGGGTAAGTGTCCTTATTTTAAAAGTCAGCAGCTGCAGTATTTGCAGCTGCTGACTTTAAAAAAAAAAAAAACAGCGGAACTCCCGCTTTAAATCACACTTGTTTGATAATAAAAAAAAAAAGGTAAACAAAGTAAACATAGCCAGACTTCAGGAACCGGAACGGTTAGTCAGACAAGCCTGTCAGGACTGTGCTCAGCCCTTCCTTCTCTGAGCTGGCCGCTATATCATACCTCATCGGTAAGAATGCGAATTAATGGAGACACATTGGAGCCCTTCAGACTTTTAAGGGACACTCAACAGGGGTGCCCCTTGTCGCCCCTGTTTGCCCTCACATTTGAACCCCTAGCCATCCATGTCAGAGCTTCACAAAACATTGTCGGTTTTCGCCAGGGTTCTAGGCATGATGTAATTTTTTTATATGTAGACGACACATTAATTTACCTTGGAGACACCGACAACTCTCTGAAGAACGCGATGCACTTAATAGCCTAATTCGGCAAATTGTCGGGTTTTAGTATTAACTGGAATAAATCGGTAATTTTGCCCATAGATCCCCTACCAAAACCCCTGCCCGAGTGTGCCAAAGACATACAGTGGGTGAGTTTCGCTATCTCGGCATACAGGTGACACCAGACCCCAGTCAATACCTCACCTTAAATTTGGCCCCCCTATTCCGCAATTTCAGAATGAAATGCTCAACGTGGGTGAAGCTACCCCTTTCTGTTACCGGGAGGGCGAACCTGATCAAGATGGTGTGGGCCCCACAACTTCTATATGTATTTCACAATACCCCCATATGGATCCCACACAAGTGGTTTATGCAAATTACTCAAATTGCGCTCAATTTAGAGATTTAATATGGGGTAATAAGTCTGCAAGGATTAGTTTACACTCGTTACAACTAGCGAAAGACCAAGGTGGCTTAGCAGTTCCTCACGCTAGATATTTGTAGCCTCCCAGACTCAACACCTCGGAAATTGGACGCTAGCGATCCTATTAGGTCCCTATTGATCCCTCAAGACTCCACACTCCCAGCCTTATCCCACCTGGAGGCAGGTCTCACTCATATCACAAACCCTCCCTACGATAGTGCTATTGAACACTCTGTGGAGATACATCAGGTCCATTATGAAAGTAAGAGGAGCCTGCTCGATAACTCCCGTATGGAAGAACAAATACTACAGGGAATTGTATAAAACTTACAAACTTTCATCAATGGGAGACATTAGGTGTGTGGTACATTCCCCAGCTGTTCAGAGGTACTATATTTAAATCTTTCACAGACATACAAGGGGAATTTGCAATTCCTAGAACACAGTTTTACCAATACCTGCAACTCAGGCACGCAGTGCAGAGCGAATTTGGAATATCCTCTCTTGCGACAGTGACACATCCTCTGATGACCGATGTGCTGATGTTGGAAAATAGGAAAGGCATGATCTCAAGAATATATGCCAGACTACTCCACTCAACACATGATGCCTCCAAATTACCCTGTAGAAGGGGGTGGGAAAAAGATCTGGGTCCCATTGACGGAGAAAAGTGGTAGCTATGTCTGACATCTGCCCCACTAGTTTCAGTCTCTACGTCACATAGGTTATCGCATTTATGCTCATTACACAGAATCTATAGGACTCAATCAAAACTACACAAATGGGGATTTATTGATTCCACATTATGCCCAAAATGTAACAGAGATGAAGGAGACCTATTGCATATGATGTGGAAATGCCCAAAATTTTTCAGATATTGGCAGTATGTTTTAACAACCATTTCTCAGGTATTTCAACTCCCAGTTCAGCAGGACCCAGCTGTTTGTCTCCTTGGTGCCCTGGATGTGCCCTCTCTCTCGCCGAATGGCCATACAGCAGTTTTGCGCCTACTGTACTTAGCACAAAAGGTGATACCGAGATTCTGGATAGTTCCGAGAGTACCAACGGGGAAAGGATGGGTAGAACTGGTAAACATGCTAATAAGAGAAAAAAAACTCACTTACCAACATAGAAATGTCCTTAAAAAAATTATGCAATGTGGCAGCCTTGGTTAGACACTCTGGGGCTAGGCCCAACCCAGCTAATTAAAGATAGATTACTACAGATGTAATATACTGAAGAGGTAGATATAACCAAAATAACTGCTCCTGTAAGATTTACACAATCAGTTTGCGCAGAGGGCCATGGTGAATAACTACAAAAAGAGTAGAGTATTGCTACGTTTTGTTCTTTTTTTATTTTGTTTGGTTTGGTTTTATTTCTAAACAAGGATAACGTTTCCTAAGTTTCACATATATAGATTTATTGTTAGAGGCAAAAATTTCCTGTAATAATCCTGAAGATATCTGATGAACAATCTAACATTATTGCTCAGTGTCTCCAGAAAATTAGGCAGCACCATTGTGATCAAGTTTATTATATGTAAACGGCGTATGGACCTGTCATAACTGATAACGTGTTACAACACATGTAATGATTACTGTATTGATTGTGCTTGCTGCAATGTGAATGCTTCTGATTGTATTGTTGTTTGGTTTTTCAATAAAAACTATTTTTTTCTGATAAAAAAAAAAAAAAGAGAATACCGTATATACTCGAGTATAAGCCGAGATTTTCAGCCTCTTTTTTGAGGCTGAAAGTGCCCCCTCGGCTTATACTCGAGTCACCGCTGTCTGACTGCTCGATCAGCGTATCGAGCAGACAGACGGCGGACATTAAAATTCAAAAGCCGCGCCTCCTTCTCCGCCTGTGATAGGCGGAACACTGAATTTCCCAGCAGTCAGTGTTCCGCCTATCACGGACATCCGTTCATTCTCATACTACGGACGAGTATGAGAGGATGTCCGTGATAGGCGGAACACAGGCTGCTGGGAAATTGAGTGTTCCGCCTATCACAGGCGGAGGACGGAGGCGCAGCTTTTGAATCGTAGAATGGCCGCCGAGAAGAGCGGCGATCCATCGGCACGACACGGGACGGAGGAGGCACGGGACAGAGGAGGCACGGGACAGAGGAGGCACGGGACAGAGGAGGCACGGGACAGAGGAGGCACGGGACAGAGGAGGCTCGGGACGACGGCGGCTCGGGACGGAGGCTTGGGACACAGGTAGGCTGGACACACACACAAGGCTGCACGGACACACACACACACACACACAGGGATGGATGGATGGATGGATGGATACACACACACACACACACACACACAGGGATGGATGGATGGATGAATACACACACACACACACACACACACACACACACACACACACACACAGGGATGGATGGATACACACACAGGGATGGATGGACGGACACACAGGGATGGATGGATGGATGGATGGATGGATGGACACACACACAGGGATGGATGGACGGACACACACACAGGGATGGACGGACACACAGGGATGGACAGGCATATCTCACCCTCGGCTTATACACGAGTCAATAAGTTTTCCAGTTTTTTGGGGGTAAATTGGGGGCCTCGGCTTATATTCGGGTCGGCCTATACTCGAGTATATACGGTAGTTATAGTTAGCATTAACACTTTAAAGCCTAACTGGCAGAATGCACTCATAAAAGGTGCTTTTTGTGCATGCCTTTCAAAAAGGTAAGCTCCTCTTTGGAAATTTCCTTAAGGAATAACATTAGGGCGCTACTGAAGGAAAGAAGGCTCGTACCCCACTTTCCTCAATCACACTACCCTATCCAATGGGCCTCTACTGTACAGATAAGATCTGCTCGCCCCCTCAGGGGGTCCTTCACCTTGTGGCAGACCTTTTCATTAAAGCTGACCCCACCCCTTAAAGCAGGAGTTGGAGGTGTATTGACAATTGCTCCATATTCCAGCAACAATGTCCCAGGCTTTTTATTTTACTCTGTCTTTTGGAGAAGTTTAAAAAGAAGATCTTTATTGCTGTCCTTTTTTTTTCTCTCTGCTACACTTTCTTATTTACCGCTTCACAAGGCAGATGTTTTTTCCTACACTTCCTTGAATCTTCTTTCACATTTGTGTGACTGCAAAGTCGCATTACAAGTTGTACCCCATGATTTCCAATGAGTACAATTCATATCTGTGCAACTTCAAGGTAGTCCCTACACTACTTTGGTCCAACTTTGATGCGGTCCATAAACCTCAATATTACACAGGTATTGCTTCAAGTAGTGTCAACGTTGCTGGAAAAAAAAATTGTGGCAAAATTGTGCGACTTTCAGATTGCACAAGTGTGAAAAGGGCCTTAGGATGGATTACAAGGATTATTCACTTACAATGCATGTCCCATTATGCTAAAAACGTAATTGGCAGCATGGCTTCTGCCTGGTCTTCTATATACAGTACCTATTAGTATATCTGTTATGAGAGATCCTTTAAATCTAAAAGTGATTCTAAAGGTTTTCATTTAAAAATAAACAAACATGTTATACTTTCCTGCTTTGTGCAATGGTTTTGCACAGAACAGCTCCGATCCTCTTCTTTTTGGATCCCTCGCCGTCAGTTCTGGCTCCTCCCCGCTGCCGAGTGCCCCGATAGCAATCCTATTGCAATGGGAGCATCGAGCAGGCTCGCTCCCGAGTTGCGCTCCTGTGAATGGATAATGTCCATTAACATACGAGTGGTTCGCCCCACCCCCTGCTCTCATTGGCTCACTGGCGGTGATTGACAGCAGCAGGAGCCAATGGCCTCCACTGCTGTGTGAGCCAATGAGGAGAGAGAGAGAGACCCAGAGGAGCTGCTGCTCTCATGCACGTCACTGGATTTGGGCTTAAGTATACGGGGGCTGGAGCTGCATCCAGAAGGTTGAAATGCAGTCTGCTCACACAATTTGTAAAAAAAATAAAAATAAAAAAAGATAGAACGCTCTGCATGTCATAAGCCTAGGCTAATGACCAGACAAGAAAGAGAATGTGGGTTGTATAAGGTATTTACTGGCAAGAAAAAAAATTTTACCATCCAAAGTTAAAACCAACAAGGGTAGAAGATTAAATAGATGGAAAGATGAAAAAAAACGACTGAAGGTCCGCTTGAAGATAAAAAACCTCCTGCCTTTAGAATCACTTTAATTGCAACTGAAATTTGATGGGTTTACTCCATCTATCCATGCTGTATTATAGATTTTACATTGGTAATATGATGACACCTTGTGGTGCATTATTAGACCCTTAATCAACCTCTGAGCTTTTATATCACAGGGTGCCCTGGAGATCTTTCTTTAAACGCTCCCGAGCCAAACCTCTGATCATAGGCTCAAACAGGGATGCTCTCATGTCACCTTGTGGTTAACACTGCACTTTTCTCTGTTTCCTCCCCTGACCTTGTACTGGTAAGGCTATCCGGGTCTCATCCTATCATATTTACATTTTCTTTAGCATGAAATTTTGCCAAACTTCCAGCATCTCTAACCCCGATGTTCCCCAGTTAGGCTCCTTTGAGTTCAGTGCCTCCCTTTCTTGGGGGTATGCAGATTTTATTATTTGTAATATATCATGTGAGGTAGTTCTCATCTAGTGTGACGATATTAGGAACAATATCTAGGATGAAGTTCCAAGACTCTGAAGTCATCTCTGTTGCCTAAACCAGGGGTCCCCAAACTTTCTAAATGAGGGGTGAGTTTACTGTCCTATCGGGGGGGGGGAGGGGGGGGGGATTGTGGCCAGTGGAATAGTACACCAAGGGCAAGATAAAGGCAAGCAAAGGGCCACATCCAGCCCCTGGGCTGCAGTTTGGAGACCACTGGCCTAAACATGTACAATAGCCATTACAACTCAAGTGTGTTAGGAAAACAATTATGGCTCTCTTTTAATGGATGTATTTTATTGCTTCTCTTTGTAACTCTTTGTATATGTGCATGTAAAACCATTTTCAGCATTGTATAAATCCAGAGAATGGACTGAACAGGTCCCAAAAACTTGCATCTTTAACAACCTAAGTTAGTCAATAAATGTCATAATTTCAACTCCAAAATTCTGCATTTCTCAATGGAAAACAATTTAATACTTTACTACCCTTTATTTTATTTTTTTTAAAGGAAAACATGTATTATCTAAGGTGGAAAAGTTTTCAGCATAATCAACGCTGTCACACAAAAAAAATGTAAATATTGTACAATACGTACTTGGCACATCTCACCCAGTTTGCATGCTGGCTAAGTGAAAAAAGGAAACGTTGGTGATGCACATTCCACGCTTTGATTGACTTGTCATCGGATGCAGTGATAATGGTTTGACCATCACTTGAGAAGTCAACGCATCTCACAGAAGATGTATGGGCCTTAAATATGGTTGATTCGCCTTTGCTGCATATAAGAAAAGCAAATAAATTTAGATGTTCAAATATGGATAAACCAACAAAAGGAAATTCTCCTGTAACAGAATTAAATATACTCCACTTATATATGAGGGTATGCAAGTCACGGTTGAGTTCAGATGTTTTTAAATGTCATTTTACAGCAAAGCATTCAATGGCAATCTTTTTTTTCTAAAGGGACATCTATAAAAATGTACGTAAAGCTAGATGTAACTTTTGGAAGGATTCCCAGAACACTTTCAAGCACATTGTGTTCTGAAACTAGCTTCCCATAGGTACTGTGTAAAACAAGCCATTACAATTAGTAGGCAGAAAGTATGAACTCTGTTTGAAGTGCAGTGTATATTGTTCTACTGACAAAACTAGACACATCTGAATAATTCAGTTGGCACTGGACTGCTGGCTGTAAAAGCCAAAACCTATTACCAGCACAAATCTGTAAAACAAGACCTAAGAGGGCTTGTCAAGACAAGACCAGTAAAGATCTTTTATCAGAAGGAAGAGATAAGGAAACGTCTCTTTTCATTAGTACCCAAGTTCTGCTAATTGTGTCCTACACACTTTCGGGTCCTGCTACCATCCAGAACCCTTTGCCAGAATCATGTAAGGCTGTAGATGCTTGAAATGGACTTCAACAGGAAGTGCTCATCTTTCTAGATGAGGGTTGGAAAAAACAGGCAAAAAGGCAAGCAAACAATTTTAGCTTGTGACTATTAGAAACTTGTTTTGAAAAAAAATAAGGAGGCTTCCACGGTTGATTCCTGATAGTTGCGAGTCTATCTCTAATTTAAAAGATACCCTGTAGCCAGGTCATTCATTTCAACAAAAATCTTCCCATAAGAATATCCTCCTCTTCTCAGGTCCCTCGTCGGGGCTCCTCCCTCCTGCCGAGTGCCCTCTCAGAAAGCAGCTTGCTCTGCGTGTCCATTCAGACATGGAGGTGTGGTTCAGCCCAGCCCCTTTCTCTCCCCATTGGCTAAATGACTGATTGACAGCCACCATCTGGACACGGTTATAACAGGCCAAGGCACACATCGCTGGAGGAAGATCAGGCTCAGGTAAGTATTAGGGGGACCGAGTAGCCCAGTAGATACGTGAAAGGATATATAGGGACCTGAGAGAAGGGGAAGAATAGTTTGCCTAGCACAAGAGTAAAAAGAAACTTCCTTCTCACCATTAAATCTGAGGGACGCCTTCAATTATTGGCCAGACCAGGATATACCAGCATGCCTCAGTTTTGTAGCAAAGCTGTTCTGCAGTAGGGCCTATGTCCCTCAATGAATTCCAAGAAAAGGACTTTTAACAGAAAAATTTCTCTTATTTTCTCAATTTTAGTAACATGATATTAGTACAGCAGTTTCAAACTTTCAGTAAAAATACATTAAAGTTAATTTTACTGTGCACAAATGCAATTTTTAGTAAAATATAAAAAAAAGAGGAGGTTGTGCTGAGCAGATATCCAACATGTGAAGCCCTAAAATTGTGGATGCCAATAAAACTGCAACAAACTTCAGCACCTAAAGCTTCTATTGTTGTGGACTTTAAAAGCACTTACAGGTCATTACTTTAGAGTTAACTGTGAATAGTGGCCATAGAAGTATTGCTCTAATTCTGGTGTGCACTGCAGTATGGAACCTGTATACCACAATTGATGTTTTTTGTGTGTATGGTGTTTTATGTATTTGAGTGTTTGGATGTACCTTTTCATTTTCTTTACAAGGTTTTAACTTACCTTTATTGCTTTTACATAAAGTACAAATAGTTCCCAATGTGATGGCATGTTTATAGTGACAGGTTCCATTTAGTGCGACCTCAGGGGGTTTATTAGACTGCTGGTGTTTCCTCTGACTCTGAAAAATAGATAGCTAAGAAATTCTGACTTCATTCTGCTCTAGCTTGTTTCAGCTGTATGCTTGTTCGTATTTTACTACAAAAGACCCCTTTCACCAACTTAAAGCGGGGTTCCACCTTAAAGTGGAACTTCCACTGATCGGAACCCTCCCCCCCTCTGATGTCACAATTGGCACCTTTCAGGGGGGAGGGGGGGGGGGATACCTGTGAAAGACAGGTATTTACACCCACTTCCGGGCATAGACTCCCGTGGGAGTCTATGCCTCTTCCTGTCGCGCTGTCTGCTGGGACACACACGGGTCCCAGAGACAGCGCGGACAATTCCTATTGTGCTACGCGACTCGCGCATGCACAGTAGGGAACCGGGAAGTGAAGCCGATTCGCTTCACTTCTTGATTCCCTCACCTAGAATGGTGGCGGCAGCAGCCGAGCGATTGATCTCGGCTGCCGGCATCGCTGGACCCCGGGACAGGTGAGTGTCCATTTATTAAAAGTCAGCAGCTGTAGTATTTATAGCTGCTGGCTTTTAATATTTTTGAAAAGATTTTTCTGTAAAGGTGAACTTGCCCTTTAATGCATTCTATACATTAAGATAAAAAGCCTTCTGTGTGCAGCAGCCCCCCCAATACTTACCTGAAATCCACCTAACTCCAGCAATACACAATACACTCAGTACACAATACACTCAGCTGTCGGGAACTCCCCTCCTCATTGGCTGAGACGGCAGTGTGGCGCCATTGGCTCCCACTGCTATCAAAGTCAGTGAGCCAATGAGGAGATATTTGGGCGGGGCCGGGTTGCGACTGTGTCTGAATGGACAGATGGAGCTGGGGCTCGGCTCGGGTGCCCCCACAGCAAGCTGCGTGCTGTGGGGGCACTCAGGAGGGAGGTGCCAGGAGCACCGAATAGGAATCGGGGCTGCTCTGTGCAAAACCACTATACAGAGCAGGTAAGTATAACATTTTTTTTTTTCCCCATTAAAAAATAAACACCACAAGACTTTAGTATCACTTTAAGCTTCATGCTATACTGCCACCTATGGGAGGGATGGACAATGCCAAAGAAAAAACTGTTGGTCAGCCCAGGCTAGTCCATTCTAATACCAGCATGACTCTATCTAGTGTCCTAGGAGGTTTGATGCCCTTTCCTTTCTTCAGCTCTTCCGTGTTAAATGACTAACCAATCTTTTGCTACCACTTTTCTCTTTTAAAATATTTTTACTTCAAACAAGACTCATCTCTACATCACTGCTGTAGTTTTTCTCTTTACAGTCTGGCTTTTGGAGTACAACGCCTGGACCCCAGTGCACTGGACATTGCAGGGATAGCCTGTAAGTGACCGCCAAAGGACACTGTGGGACCACGCACTGACATGTCATTTACTGGTTGGTGGTCTATACATTGCCTTACCACCATACAGTTGTAACATGTACATGTCAGATTCTTGGGGGGGGGGGGGGTCTGTTGTACTGGATGTCTCCAGCTCATTTTCTATTAATGGTTCAGCTTGCCTACTGAAGATGCCAATGTCTGCAGCCTGGAATCGTGTTATGCTTTGCTCTAAGAGGCTGTAAAGTATTCAGTCCTCTTTAGCTTTGTTTACATAAGGCTGGGTTCCTCTGCCCTATTTCAGACAAGGACTTTGCTATGGTCATGCAATATTTTAGTGGCCAGATCACTTAAGTTTTTGCAGACGGATCGCTATGGCCATAAATGTGGTACATTCTATCTGATTTTCTCACAGCCTTAAAAACGTAGTTCCACTCGTTTTTCTGTTTATTAAAAGTCAGCAGCTACAAAAAGTGTAGCTGGCCCCATATGTGCTAGAAAAAGTGGTGCAAAAATCATTTTTGGCATGTAAATCACTCAAAAGGTTGTTGTGGAATAAACAGCTGCTGGTCACAAAGGATTTGATTGGCATAAAAAAAATAAAAAATAAAGTACAGTATATTAAAAGAAAATGGTCCATATGGGTTCCCCATAATCACATATTTTCAATAGAACTATGACTATAGTAAATGAAGACTTCAAAATACAAAAAAAAATTATTTCTTTTGTAATAAAAATCTGGCAGCTTTCAAGCCAAATTTTATGAAGCATACATTCATACTCATGCTGCAGCACTATGCAGCAGACATCTCAGACTGCTAGAGACCCAGATCAATTCTGTGTGAGTGTAGCAGTCCAGGGATCTACTGAAACAGGGCAGATTAATAGAATAGTAAAGCACTAGCATATTGCAAAATGTCCATATTCTATAAAAAGGTTTACTTGGTCTTTCAATATGCTTTGGCTGTTGAGGAGTGTTGTGGTTCTTTACAAGTTGCTGTGATGATTAGGAGTAATTTTCTATTTAAAAAAATAAATAATTTTTTTTGATTATTTTTCTTTATATTGATTGAGTTTCCCTTTTTTTTTTTTTTTTTTTTATTTGAGGTTTACCATGCCTTCTAAACTTAGGTTTGTATGTGCTGCTTAACAATTTTGTTTTATCCATTATTCCTTCACCTTTTATTCAATAATATTTGATTTTCACAACCGCCTTTTTTTTTTTTCAATGTACTGGCTGGTGGATATGGTATGTTCAATGCATGTTGAATGATTTTTTATTTTTTTTTACATGTTTTTCTTGATACTTTATGGGCCTGTGTTGACTTGGTTTTGTGTCTTGTTTTCAAATGGGATTTACAATCCCATACAAGTCTTCGGGAATACAGAATCCACTTGAAACAGTTCTAATGCTGGTCAGAAAAGAGGTCCACTGAGTGTGCCAGTCAATTATACATGATCACAGAAGCATTGCAAACGGATGCCATGGATACGGACCAAAGCCTATTAACAAAAAACCCTATAGGCTCACTTACACATGTGGCATCCTTCGAAGATCAATTTATGTTCAGATCACTTTTTAGAGGGCATTTGACATGTGATGAGGGGTTATAAAACTTCCTGACAGTTTTAACCACATCTTAAATGCTTGCAGTTGTGGGGAGCCCCAATTTAGTTGGATAGGTCGACAACGGGGATAATTATCGCCATGCAACGCAAAGCACTGTCATATGATAGTGTCATATACTGTAAATGAGGCCTAATGCTGCATTTTTCAATGCAATTTATACAGTACTAAAAATGAAATTTATACTAAATGTTGTAGAACTATATAAAGAATACTTCACAGAGCTTCAGGTTTGCCCTTCCAAGGAGGATTCATTTTCATTAGTGGTAGATGCAGTTATAGACCCCTTTCACGCTGAAGTGTTTTTCCAGGCGCTAAAGGGCTAAAAATATCGCCTGTAAAATGCCTCCCCTGAAGCCCAAGTGTGAAAGCCTGAGTGGTTTCACACTGGGGCGGTGCACTTGCAAAACGTTAGAAAAAGTCCTGCAAGCAGCATCTTAAGGGCGGTAGAGGAGTGGTGTATACACCACGCCTTCACTGCCCCTGCCCATTGAAATGAATGGGAACCGCTGTTGAAGCGCCTGCAAGGTTTTTAACCCTTTCTTCGGCCGCTAGTGGGGGCACTTTTAACCTAAAACACCAGTAAATCACGATAAAACTAGTTTACCGCTAACGCGACCCACTGCCGGTGTGAAAAGGGTAATATAGTTAGCCTTGTTTTACGTCAACATCAAATATATATGTAAAAGAACCTTGTTATCAGCACAGCTGCCAAGGTGGATACATCAAGACTGAGTATAATGCACAAAAACTATTGATTTAAAATCTTACTTACATATTAGGGGTCCAGAGTCTCACTGTCCTGTCTTTAGCAGCTGATGCCACCAAGTGTCCTATGGGAGAAAACTGCACGCTCAGTACTGCCTCCTTGTGTCCAATAAACCTAAAGGCACGTGACTGAGGCTTGAAATTCCAGATCATGACAAATGTGTCTGCTGCAGATGTTGCTACAGAAGTAAAACACAATCAGTATATTTTAGCAGAGGGAATAAAATAAATGCTTTTTGTCTTATTGAAACACATATGTTAAAACAATTCAGCTAGGTGTTCGGGCTGACTAGCAAGTGTACTGGGGGATTTCTTATTGCTTTAAGTCTTTTTAAACCTACAGATATATCATTTAAAGCCAAAAGGGTGCCACAGATTTGGGTTTCTGCCTTTTCAGGAATTGTTCTCAAACTACATTCCCTTTTTAGGCTAAACATAGCTAATAGATACAAAATGTGAATATAGTTCAATTATTTTGTTATTAAATGCACACCTCTTCCAGTAATTTTAGATACAAAAAGTACTGTATGTGCCAACAAACCCATTACATGAACCAGTCTCTAAAATATTAAGACAACAGCTTCTCAAACTTGCAAACATTTTGGCTAAAATAAGGATTTCTTATTAAATAAAAAATATGTACTGTACTTCTTCACAATTCCATTTGGGGTTACCCTAATGTTAATGATATACATAGAGGCAGAATGCCAAGCTGAACATTAGCAATTTTGTAAAATGAATGAAAGTAGCCACCAGCTTTTCTACTCACTGCAAAATATTAGTGAACTATTTCTGAAATTATTATAGTTAGTTACATAGTAATTGCATTCTAAAAAAAAAAACAAAACAAAAAAAAAACACTTTTTTTCTAATTCTACAGACATACCTGCACTAAATTTTATCGTAAAGTAGAAGTCAAACCACTAGAATGAAGACACAGTTCAACAGGAAAACCCGTTACATACTGTACATACCATTTTGACTGAGTTATCTTTAACCATGCTCTCTTAGGTCCTGGTCACACGTGTGGCTACTATTGTCACCACTCTGTAAAAGTGATTGTTTTTCAGTGGGCATTTGACTGGCAGTGAAGACCCAAAATGTCGGCACAACGCACTGTAAACATGTGCATTGCAAACAGTTGTGGCACAGCCTCATTTATTTGAATGGGTCGCATTCAGCTGCTGCAAAACTTGCTGAATGTGAAACTATTTCATTTTTCATATGTCTGCGGCATGTGTACAGCCTTGGATTGGCTGCATTTCTGTGTTTACACAGACAGTAAAACTGCAGCTTGACTGCCTAATTTTACTGCTCCCTAGCCACCCATGTGAATGAACCCTTAAAAGGTATATTTATAAAGTGGGTAATCTAACATTTTCAGGTGGATCTTTCTGGAGCATATATTTTAAATGACAGTGAGCGATTAACTACCAGTGAATGCTTGATGCAAGTCATTTTCATGGCTTTATAAATATGACTCTTAGTGCAGCCGTAACTCATCAAATCAGTGTAGCGCTATCAATCCACATATACAAAAAAAAAACAATTATATATAAAATTACAATCAATATATCCAGTGTAAATAAAGTCCAAAATTGTGGTGCAATAATAACTTGTGCACCAGTGTGAACATATATTAAATTCCTCTGCCCATTCCGTGTGACCATACAACAAAATCACTGTGCAATCTATGTAAGCACTCAATAGTCCAATCTGCAATTTATGCAGAAACACTCTTCTCACGAGCAAAACAATCCTCAGATGATGCACTCCTCTCCCATATTACTCTGAACCGCTCACCTTGTGGCATTGACCTCAAAGTTACACCGAGGTCAGCAACACATGTATCCCTTTCTGGGATCATAAAATGATGATGATCTCCTCCACAGAAATCCTACAGGGACAGCAGTTCTAAGGGGTGCCTCATCCACTCAGAAGTCACTTGTGGTGATGACCTCAATGTTACACAGAGGTCAGCAAACACATATATGTCCTCTTAGGAGAGAAAAGGTACCCTTGTGAAGAAGTCCAGCACTGGACAATACACAAGGGGTAGAGTTTCTGGTCAATGACATCATCATGCTTTAATCTAGCATAGAAGATCAAGGGAGCTGGTTAGCTGTGACAGGGCTAGCAGTAGATTGGGCCCAGCAAGTGGTGAGCCACACTAGTGTCAGTCATGTGGCTGCTTTTAATTTATTCATTATTGTAAAGAATTTATGTATGTGAGCGTCCTTTTAATGGTCAGTGGGCACTACAATAGGCTTTATTTTTCATGTGACTTCCGAGTGGATGAGGCACCCCTTAGCCCCTGTACACACGGTCGGAGATTTCCACAACCAAATCCGTCGGATTTTGCCCGAAACTGTTGCATACACACGGTCGGACAAAGTTGGCGAAAAATCCGATTTTTCAGAACGTGATGACGTAATTTCGTTACGATGGGACTACATTCAGGCTAGTAGCCAATAGCTTTGATGTAGGAATTTGATCTGAGCATGCGTGGCACTTGGTCCGATCAAAATTCTCTACACATGATCGGAGTATGTCCGACCGGCCCAGTTGGTCGGGAAATATTTCCAACATGTTGGAAAATTGGGTCCGACGGATATTCAGACGGAATCAGTCCGATGCATACCTCACACAGTCGGATTATCCGACGACACGGTCCGATAGGACACATTCCGACGGATTCTCCAACCGTGTGTACAAGGGCTTAGAACTGCTTTCCCTGTAGGAGTTCTGTGGAGGAGATTATCATCATTTTATGATCCCAGGAGGGAATACATGTGTTTGCTGACTTATGCATAACTTTGAGGTCAACACCACAAGGTGAGCAGTTTGAAGTAATATGGGAGAGCAGTGTGCCACCTAAAGATTATTTTACCTGCAAGAAAAGTGTTTCTTCATGAATTGCACATTAGATTTTATTAAGTGCTTACAAATATTGCACAGCGATTTTGTTGTATCCTCACATGGAATGCACAGAGGACTTTAATGTATGTTCACATTGGGGCACACATCATTATTGCACCAGGATTTTGGACTCTAGGACATAGGTTGGGCTTGATAGACTCATGTCTTTTTTCAACCTCGCCTACTATGCTACTATGATTTTGGAGTCTAAATTTATATTGGAAATATTAATTGCACTTTTATATCTCATTGATTGTTTTTGTATAGTTGGATTTATAGCGATACACTAATTAATAAGGTATGATTTCTTTCTAGGTCAGGCGATATTACTAGTGGTGTTAGCGAACTGTCAATGGTAGTAAGACGTGTTTTTTTTTTTTTTTCCTAAAAAATACTTAGTTAGACTTACCGGTGACTGTACTTCTAAGAGCCTTTCAGGACAACCCTGGAGAGAGCGCAGCTCCGCCCATTTTAACAGGAAACACTTGCAGACCTTTAAATCCCTCCTCTTCCACCATGGCTTCAGTTATTGTGGCCTGCGGCATACTGGGAAAAAAAAAAGCACAGAAAAAACACATAACAACCACGATACATACTTATCCCAATTCTAAGCTAGAAAAAAGGGAGGGAAACTAGTGGTTGTCCTGAAAGGCTCTTAGAAATACCGTCACCGGTAAGTCTAACTAAGTCTTTCTCAAATCGCCTTTCAGGACAAACCTGAAGAGGACAACCAAGAAGCTTACCCTAGGGTGGGACTACTGCCTGCAGTACCTTCCTGCCGAAGGCCTGATCCGCAGCTGACAATAAGTCCAACCTGTAGTGTTGGAGAAAGGTCGAGTAGCTTGACCACGTGGCCGTCTTGCAGATCTGATCAGGCGTAGCACCAGCCCTCTCGGCCCAGGATACTGCCATTGCTCTTGTGGAATGAGCTGCGATCCCTGCTGGAGGTATTACTCCTTTAGCTATGTAGGCCTCTGTAATTGCACCTCTGAGCCACCTACTCAGAGTGCTTTTGGAGGCTTTTCACCCTTACGGGGGCCAGAAAAGACTATGAACAGGGCGTTCGACTTTCTGTACTCTTTGGTGACTGACAAGAATTGAAGAAGGCACCTCCTTACGTCCAAGGTATGGAAAGCTTCCTCACCTGCATTAGCAGGAGCAGAGGAGAACGTAGGCAAGACAATTTGTTGAGAATGGTGAAAATTTGAAAAGACCTTGGGAAGGAACGATGGGTCTGTTTGAAGGACTACCCGGTCCGGAAAGATTTTCAGAAAAGGCTCCGTGATTGCCAAAGCCTGAAGTTCACTGATTCGCCTTGCTGACGTAATGGCCGCCAAAAAAGATTGTTTTAAGAACTAAATTTTTCAAACAAGCATCTTGTAAGGGTTCAAACGACACCCCCATCAGACCCTGTAAAACGATAGATAAATCCCAACTGGGAAAACTTTTGACAGATACTGGCCTATTTCGTGCCAATGCTCTAAAAAAAAAAAAAAAATCGTTAAATTAGAACTTCTCTAGACAGAGTCTTTTCAAAATAAACAGAAAGAGCCGCCACCTGAGTTTTTAAGGTGCTGGCTGCCAGTCCTTTCTCCATTCCGCCATGAAGAAACTTGAGGACAGAAATTACACTCTTCACCTGAAAGCCCTTGGAGATACAGTAGGAATTAAACTTCTTCCACACCTTCTGGTATATGGCCCTAGTCACCTCTTTTCTGCTTGAGAGTAGGGTTTTTACTAACTTGTCAGATAAACCTTTTGCTTTTAGAAGATCTTCCTCAGAAGCCAAGCAGATAGGTGTAGACGGTCTGCCTCTGGATGAACCACTGATCCTTGTACTAGAAGGTCCTCCCTGAACAGTAGTTTCCAAGGAGGCTCTGAGGCCAGGTTTAGTAGTGTTGCGAACCAAGGCCTTTTTGGCCAAAACAGTGTGATTAGGATCAAACTGGTCTCCTCCTCCCTGAACTTCCTTAAGACAAACGGGATTAGAGGGAAGGGGGAAAGGCATAACACAGACGGTAACGCCATGGATGCACTAGAGCATCTATGCCTAAGGCCTGGTCTTCTCTGGGAAGAGAAAAGAACCTGGGGACCGTGGTGTTCTGTTGACTGGCGAAAAGGTCTAACTGAGGGAGCCCCCACCTCCTGGTAATCATCAGAAAAACCTCCTGATTCAAGCACCACACTGCTTCTATCAGTCCTCTTATGCTGAGCAGATCGGCTAACAGATTTTGGGAGCCCTTCAGGTGAATTGCCGATAAGGAGGCTATATTCTGTTCTGCCCAACAGAAAAGTCGATTGGCTAGATCCATGAGACCCTTGCTTCTAGTTCCCCCCTGCTTCAGGACATAAGCCACCGCAGTCATATTGTCCGAGAGGATCTGGACATGATGTCCCTTCAACAGATGGTGAAAGGCTAGAAGGGCTAGGAAAATGGCCTTGAGCTCTCGCCAGTTTGACGATCTACGGGACTCCGCCTTGGACCAAGTTCCCTGGGCCGTTAGACAATCCAGATGGGCTCCCCAACCCCAGGCGCTTGCGTCCGTTGTTAGATGTTTGTCTACCGGAAACATCCAAGGGAGGCCTCTCGTTAGATTGGCTGAATCCCTCCACCACCACAGAGCTCGTCTCACCTTTGAGGTAAGCTTGATCTTTTCCTCCAACGAAACCTGGCGAGACCAAGTTCGTAGGACACACAGCTGAAGTGGCCTGGAGTGGAACCTGGCCCACTGTACCGCTGGGATTGAGGCCATGAGAAGCCCTAACACAGCCATGGCTGAGCGGACTGAAACCGCATAATTCGTTTGAATTTGTTTTACCGCCATCTGGACTTTTTACAACTTTGCCTGCAGTAAGAAAACCTTCTGCAGGACAGAATTGATTACGTAGGCCAGAAAGGTCACTTCCCGACTCGGTTCTAGGTTTGACTTCTCCAGGTTGAGGAGCCAACCTAAATCTCTGAGGTGAACTTGAGCTACTTGCAGGTTTGTTAACAACTGCTTCCTGGAGTCTGCAAAAAAACAGAAGGTCGTCTAAATACGGAATCACAGGAATCCCTCTCAACCTTAGAGGCTCCAGAGCTTCCACCAGGATCTTTGTAAAGATCCTGGGGGACGACGAGAGCATGAAAGGCAGGGCCAACTGAAGGTGCCAGATCGACGTCCCCGGGTTGACTGCCAACCGAAGGAAACATTGGGAGGCCTGGGCAATCGGGACATGTAGATAGGCATCCCTCAGGTCTAGGGATGCCATGAAGCAGCTTGGGGTTAACAACTTTGTTATCGAATTGGATTGTGTCCAATCGAAAGTGTTTGTAGCAGATTGACCTGTTCAAGACCTTTAGGTTCAGAATCAACCGGTACTTTCCAGAAGGTTTTTTCACCAAAAAGATGTGGGAGTAAAAACCTTGCCCTTCCTGATGTCTTGGGACCTGATCTGTCTAAAAGACAGATGGACAAAGTCTTACTACCACTGTAACCTGCCATGGTGTCCAATCACCAGCACACAGAAGAAAACACCAGCCCTCAAAGCCACCAGTGCCCCCACCAGAAGACTACAGATCCAAGAAAAGAAATTACCTTGGAAAACTGTAGTGGCAGGCTCCCCAAAAAGGAGGCAACATAACACAAAAGACATACAGCCCATAAGGAGAAGAATAAAGAGCACTGTTGTGCCCCTCTTACCTGGGCCTGACCGGTGTCTGTGGTACCTGCCTCCACCGACGCTGACGAACCCTCCATCATGCAGAGAGCGCAGCAGGGACTAAGATCAACAGCCAAACTTTTAAGCTTCCCGGGTCTGACGTCACTACGCTGCCCGGAAGCGGAAAGCACCGGTCGTAAAGACCCGCCTCTGAACCCCTGCGCTCTAAATGCCCGAACAGGAAGGCAGCGTCACTGGCCGCCACGTCATCCGCCCGTCAGAGGGAATGTCCGGAAGCCTACCCGCACGAACACGTGAAAAGCAAACCGAGCTCCACACATTCGGACGCCTCGACCTCCTGTCGGCCATTGCTCCCCTGAGCTGGAAAAGGTTGGAGACTCCGGAGCGCACTCCGATCGTACAGGGTGGGAGCTAGGATAGTCGTACGAAACAACACCTCACCGAGGTAAGGCCTTTCATCTCCACCCTGGAGAGACACAGCTACATGGTTCCCGCAAGTGCTTCCACCATGACGGAGGAAACACAATAACTGAAGCCATGGTGGAAGAGGAGGGATTTAAAGGTCTGCAAGTATTTCCTGTTAAAATGGGCGGAGCTGCGCTCTCTCCAGGGTTGTCCTGAAAGGCAATTTGAGAAAAATAAAATAAAAATTAAACAGACAACCCTGGTCGAAGCCAATGTTAATGTTAGTACTGCAATTTCCCCCCAACCCCCTCCCGCCAGAACACTTCGGTCAGCGCTCTCAACCATTGGCTGAGAGTGCTGATTGGGAGCCAGTCAGCTGCTGGTTTTCCAGTATGCTCATACGATAGAAGCCGACCAAGTAGACCGGCTGACATACACACTGGCCAAATGTCAGTCACCATTCAGCCTGTGTGTACTAGGCATTAGTGTAGGCACCTATACTATTCTTTAGCCACATTGGCACTGCTAGACAATTCAATTATCATGGTTTTAAAGACCTTGTTCTGTAAAAATGTCATTATGACCAAAGTCATTTTTTAAATGACAGGTCCACATTAAGTTACATCTTATGTAACTGAAAAATGTAGATAATCATGAGCTGCAACAAAAACAGAACTGCACACGTCAAGAAGCTTACAACGTCTATTGGTCTGTACCACTCTTACAAGCAGCATCAGAACACTGGGACCTGTGTGTCTTCTGGGAGACACACAGGTCCTACAACACAGCAGGGACCAGTGAGATTGTGCTTCACTTCCTGATTCCCTTACCAAAGATAGTGGCGACTCCACCCGAGAGCCAGATCGGCTTCGGGTGAGGACATCGCAGGCGCCTTGGGGAGGTAAGCGTCCATATATTAAAAGTCAGCAGCTGCAGTATTTGTAGCATTTTTTTTTTTCGCCGGAACTCCGCTTTAAATCACAGACTCCTACCAATAATACATCTCATCTATATTTACAAGATATAGGATCATAAAAAATAAAAATACCAAGTTGTTTGTTGTCTGGACTAAAGTCAATGGATGTGACTGCATCTTTATGTCCTCTGAAATGCTGCTGCAGAGCTGGATCCTCCTGGTGAAAAAAAATAATAAAAAATACAATATTGGTATCAGTGCACTAGAATACTAATATAAGATGGGTTCCTAGAAAGATGCCTCTACGTGGGTTAATTATAGGACAGAATAGTTGATAATTAACACACGCTTAAAGTGGTTAAAAACATAGTTACACCACTTTTACCTACAGGTAAGCCTTTAATAAGGCTTACCTGTAGGTACTGGTAAGATCTCCTAAACCTGCACGGTTTAGGAGATATTTACCATATACGCTTGTGCCGATGACGGTGCAAGCGCACTGAAGAAAGGGCACGATCATGACGTTTCTAAAGGGCCCATGCCGCGACCGTCATGCAACTCTGGCCAGTCACACAGCCAGCCGCCATGGCCCAGGAAGGAAGAGGGTTAAAAGGTGGATATGGCCACCAGCGGCGACACGTGGGCTTCATTTGCAGGTGAGTGGCACATAATGGGCTACTATGTGATGCAAAAAGACAATCAGGGTTTACTTCTTCTTTAAGGGGCATATTTACAAATCAGTGAATGTGACATACATTCAGCAGCATGTTTAGTGAATGTCACATTCATTGCTTTATAAATATTCCCATTGAAGTGTATGCCTAGCCCAAACCTTTTTTAAAAGTATAACAAAAGTGTTTTGAATACAGTGGAGATGGATTAGAGCCCTTGTTAGATCTTAAAGTGGTAGTAAACTGCCACACACACCAAGAAAATAAATAAACTGGCCCACTGCAGGTTTAAGTCATAATGTACGAATATGCACCGCATTCTAGTACATTATGACAGACTTACCTGTACAAGGAACCCTCCAGCACAGCACTGTCACATCTCCCCAACACTTCCATGTTCACCCAGTCTTCCTTCTGGGTTTGTGGGCTCCGGCTGTATGAATGGCCAGGGCCACGGTGGCATGTGCACAGGAGTCCCAACACGGGTATGCCATCCCTTCAGAACCCATGTGCTGGTGATGTATCCGGCTACATCTTACAAGTTCAAAAGTGGACTTTACCACTTTAATGCAGTCTGTGCTCTGGTTAGGGAGATTCACCCTATTTATCCGCTTTATCGTTATTGAAAGAAGATCACAATTTTTTGGGGTTATCAATAGAGGAAAATCTTCCAATAGTGACTCTGGGGACAAACAGGGATTCCCTAATTTTGGTGAGATTTCTTCTCACTTCCTGTTCTGGCTATGGGACAGGGGGTAAAGGGAAATCTCCCCAATGGGACATAGATGGCAAAAAAGAAACTGACTGGGGAGGGCCTTACTCTATTTCAAATGGAAAAAAAGTTTTGTTCCAATTTAAACAGCAACAAAGGCACTTAAATTGGAACTACTAAACCCTTCTATAATTTACAAGAAATCTGCCATTTTGGCCTCTGTGTGATCTGCAGTTACCATGGTGCAGCACATGTGATCAGTTAGGACACCAGTCATTTGATGGTTTGAAAATCACTTGAAAGGGATCATTTACAGCATGCCTCAAATGCAATGGATTTGGAAAATTGGTAAACTGACAGGTTTAGTTCTGCTTTAAGCTCTGGTGCACATCGTGCTACTTTGAAATCGTGCATCTTTACCTGAAGCAGCGCGATTTCAAAGTAGCAGGTCAGCGCGATTTCAGGTGCTACGTGAAAGACATCTGTGCGGCTTCATGCAGAGATGTCAATTAAAGTTGCACCTGACAGTGCAAAAGTAGTGCAGGGCTACTTTTGCAAATTGGTGCAGCCCCGCAAAGTTGTTGTTGCACCGATTGCACCGGTGCCATTGCCTGCAATAGGCTGAAACTTATCATGCGATTCGACCTATCAAATCGCATTACAAGTCGCTCCAATGCTGAATATGCAATATAGCCCCTTGTAAACAGATGGCACAATCAGCAGACTATTGAACATTCTATGGACAGGTAGATGTAAACTACTTATGTCCATTTAAAATCTGCCTACCTCTAAGTCTATCCTGGTCCAGAAACAAATGGAAAAGGATCGTTTTCTTTTCTAAACCTAAATGTGACAAATTGGAGGTGGCCTGATGAAGTTTATATCTAGCCACACATAGAACTGATATGGGGGATAAAAGCTTCAGCTTTGGCATGGAGCATAAACACTGGGTGGACAAAAAGGGGCATATGTCCCGTTCTGCTCCAATTCATGAGTAGATCTGTTCATGGATCGCCTGCTGAACGCACAATGCTCGTGTGAAAGGGGCCTAATAGATACCATTTCACAGCTAATCTCAGGTGAACAGCCTGAGATTTACTAAAACTGGTGCACTCTGAATCTGGTGCAGCTATACATAGTAGCCAATCGGCTTCTAATTTTGGCTTGTTCAATTAAGCTTTGACAATAAGACCAGGTTCACACCGGGCCGGTTACTTTTGGCAACTTCAGGGGCGATTTAAATAGACATCTGTGCAGGAAGTCACACAGATGTCTGTCAAATCACCCCCAAACTCGGACTGTATTGCCGGTGTCTTGTCATATAACGTCCTCCATCCGATAGTGTCCGCTGCGTACTGCACATGCGCACACAGCAACACAGATTCCGAAAATTGCCAAGGACGAACGGCACCATCCAAGTGGACATAGAGTAGGAATAAAAAAGAGCCGAGTGCAGTGAGGCCGACCCCGAAGCGTGGCGAGTGAAGCTCGCCCGCGAGGGGCCCTCTAATATTCACAACCCTATGTCCGCTTGGATGGTGGGGCTAACACCTCCACTCACGGCGTGGGCGCCGTTCAGCTTCGGAGATTTTCCGAAGCTTCGTCTGCTCCGTACTGCGCATGCGCAGTACGGCCCGGACACTATTTGATGGCCGGACACTATACGGCAGAACACCGGCTTGAAATCTGGGATTGCACTGGTTCATGTATTGCATATATCTGAACTGGCACATAGCCTAGGTTCAAACTGACTGCGGGGTAAAAACTGTTCAGCTGAACTTGCAGTCAGCTTGAACTCAGGCTAAGTGCCAGTTCACATATATGCGATGTAGGGCTGCAACGATTAATTGATATTATCTATAATGAAAATCGTTGTCAACGATTTTCATTATCGATTTAGTTGGTCTGCACCTTCCTCCCTGTCCGTCCGTTAAATAAATCCTCCTCCTGTCTGTTTACAAGGTGCCACCGTATGTTACGAGGCACGTCAACACTTCTCCTCTGACGTCAGCTCCCGACTGATCGTCTCAGCCCTGCTTGCTGCTGCCTCGAGGGAACAGAGAGGTGGATGCAGCCGCGAGGAGAGCCGAGCTGGCGAGCTGCACACTGACTGTGAAAGGTAGTGGCTAATATAACAGTAGGATAAAACATACACAGCACATGAATTTTTATGACAAGTGCCCCATCTTAACACTCCTAAGTATTCCTGGGGGGGGTGCCCCATCATTGGTGTTGGGGGGGGAATAGTAGTGCCCCATCAATGGATCAATGGTTTTGCCAGGGGGGGGGGAATAGCACCCCATGGCTGGTGTTCCCTGGGGGGTTGATAGCGCCCCATCGCTGCTGTTCCGGGGGGGGGGGGGGAATAGCGCCCCATCGCTGGTGTTTCCCAGGGGGGGGGGAATAGCGCCCCATCGCTGGTGTTCCCGGGTGGGGGGTATTGGGGGGGGATTATCGCCCCATCGCTGGTGTTCCCACGGGGGGATAGCGCCCCATCATTGGTGTTCCCAGGAGGAATAACACCCCATCATTGGTGTTCCCGGGAGGAATAACACCCCATCATTGGTGTTTTATTCTGCAGTTTGAGTGCAACACTCAGTTTTTTCATTATTACTTTTAAATAAACGGAAAAATGGCATATTACTTTTTTTAATGATTTTATCTGATTAATTGAAAAAAAATAATCGGCCAATTAATTGATTATGAAAATAATCGTTAGTTGCAGCCCTAATGCAATGCATGAACCAGTGCAGGTTTCCGCATCGCATGTCACCTGCCGGCGGCTCACACTGACATCTGGGAACCATTGCAGAGAGGGTTGCCGTCTCATCCCTTTAAACCCAAACACATTAAATTACACAGGTTTTGTGGCTGATTAAGGTGGTAATTAAACTCACTCAGTGCCTTATCTGCATTAACTTGGCCTTAGACCGTGTAATTCATGTGTTCGGGTTTAAAGGGATGAGGTGGCAACTGTACCTTTAAACCTGAACACATATGAATTACACAGGTTCTGAGGCTAATTTAAAGCGATGTTCCAGCTGGAATTTGATGTCGGTCACCCCAGACCGATACGTCCATCAGATCGGGTCCCAGGGCTACCATTCGAGCTAAGGGAAACAGGCAGTGGAGCCTTGCGGCTTCACTGCCCCTTTGCTACTGTGCATGCGTGAGTCACGCAGTGCTTTGTGACTGGTTGGCTGTGTTCTGGGACATACACACAGGTCCCAGAACACAGCGCGCCCCATTCCCCAGAAGACAATGCGAGAAGAATGAGGACTACCGTGGAATTGGAAGTGGCAGATTAGGACGATCTGCCTAGCAACAGCCATTTCTAAGTAAAAAAATAAAATGTTTTTCACATTTTTATGAGCCTTTTTATGTATTTTTTTTTTTTTAGGGTGGACCTCCGCCTTGATGCAGATAATGCACCAAGGCAGTTTAATTACCAGCTCAATCAGCCACACAACCTGTGTAATCCATACGTGTTCAGTTTTATAGGGATGAGGTGACAACCCTAGTTGCAGGTGTCAATGCAAAGTTAATGACACCCCCAGATCTGTTGTGTGAACTGTCAAATGGTGCAGGAATCAGATCACATAGGTATGAACGCCCATGTGATCCCATCTCAGAGCAGAGCAAAAAACAAAAAAAAAAAAAAAAAAAAAAAAAAACAAAAAAAAAAAAGGTCCTGCACTATTTGGGTGGGAGTGCAATGCAAACTCAGCCATACAACCTGTATGGCTGAACGGGCGTCTCACAGACATGGCATGTGATCTGCACAGTTGTAGGGTGCCAATCACATGTGATGTCTGACATCACACAAGTGTCAACCCAGCCTAAAGCATAGACACCGATTGGCTACTATGCACAGCTGTACTACCAGTTACTAAATCTCCCCCAATATACCTGATATCATAGGACTAGGCACTCACTGCCATCTAAACAGACTGAACTCTGTATATGGATAGCACTAACAGCCAGGCACTGTACACAGGAGTCCTGTCTAAGCAGTCACCGGTCCATTGTCTGCCGTCCGGACTATGCAAAGAACAGCAGTCCTTTGCCACCCTACAGGGTTATCTCATATGGAAACACAGCGCCCCCAGGCGTAAATCATCGTGTTATGTCTGAAGGCCGACTGACAACGTCTCACCAGAACAGACGCCATGGAACCCAAAAGCGCCACATTCAAATCTCCGTCACAACCAGCTTCGCAGTCACGTGATCGGAGAGGGGGGGGGGTGATGCTTCCGTACCATGTGATTGCAAAGCTCGAATTAGAAAGCGACGGCGGAGCTGTTGGAAGACGCTGCGCTCATTGGTCAGGTCGGATTTCGTAGGGGGCTGAGCTTATATCAACAGCACGGTCGGTGAGGCGAAATCCTTGTGTATGGATGGAGAGCCATTTCCGAGCGTGGACGCGAGTGGCAAATCACGGAACGTAGCAGGGGCGCAAATACCACCTGAAAGCACGTTGCTTGTGCCCATCTTTGTTTGGCACACAGCATAAGTCACACCTCCCAACTTTCTGATATAAGGGAAGAGTATGTAGGCCTGGGACACACCGCCTGTCACGCCCCCTTAAAGCCCACCTGCTATTTGATCACCTCCGTGATTTTTTTATTTTTTGCGCAACAAATAAAGGCCGAACATTTAGAAAAAAAACAAGTTTTTCTTTGTTTCTGTTAAAATGTTTTGTAAATAAGTAAGTTTTCTCCTTAAGTGATGGGCACTGATAAGGCGGCACTGATGAGGTGGCGCTGATGACGGGCACTGATAGGTGGCACTTGTAGGCAGCACTGATGGGCACTCGTAGGCGGGACTGATGGGTACTTATGGGTGACACTGATAAATGGCATGGATGGGCACTGATGATGTTAAAGAGGGATTCCACCAAAAAAAAAATATTAAAAGCCAGCAGCTATAAATACTACAGCTGCTGACTTTTAATAAATGGACACTCGCCTGTCCCAGGTTCCAGCGATGCCGAGGCCGATCGATCGCTCGGCTGCTGCCGCCACCATTCTAGGTGAGGGAATCAGGAAGTGAAGCGAAACGGCTTCACTTCTCGGTTCCCTACTGCGCATGCGCGAGCCGCGCCGCGCAATAGGAAATCTCTGCGCTGTCACTGGGACCCGTTTGTGTCCCAGCAGACAGTGCGGCAGGGCAGGAAATGGCGTAGACTCCCACGGGAGTCTATGCCCGGAAGTGGGTGAAAATACCTGTCTTTGACAGGTATCTCCACCCCCCTCCCCCCTGAAAGGTGTCAATTGTGACACCGGAGGGGGGATGGATCCGATCAGCGGAGGTTCCACTTTAGGGTGGAATCCCGCTTTAATGGGTGACACTGATGGGTAGCATTGCTGAGCTTTACCGTTGTCTTTTAGTACATACTGGTGCCAATCAGTGCCCATTTGTGTACACTGGCACAGATTGGGCACTCATTTGAACATGTAGATGGCCACGGGGTACATAACTGGCCATCCCCATGTTGCCCCCTTCCCTGGTGGTCCTAGTGGCGTCCCTGGTGGTCATCCGAGGGGGGCTGCGCTAATAAACAATCACCACAGACCCCCCTGTGAGGAGAGCCGCCGATCGGCTCTCCTCTACTCCTGTCTTTCGGACATGAGTGAGGAAAAGCCGATCAACGGCTCTTCTTATTTACATCAAGATCAGCCGAAATTGGACATGGCTGATCACATGGTAAATAGTTTTACCAAGATCGGTGTAGCGATGTGTCAGACTGACACACCGCACCGATCGCCGCGATGCGCAGTGGCTGTTATCCTAAAGGACGTCATATGACGCCCAGTTAGGATAACTGAACCACCGCCCAGGCCGGGCGGGAAGTGGTTAATGATCGGGCCAATTTTAGTGATACGGCACTGTGTCACTTTGACAATTCTGCAGTCATACGACACTGTACCCAAACAGAATGTAAGTCCTTTTTTCCCCACAAATAGAGATATTTTTTGGTGGTATTTGATCACCTCTGCGGTTTTTATTTTTTGCTCTATAAAGAAAAAAAGAGCAACAATTTTGAAAAAAAAACCAGTATTTTTTTACTTTCTGCTATAATACATATCCAAAAAAAAAAAAAAATATATATATATATATATATATATATATATATATAAATTCTTCAGTTTAGGCCAATATGTATCCTTCTACATATTTTTGGTAAAAAGGTATACAAAATAGGGGATAGATTTATGGCATTTTTATTATTATTATTTTGCTAGTAATGCAATTTTTAGTGGGACTGCAACATTCCAGCGGACAGATCGGACACTTTTGACACTTTTTGGGGACCAGTGATTATTACATTGATCAGTGCTATAAAAATGCACTGATCATTGTATAAATGGCACTGGCAGGGAAGGGGTTAACACTAGGGGGCGATTAAGAGGCTAAGTGTGTCCTAAGGAGGTGTTTCTAACTGTGGGGGGAGGGGACTGCCTGGGAGTACAGAGAGATTGCTGTTCCTGATCACTAGGAACAGATGATCTCTGTTTACTCCCCTGTCGGAACGGGGATCTGCTTTGTTTACATTGGTAGATCCCCATTCTGCCCCTCTGAGAAGCGATTGCCAGAGGCCAGCGGACATCACACCTGCTGGACCCGTGCATCAACTCCCCCACCGTGAAGTGGGCATGCCCGCAGTGTCTCGTGCATGAAACAACGTACAGGTATGTTGTATATAGGTTGCGCAATAGGACCGCCCTGACACAGTATATATGTGGTGGGCCATCTTTAAGTGGTTAAAGCGAAATTAAAGGCTGCTGTATCATGATACCCCCCCCCCCCCCCCCTCCAGTGCCCGAGGCGGTCGGCATCGTTCCAGGAGCGATCCGTGCTGAAAGGGAGGCCACTGATTCGTGGCCCCCCCCCCACGAGTAGTGTAAACAGAAGCAGCGGAGGTGATGTAATTTCTCCTCGTGGAGCCTTTTTCTTCTGGCTCCCGAGGAGAGAAGACATCAAGTAAGTTTGCACCAACACTACACTAACAGTAGAGCACGCAGGTGCACTTTTCACCCCCTGATCACCCCCCTGTACCCCCTGTCACAGTGACACCAATAGCAGTTTTTTTTTTTTTTTTTTTACTGATTACTGCATTGGAGTCATTTGTGACTGTATATACAAGTTCCAGTTAAAAGTGGTAAGTGGTCAATCATCAAGGGGGACCCCAGGAACTCAGAACGGGGGGGCCACCTTCTGCAGAAAGAATACACTAAGGGGGGTGGGTTACTAATAACCCTTTATATCAGCGTCCCCTTACATTATCGTATTCACTTCCCCCTTACATCAGTGACCCCCCCCTCCCCCCGACTGGCCTGGCAGTGCTGTGACTGTCGTCCTCTCAGGTGCACTGTGCAGGGCTCAGTCAGTCGGCTCCAGCTCGGTGGCTCTGGTTTTATCCTATAGTCTCCTCTCCACAGTCCACACAAGTCTGACTTCTCCCATGACCCCCATCCTGGCGGCTCTCCCACTCTTGACTCCTCTCCAGACTCCCTCAGAGACTGCAGACATGATACAAGAGATGGTCAGAGACTGCATACTTAATGCAAGAGCTCAATGCAGCCTCACCAGTGCCCATCAAATGCAGCCTCAATGTGCCCACCAAATACAGCTTTTGTCCCACTCTGGGAAGATGCGATTAAAGCCACTAACCTTTCCTCCAATCCTATCATAGCTAAGGAAAAAAACCTCTTCAGTAATATAGACAGGGGCTGCAGTGTTGGAAACAGTTGCAACATTTGATGGCCCCGAAGGCTCACTCTGACCAACCATCTCAGATCTCTCAGGGGAGGATGCCATTGTAGAGATGAGACTAAGCTTCTTAGTGCTAGAGGGAGACACTTTTGAGCCTTTTTTTGGGGGTGTTTTTACCTCCCCTTCTGACCATAGCCCAAAGCACAAATGCAGAGGTACTACCAGAAGAAATTGCACCCACTGCTTAACCACTTCAGCCCCGGACCAATAAACACCTTAAGGACCAGAGGTCTTTTTCCAATTTCGCACTGCGCTGCTTTAACTGGTAATTGCGCGGTCATGCAATATTGCACCCAAACGAAATTTGCGTCCTTTTCTTCCCACAAATAGAGCTTTCTTTTGATGGTATTTGATTGCCTCTGCGATTTTTATTTTTTGCGATATAAATGGAAAAAGAGCGAAAATTTTGAAAAAAAATGATATTTTCTTCTTTTTGTTATAAGAAAAATCGAATAAACTAAATTTTAGTCATACATTGAGGGCAAAATTTATTCAGCCACATGTCTTTAGTAAAAAAAATGTCAATAAGCGTATATTTTTTGGTTTGCGCAAAAGTTATAGCGTCTACAAACTAGAGTACATTTTCTGGAATTTACACAGCTTTTAATTTATGACTGCCTATCTCATTTCTTGAGGTGCTAAAATGGCAGGGCAGTACAAACTACCCCCAAATGACCCCATTTTGGAAAGTAGACACCCCAAGGAAACTGCTGATGGGTATGTTGAGCCCATTGAATATTTTTTTTTTTTGTCCTAAGGGATTGAATAATGACAAAAAAAAAAAAAAAAAAAATGTACAAAAAGTTGTCACTAAATGATATATTGCTCACACATGCCATGGTTATATGTGGAATTGCACCCCAAAATATATTCCGCTACTTCTCCCGAGTACGGGGATACCACATGTGTGGGACTTTTTGGGAGTCTAGTCGCGCACGGCATCCCGAAAACCAATCACCACCTTCAGGATTTTTGATTTCACCCCTCACTACCTATCACAGTTTCGAAGGCCATAAAAAGCCAAAATAGCACAAAACCCCCCAAAATTACCCCATTTTGGAAAGTAGACACCCCAAGCTATTTACTGAGAGGCATGTTGAGTCCATGGAATATTTTATATTTTGCCACAAGTTGCGGGAATATTACAAACTTTTTTTTTTTTGCACAAAGTTGTCACTAAATGATATATTGCTCACACATGCTATGGGCATATGTGAAATGACACCCCAAAATACATTCTGCTGCTTCTCCTGAGTACAGGGATACCACATGTGTGGGACTTTTTGGGAGCCTAGCTGCGTACGGGACCCCGAAATCCAAGCACCGCCTTCAGGATTTCTAAGGGCATAATTTTTTTATTTTACTCCTCACTACCTATCACTACCTATCACAGTTTTGACGGCCATAAAATGCCAAGATGGCACAAAACCCCCCCAAATGACCCCATTTTGGAAAGTAGACACCCCAAGCTATTTGCCGAGGGCCATCTTGACACTATTGAATATTTTTTTTTTTGTCCCAAGGGATTGAATAATGACAAAAAAAAAAAAAATGTACAAAAAGTTGTCACAAAATGATATATTGCTCACACATGCCATGGTTATATGTGGAATTGCACCCCAAAATATATTCAGCTACTTCTCCCGAGTATGGGGATAGCACATGTGTGGGACTTTTTGGGAGTCTAGTCGCGTACGGCACCCCGAAAACCAATCACCACCTTCAGGATTTCTAAGGGTGCAAAGGCCATAAAATGCCAAAATAGCACAAAACCCCCCCAAATTACCCCATTTTGGAAAGTAGACACCCCAAGCTATTTACTGAGAGTCATGTTGTCTGAACGAAAAAAAAGAGATTGATCGGTGGTGTTAGGTGTGACTACTGCAAGTCACCTATTCATCAAGTTATGTTACCGTTTCCCAATTGTTATTAGAGTTCTTATCTAAGCAATGAGACACGGAAAGAAGTTCTCAGTATGTCTGCTCAGAAGGTCGCACCCAACTCCGAGGTTCTTTATTAACACAGCTCTTTTATACACTCAAAAGACAGGCGTTAGAAATGTTGAAACAAAACAACAACTTCCATAAAAGGCAATTTCTAAGTGTCTTCTGCTTTTAGAGTTGATGTGGCAGATGACCCTTACGACATGGTTTCCTCTTATGTGTACGTGACTGCACCCATCCGGACTTAAGGATGATGTGTCTTTAAGATACTGAGAATAAAACAGACGAGATAAGCATTTAGTGAAACATACTGTCAACCATCTTGGTTTCTTATACCTTGATCCTCACAATTTCCCCCTTTGACATCACCCCTCCCTCTTACCCTGGGTCCACCTGAACAAGTTCTAGTCGGCCTATGTCCAAAGTACTCTCCCTGACCGCGAGTTGTCAGAGGGGTATACACCCATCCCCCTGGATAGTACCAACATCTAAAATTCAGGAAGAGTGGCTTTTCTGAAAGATGGGTGATGTCAAGGAACCAAATCCACCTATCTTATCCAACTTATCAACTTACAAAAGTTCCATCTTTTCTACAGCATTTACCTTGGCTTTCTTGCAAAAGCACATGAGCAGTTTAAAGCACGCATAAAGAAGAAATACAAATAAAAGCACCACTATAATTGTCATCGCTGCCTTCTTAAGCCAAGAGAATAACCCTGAGAAGCTAAAAGTTCCACCAAACGGATCCCAGTCACGGCCAATATTACGGGCCTTCTCCTGTAGATCCTTTACTTCCGTGCGGTGTCGTGCAATGATGTCATAATAGTCGGGTATCTCGATGCTGGTGTTATGTATCCAAGTACAACATTCATAGTCTTCTGTAGCCTCACAGAGTCCTGTTAATGCTGCACTCATACTTTCAATTGCTAACTCATGTAATTCTATTTGTTTTGTGATGGCTCTGGTCTCTAGATTTAACTTAGTAATGTCATCAGAGTTTTTCTCCAAAATATCATTAATTATTCCAGTATAGTTATTTAGTCGCTTCATTAAGTCTATACCCCATCCTGTCCAGGACGGGAACCAAGCCCATGCCATGTCCTGCTCTAAGAATATTTCTCTCTTGCTACGATATCTAAGGGGATATCTGGGGTGCATACTAGCTTCTAGTAGGTGATCACCTCGTTCATCACCCACTACTCCCATTACTGGTACCAAACTTGCGAGGTAGCACCATCCCTGAGCCCTTCTAGGTATCCAGGTATAACACTTATCCCCACAACAGATGTATATATTGTTTCCTAGAGCTACTGATCTTGAACTGATATTATTTCTATAACGAGAGGTGTATCCATAGAGGGATAAGTTGGATACTAACCACCTAACATTATTATCCACAATGTTAGTGAGGAAGTCAGATAATGTCTGGTGTGTGCTGGAATTACTGGGGTAGAAGCTTCCATTTAATACGACAATGGACAAATTAAACTTGCTGTCTTGGCATTCTCTATTTCCTCCCGTTGTGTTCCCTAAGTTGAAACACCAGGCAGGGGGAAAGGCGAGACCATTTGATTTAAACATTACTGTCTTGCTGGTATTTGTTCCAGTTATGTTAATGCTACTGTTAGCAAGGTCAGTATAATTTATAGGAACTGCCATCAGTGGTATTTTTGCTGTACTGGGGTGTAATTTACTGCAAATCCAACATTTCTCATATCCTGACTTCCGAGCATAAGCATATTTAAACTTCAGTAATAACATTTTTTTAGAAAATCCTTCATCCTTGTGAATTTCATTCTGTGAGGTAACCAAACTATTGGTCAGGATTACTGAAACAAAAAGAATAAAAAGATACATGTTGTCATTTGCCAACTGGCTCCTTTTTACAGTGTGAAGCGTGGATCCAGGCTGCTTTACCCTCCAACTTGACCGATGTGGGAGTGGTCAGCAGTACTTGATATGGTCCTTCAAACCGTGGCTCTAAAGCTTTTCTGGTATGTTTCTTTACATAGACCCAATCTCCGGGGCTCAGCGAATGAGTACCTGCTATTGAGTTAGGGTCTGGAAGAGAAGAATACACACTTTTGTGGATCTTAGTTAGATGCTGTTGTAATTGTATCACATATGCAGTCAAACTATCACATTGCAATTGCATACTCTGTGGAAAGTATAAACCTAGTCTGGGTGCATTCCCAAAAAGTATTTCATATGGGGATAACCCTGTTTTTCCCGTTGGAGTATACCTTATGGAGAACAAAGCTAAGGGTAGGCATTCAGGCCATGGTTTATTTAACTCCTGCATAGCTTTTTGTATTTTTAACTTTATTGTCCCATTTACTCTTTCCACTGATCCTGAACTCTGTGGGTGGTAAGGGGTGTGGAAACTTTGTTGAACCCCTAACATAGCCATTACATTCTGCATGATTTCTCCTGTAAAGTGTGTTCCCCTATCTGATTTTATGGTTTCAGGAAGACCAAACCTAGGTATTAACTCTGTGATCAGTTTCTTCGCTGTGGCTTTCGCTGTAGCTGATTTCACTGGATAACTTTCTGGCCAGCCTGAAAATAAGCAGATGCACACGAGACAAAATTCAAATGGGCCGCTCTTAGGCATTTGGATATAGTCAATTTGCAGTCTCTGAAAGGGATACTGGGCCCGAACCTGATGTTTACGTGGGGTTTTCACTCTCTGTCCTGGGTTATTTAACAGACAGATTTGGCATGCAGCACAGTAGTTCCTTGCAGTACTACTGAATCCAGGGGCTAGCCATCCTTGGCTTACAATCCTATACATAGAATTGGAGCTGACATGAGTGGGCAAGTGGACAGCCGCTGCCATTGCGGGGTATAGAGAGGCGGGTAGACATATTTTGTCTCCCTCTCTCCATATATTGTCAAGGCCTGGTGCAGCTCCCTCCTTAACCCAACGGTCCTTCTCAGTAGTCCCTGCTTGTTCCTGTAGTTCGATCAGCTGCTGCCATGTGGTTTCGGGCATACTCACCTGTACCGTGGCTAAGGTCTCAGGGCTTACTTCCCCTAGAGCTGCCTTCTTTGCAGCTAAATCTGCAAATGCGTTTCCTTTTGCCTCAGTTGTTTTTGCGCTCGTGTGTGCCGCTATCTTCATAATGGCTACTCTTCTAACTTTTTGAAGATTGTTCAGGACTCTTTTGATTCCTTCACCATGTTTAACAGGTGTGCCTGCTGCTGTAAGGTAACCTCTAGCTTTCCATATGTGGCCATAATCATGTGCCACACCGTAGGCGTATGCAGAATCAGTGTAAATGTTCCCTTCTTGTCCCTCTAAGTGTTCTAAGGCTTTTTCTAAAGCTGTTAGTTCCGCTTCTTGTGCAGACATGTGTGCTGGTAGTGACTTTGCCTCAATTACCTGTGTGTCCGTTACCACAGCATAACCTGTGTGATATTTACCTTTGTCATCGGCAAATCTACTACCATCTATGTACAGTGTGTGTTCTGCATTTGCAATGGGTGTGTCTGTGACATGTGGGAACCCCGTGGTCTCTTGTTCCATAAGTTGAAAACAATCGTGTTCATCAGATGTTATGTCATGAAATGAAAGTGTGTCAGAATCCTGAGTTTCTTGTGCTGTGCCTTCACCATTACTCCCCCCTGTCAAATCTGTCTGTAAGGGTAGAAGTTGTGCTAAGTTAAAGGAAGTGCATCGCTGGAAGGTAACATTGGGAGGTAGGAGCAAGGTGCATTGCAGACGCAGCTGCCTCGCCATTGATATGTGTTTTGGCTGAACTTGTGACAAGATGGCGTGTATGTCATGTGTGGTATGTACCACTACAGGATTGTCTAAGACAATTTCTGAGGATTTGTCAATGATAATTGACACTGCTGCGACTGCTCGTACACAGGACGGTGATCCTCTAGAGACAGGATCGAGAGCCGCTGAGAAATATGCTACCGGCCTTTGTTTGATGTGTTGTTGTGTCAACACCCCTGTTGCGTGTCCCGTGATTTCAGCAATGTACAAATGAAATGTTTTGGTATAGTCAGGGATCCCGATCGCAGGTGCCGAAATTAGTAACTTTCTTAAGGTGCTAAAAGACTTATGACCTGCTTCTGTGAGTACATAGGGTACTATTTTCAAGCAATCATATAATGGCTGCATCAGAGAACTGGCATGTGGTATCCATTGTCTACAATATGATACTATTCCCAGAAACATACGAAGTTGCTTAAAGTTGCGTGGGACATTCATTTGTCTTATGGCCTGGACTCGTTCTTCAGTGAGGTGTCGGGTACCCTGGGATATACAGTGGCCCAAAAAGACAACCTTTTTCTGGCATACCTGTAACTTAGTTCTATTCACTTTGCACCCTTTTTCAGCCAGGAATTGTAACAATGATAGAGTGGCTTTTAAACAAGTATCGTTATCCAGACAACATAACAATAGGTCATCTACATATTGCAACAATACACAAGTGTCAGGTGGTTGCCATTCCCCCAACACTGTCTGTAGGGCTTGCGAGTATAGAGTTGGCGAATGCGCCATCCCTTGCGGTAGGCGTGTCCAGGTCAACTGGCGGTTTTTGAGACGGAACGCAAACCACGGTTGACATTCCTCCGCCAGGGGTACAGAAAAGAAAGCATTAGCCAAGTCTATAACAGTAAATGAGGAGCTATCTGATGGTACTTCTGAAAGTAAAGTATGCGGGTTTGGTACTAGTGGCGTTATTGGGGCCAATATTTTGTTTACCGCCCTTAGGTCTTGTACCATTCTATACTTTACTGGGCCATCCCCCAATGTCTTTTTCTTGACTGGATACAATGGGGTATTGGCTGGTGACTGTATTTCTTTTAATGCTCCACTTTTGAGTAGAGCCTCCACTTGTAGTTCTATAGCTGCTTCCTGGGGCGCACTGAGTGGGTACTGTTTCTGCTGGGGGAGAACTGCTCCTGGAATCAGCTGTAGAGTAACCGGGGGTATGGGCAAAAGCCCAACGTCTGCTGGATGTGTTTCCCATAGCCCTTCCGGAAGGCTAGACAGAATTTGATCTATTTCCGGCGAGGGTGTATTGGACGGTTCTGGCTCTTCTTCCAAACATTGTATTTTATTACAGATTTCTATACCCTCTGGGTCATCTCCTATTGCTAGGGTGACCATACCATCTGGATGATAAGTAATGTTTGCTCCTATTCTCTGAAGAATATCTGCTCCTAATAAATTAGTAGGGGCTCCTCTGGAAATCAAAAAGCGTGACAAAAACATGTGATTCCCTATTTTTACTTTTAAAGGTTTAGTCAGTGGGGCATCGGACAAAAGACCGTCATAACCACTTATGGGTATGGTGTCACGGGAGGTCATGTGTGGAGGGACTACTGAATCAGATAATAAGCTGCGTGATGCTCCTGTGTCAACTAAACAAGGAATATGTTTACCTTCCACCTTCATCAACATGTGGAGCATTTTATTCTCTGATTCAGCTAGGACTGGGGCAAGTCATGCGGTCGGATCGTCCCTATCGTTGGTACGCCTCTGTCTGTTGTCCCTCGTGTCTCTGTCCGTGTTTCCTTCCTGTTCGTCTTTTATTCTTTTCCTACAGTCTCTTTTTATATGTCCCACCTTGTTGCAGTAATAACAGGTAAGAGGTTTACGGGAGGAATTCCCTCCTTCATTGACCCGGGCAACAGTGTTAACTCCCGGTGTCCTTCTGGGTTTAGTTTCTGCTAAATCAGCCTCTATGCCTTGTGCTTTCTGCAACAATGTTCCTCTGTCCCGTATGGCTCTCCATTCGGGAGTACATGCCTTCAGTTTGTCACCTATTTGGGGTACTAGTCCTTCCATAAACTGTCGATTGAAAGCCCTAATGGTGACGGGTAAGGCTAAATCTAGACCTTCGTCAGCCATCATGCTTTCCATGTTGAGGTAAAATTCTGTAACAGTCTGACCTGGGGCCTGTTTTATGGGCGCTGTCGAACCCCTTTCCTGCTGTTTCCTTTGGCAAAATTCTCGTAACTGATTAATAAACAGGGGTCTAGAGTCTATATGACGGGGGTGTACTCCTGGTGGATTTGCCGCTGGATCCCCTTGTGGTCTATGTGGAGCAATTTCATTCATAAATTGATTAAACATCGTTAGTGTAATTTTATGTCTACACAAATCTTCCCCATCTTGCCAAGCTGCTTCATGTGTGTCTAGTAATTGTGTCACGAATCTACAGAATGCGGCAGGTTTTGCTACGGGATCAGGAGCATTCTGTATTAATGCCATAAGAGTGTCAGCCGACCAAGGTGTCCATGTCCTCAGAACGACTTGTTGAGTCACTGTAGGTGGCTGTCCTGCTTGACCCGCATTTGGATTATTTACTTGTATTACCCTAGTCCGACTGTGGACTGGAGCTACGGACTCTGGTCTTTGAGCTCCGCAATGTACACATTCCTGTGCCCAGTCTGTATTTTGGGTACCGCATACTCGGCATACCCATCCTCTTCCTCTTAAGGAAGGATAAAGTTTTGGTCTTTCGTTACCCGGTGTGGTAGTGGTATAAGGAGGTGGAGTACCTTCCGTTTTTACTCCATCCTCGGGAGCAGAAGGGAGACTCTTGCGTCGGACCTTCATGTCCCATCCACCCTGTTCATGACAATACTTCCATCCCTCCTCTTTAGCCCTGTTGGAAACCTTAATTAAACATTGTATTTGTGATACCCATCTGTTCTGCAGGACCTCTCCCTGTCTGTCTCTCTTTATATTCTCCCAACCTTCTACACTTAGCCCATTTTCTCCATCCATTCCAAATTTCTTGAGAACCCTATTCGTGCCCTGTGCCTTGTCCTTCCCATACAACATTGTAATTATGTCTTTAACAGCATAACATTTCTGAGATTCCTCCTGGGGTTTACCATGTGTCTGGCCCATTTTGACAGTCCTGCCTAGGTGGCGTTTGGATCACTTACTAAGTGTCTCGTTGCCTTCTCCTCCTAGGGTGCCAAAATACTAAAACTTTGTCTGGGGTACTTATTCTGAAACCAAACTACTTTTACACCCCAACCAGATAAATGCGACTACTAATACAACAGAAACAATAATCACAATCATCACTTGTAGGTGGCCAAACACATATGACTAGATCTCCGGGACTTTGTGGAGACCTTATTCCCTTCCCTTTAACATGGAATTTCTCAGCAATCGTTTCTTATTCCTGCTTTATTGAGGCAGTCAGGACTTATACTTTCAACCCGTTTTTAGGCTCATGAATCAAAAAGCGTATATCAAACTTAAGTGTCGGACCCCCCAAGTACTCTTACGAGTTAAGGGCGCATTCCGTTACTCATTGGGATGATATATGTTTCAATTCACACCATACAAACAGGGCTTATCTCAGTCACAACAGACAGATGACAAGGAGACAGACAAGAAACAACGGAAACATAAGTCAAATATTAAATTCAAGACTCGCTTACTACAGAGGTTGGAATTACCTGAAGAACAATACAGACAGATCGGGTGGGCACAAATCTAAGAAGCACAGAGTTTATAAGAAAATAAAGCTTTTCTTACCTGCGCAGGTTTTGTCTGTGGTTCCTGATGTGCCCGACCTCTTCGTTCCGTCCTTATGTTCGTTCGCCTCTTGTAGTTTCTTTAGCGATGTCCCTGTTCGTGCGCCAAAATGTTAGGTGTGACTACTGCAAGTCACCTATTCATCAAGTTATGTTACCGTTTCCCAATTGTTATTAGAGTTCTTATCTAAGCAATGAGACACGGAAAGAAGTTCTCAGTATGTCTGCTCAGAAGGTCGCACCCAACTCCGAGGTTCTTTATTAACACAGCTCTTTTATACACTCAAAAGACAGGCGTTAGAAATGTTGAAACAAAACAACAACTTCCATAAAAGGCAATTTCTAAGTGTCTTCTGCTTTTAGAGTTGATGTGGCAGATGACCCTTACGACATGGTTTCCTCTTATGTGTACGTGACTGCACCCATCCGGACTTAAGGATGATGTGTCTTTAAGATACTGAGAATAAAACAGACGAGATAAGCATTTAGTGAAACATACTGTCAACCATCTTGGTTTCTTATACCTTGATCCTCACAGTGGGTATGCCCACCATTAGATACCTCCCTTCATCCACCCACTTCTAATGATGGACATACATGCACCATTTATATATGCCGAAGCATGGGGGCATCCTCCCGCAAAAAAGTTATGCCGTGTACATACGTTCAAACTTTTCCATGGGCAAGCCCCCTGTCGGAATTTTGACCGTATGTACGCGGCATTAGGAGCAAAATCGCTCCTCCACCCCTTATGCCCCCATGCTTCGGCATATATGCTCTTTTTTAACTGTGGTGGTGAAATCACCGCCTACAGCACTGGAGTCACGGCTTTATGTATCGTGGGAGCAAACGCTGTTGCTGTCAAGATAAATAAATCCGCGCTGCAGCTGAATGGCGTACCTGCTAAGCAAATTATGGTTAACGTTAAAACAAAGTAACATCCCAGTAAAACCTTACCATACCATACCTGCAAAGCAATTGCCAAAAAAAACAGTAAAAAATAAAACATTTTTTAACACAACCTGTGCCTAAAATATATATATGCCGAAGCATGGGGGCATCCTCCCGCAAAAAAGTTATGCTGCGTACATACGTTCAAACTTTTCCACGGGCAAGCCCTCCGTCGGAATTTTGACCGTATGTACGCGGCATTAGGAGCAAAATCGCTCCTCCACCCCTTATGCCCCCATGCTTCGGCATATATGCTCTTTTTTAACTGTGGTGGTGAAATCAACGCCTACAGCACTGGAGTCACGGCTTTATGTATCGTGGGAGCAAACGCTGTTGCTGTCAAGATAAATAAATCCGCGCTGCAGCTGAATGGCGTACCTGCTAAGCAAATTATGGTTAACGTTAAAACAAAGTAACATCCCAGTAAAACCTTACCATACCATACCTGCAAAGCAATTGCCAAAAAAAACAGTAAAAAATAAAACATTTTTTAACACAACCTGTGCCTAAAATATATATATGCCGAAGCATGGGGGCATCCTCCCGCAAAAAAGTTATGCTGCGTACATACGTTCAAACTTTTCCACGGGCAAGCCCTCCGTCGGAATTTTGACCGTATGTACGCGGCATTAGGAGCAAAATCGCTCCTCCACCCCTTATGCCCCCATGCTTCGGCATATATGCTCTTTTTTAACTGTGGTGGTGAAATCACCTCCTACAGCACTGGAGTCGCGGCTTTATGTATCGTGGGAGCAAACGCTGTTGCTGTCAAGATAAATAAATCCACGCTGCAGCTGAATGGCGTACCTGAAAACATGAAAAATGATTAACAATAACACAGTAAACAGTAAAGTATAAAAAATTTGAGAGAAGAGAGAGAGAGAGAGAGAGAGAGAGAGAACAATAAAACGACAACTATTTTTGGTTTTTATATTTTATATTTTTTTTGGTTTTTTTATTTTACTTTTTTTTTTTTTTTTTTATACACTTTTTTTTGAACTGTAAACTGTAACTGTAACGGTTCGGGTCTCTCAAAATGCGATGGCATCTTGGGAGACCCTGTGTAAGTGTGCCTAGCCTGTGAAATGCTGTACCCTACGCTAATACTTCACTAGTTCATGGTAGCGTTCAAAACACTCACCCTGACAAAGACCAGGATTGCCAGGACAGCGTGGACAATAAGAACGGGTGTCACGCCTATATCCGCGCTTGCTACAGACACGACATCTTTTTTGGGGGGCTCGTTGGGTAGGGGTACTCGGGAGGACATAAGAATAATGCCTCTCATGCAGCCGGCTTACTGCATTTGGTTGGGAATGGTGAGGTACAGGACCCTCTGGATACAGAAGCTCTGTGACAACCTCTCTTTGGAAGAAAAGAAAGGTTAATGTTCCGCCTGAAGTTTTGTATAGCACAAAAGCATTCAGCAAAGCCAATTGAAATAAGTAAGCAGACACTTTTTTGTACCAGCGTCTGGTCTTACGGGAAGTTAGATACGGCGCCAACATCTGGTCATTGAGGTCCACCCCTCCCATATTTTTGTTATATTCGTGGACACAGAGGGGTTTCTCCACAATACCAGTCGCCGTAGAAATTTGGACCGTCGTGTCTGCATGAAGGGAGGTAAGAACGAAAACATTCTTATTATGCCTCCACTTCATAGCGAGCAAATTATTACACCGATAGCAGGCTCTCTCCCCCAGCCTAAGACGGGAATCTACAAGCCGCTGGGGAAAGCCCCGGCAATAAGGTCGCACGGTGCCACATGCTCCAATCTGATTATCAAATAAATGACTAAACAGTGGCACGCTGGTGTAATAGTTGTCCACGTACAAGTGGTACCCCTTTCCGAATAAGGGTGACACCAATTTCCACACTATCTTGCCAGCGCTTCCTATGTAATCAGGGCAGTTCTCCGGCTCTACGTAACTATCTTTACCCTCATAAACCATAAAGCTCCATGCATAGCCTGTGGCCCTGTCACAGCACTTATAGAGCTTGACCCCGTATCTGGTACGCTTGTTGGGAATGTACTGTTTGAATGACAAGCGACCAGTAAACTTAACCAGGGACTCATCAACGCAGACAACTTTTTGGGGAGTAAACAAGTCTGCAAAACGTTGGTTGAAGTGGTTTATGAGGGGCCGAATTTTGTAGAGCCGATCGTATTCAGGGTCTCCACGTGGACGACAAAGTTCATTGTCACTGAAGTGCAAGAACCGCAAGATCTGCTCGTATCGTTTCCTGGACATGGAGTTAGAGAACACGGGCATGTGGTCAGCCGGATGCGTGGACCAATAAGCCCGCATCCGCATAAATTTATGTGTGCCCATGTTGAGGGAAAGGCCCAAAAACGTCTTAAATTCGGAAACCGTAACTGGTTTCCAATCTCTGGCAAGAGACGGCAACTGGGGATTAGCGGCGATGCGTTGACCAGCATATAAATTGGTTTGGTCCACAATAGATCTATAGAGATCTTCCGTGAGATACAGAGAATAAAAATCGAGTGGCGTAAAATCATCTGTATCCACCTGAATACCGGGTTGGGCAGTGAATGGGGGAAGTACGGGTTCTGCAGAAGTGGTGGGCACCCAATTAGGATAGGCGAATTCTGCAGGAAGGGCACTATGGGTACGACGGGCCTGTCTTTGTCTTCTTCTTGGTGGCAGCGGGACACTACTTGTGCTTGCCACCTCGCCAGCTTGAACTGCACTTATGGGACTCGCCACGTCACCACGTGATACTGCAGTGCTGGATGTACGTCCAGGGTGTACTAGGGCGCTGGTGCTTGCCAGTTCACCAAAAGGATGAGCGGCGCTAGTACTGGCTCTATACTCCATACGAGGGACTTGCGGTTCCTGCACCTCAACAACATCAGAAAATTGGGGTCGGGTACGCCTGACAATAGCAGGGACCTCTTCTTCGTCGTCAGAGCTATCTGACATGGAGGTGCTGTCCTCTACAGGTTCGTATTCTGAGCCTGAATCTGACAGATCAGTGTCTTCCTCTTTACTATCTGTCATGCTCAGAAACGTGTAGGCCTCTTCACTAGTGTACCTTCGCTTTGCCATTTTGGGCTCTAAATTTAGGGGTACAGTAGTGAGACTCACAGGTAAAAAAGCACCTAGCCTGTCAGCGACTGTATAAAACGCTACAAAAAAAACCTGTTAGCGATCGCAGGGATCAGGCCTGACTCTGCGAACGCTGCAGTTATGTGTGTTGTGTTTTGTAAGTGACAGTGATCGATCGATACTGCACTTGGGTGGGCTGGGCTGGGCTGGGCAGAGGGGCAAAACGCAGGTGCTAGCAGGTATCTGGATTGATCCTGCTAACAATGCGTTTTTTTAGAACCCTAAATTGCTGGGCACGCTAGTATAGATCTGATCAGATCAGATATTGATCTGTTCGGATACTATACCACTAAGGGAGGTGTATGCTTTGCGCGTGGGTGTTAGCGGTGCTGGCACTAACCTAGCACTGCCTGGGGCGACGCAGACCCTTTCTGACCCTAAAACCAAATTTATATCACCCGCCGGGTGATCAGGGGGTTAAACCTTTATTAGGTAATAAATGGCGGGTGCCCTGATGCTATAAAAAGCGAACAACCTAACCAGCGTCACCCGTAACACTTATACGGTGATCACTGGTGAAAGGGTTAACTAAGGGCAATCAGGGGTTAAAACCTTTATTGGGTATTTATATGGGGGTACCTGAAGCTTTATAAAAACCTGACGGGGAACCTAAATAACTAAATAACTAACTGGCTAACCAGCGTCACCAGTGACACTTATGCAGCGATCGCTGGTGAAAGGGTTAACTCTAGGGGCAATCAAAGGGTTAAAACCTTTATTAGGTTATATATCGGGGTACCTAACGGTATAAAAACCTGGCGTTGAACCTAAAAAAAAACTAGCTTCCTAGCGGGACCAGTGACACTATTGCAGCGATCAGAAAAACGATCGCTTAGTGACACTGGTAAAAGAGGGTGAAAGGGTTAACTGGGAGGGCAATCAAGGGGTTAAACCTTTATTAGGGGGGGTAGGGGGCTACCCTGGACCTAAAGGGGCCTAACACTAGCTGCCCTGACACTTTTTACAGTCACAACTGACACTAAATGTAGTGATCAATAAATAAATGAACACTGCATTAGTGACACTGTGACTGGGGGGGGGGCGGGGGGGCGATCGGGGGGTGACTGGGGTGAAATGTGTGCCTGTGTGTACCTATGTGTCAGTGGACTGTTGGTGCACTTACTTGGACGTCTTCACTCCTCGCTGTCCGGTTCAAAAAGACCGCCACGAGGAGTGTGACATCACTTCCTCCTCCTGTGTTTACATTTTCACAGGGGAGGAAGTTCGTCACTGGCCAGGAGCGATCGAGAGGGGATGGCCAGAAACCAACGGCCATCCCCTCATCGCGGGTCGCTCCGGCACCGAAAGGGACCGCCGTATCTAGCGGGAGGGGGTCCGATCGGACCCCCCACCCGCTAGAAGGCATTCACGTACATCTACGTGATTGTGCCTGCCTGTGCCATTGTGTTGATGTACATTGGCAATACGGCGGTCCTGAAGTGGTTAAGCAAATAGTCCAGCAACTGCCGCTTCTAATAATGCTCAGCCTGATGCTTCAGTAAATGTGCCAAGGGAATGCCTGTGTCACCACTTACATGCCCCTTCTGCTCTTGTGTCCCTCCATCAGCTGCAGTCAGCAAAATGGAGCGTTTTAAAAGCACTCCCACACTGGCGGTGCCGCACGATAATGCCGCGCCAAGCCATGCCCCCTCTGTCTTCCCACCGTGCCCCCTCATTTCAAAAGAGTGTTTTTCCGCATGAGCACGGGCCTCCAATCTTATGGGATCAGCATGTGTGTGTGTGGGGGGGGGCAGCGAGGAGGAGAGCTGATGATAAACTTCCGTGCAGAGGCCGTGGAGAACAGAGCGGCATCCGCCGATCGTTCTGGCTACCCCCTATCTATATAAAACCCCCCCCCCCAACATCTTACTGGAGACCTGGGACTGCTAGCCGCAGGGAAGTCTGCAGCATCTGCTGACACAGAGCAGTCTAAGGAAAGCATGAACAAGGTAGTGCTCTATACAGCCCCCAGTGGTGACTTTAGGCATGACAACATTTACTTTTAAAGGAGACAAACCATAAGAAAATTTAGAATTCCTTAGAAATCTCCACTTACCTTATCCCGCTGCAGGGATTCTGTGGTAAAACCAACAGACCCAATTTTCACCCCTCACGGTGGGTTCCATTAAAAAACCTTCAGGGACTGGGGCCCCTTTTTATTGGGGGATCCACACCACTGGACCCGTAAAGCACCTCGCCAGGAAACTTTATGGCTACAAAAAACAAAGCACTGGTTCCCGGGGTCCAGCTCTCTAAAAAGAGAAGCGTTACGGGCTAAAACTTTGTTTCTTCCGCCATGAGGCCCGGGTACCATTCAATTCGGCCTGAAAAGACACTTTAAAAGGATCCGGTTGGCATAGCTTGCCCCAGCAAAGATTTCTCCAGCAGAGCTCAGCATAGCACATCTTTACTCGTGACCAACACCTAAGACACTGGTTAAAAAACCGAGGTACTCCCAATAGTGGGAGGGGTTATATAGGGATTGAAATTCCTGTCTTAGGGTGTGACAGTATCCATCACCTAAAGGTGACCTATAATCCACATAGTAACTACTATGTGTCATGGTTATGCAGTAATCTTTCTCTGTCAGCTTACCTCTCCTCATGTGTTCAGACTAAGAGGCCAGCCACTCTCACCTGGCTGTTTTTATAACCTCTCCTGTAAGCATGGCTCCACCCCAGGCCCTACCAGGGAACCCTATATTAAACTGTGCACTGCAAGCCAGCGGTCCTGATCAACCATTGTGTATTCATTGTGTGTTTGGCTTCCTGTTTCCTGCTTGCCGTGTGCTCTTCGTTTGTATCTGTTACAGACCTTGGCATGTTCTCGACTATTCCTGTCTGCTCATGACCCTGACCTTTTGGCGTGCCCCGACTATCCCTGTTTGCCTGTGACCCTGAACCTTTAGCGTGCACTCTGTTGTTCCTGTCTACTAGTCGCCCTGACCTCTGCCTTCTCCCTTACTATCCTTGTTGTTCCAGGCTGCTGCTTCCTTCTCCTGTAGTCTACTGTGAGCGTGAGCCGGGAGACCCTGGGGGCCGCGACCTGCAGCCAGACTGCAGCACAGTCCATCCTCACCACTAGAGGCTCTAGTGAACACCTGCTGGCTCTAATGCCCCGTACACACGACCAGACTTTTCAACATCAAAAGTCTGACGGAATGATTCCGGCAGACTATTCGAACGTGTGTGGGCTGCAGCGGACTTTTGATTTGCAAAAGTCTGACAGACTTTAGAAATGGAACATGTTTCAAATTTTTCCGACAGAACTCTGCCAGAACCAGAAATCCGCTCGTGTGTGTGCTAGTCTGACGGACTAAAACCGACGCTAGGGCAGCTATTGGCTACTGGCTATGAACTTCCTTATTCTAGACCAGTCATACGTCATCACGTTCGAATCCATCGGACTTTGGTGTGATTGTGTGTGGCCAAGTCCGTTCATTCGGAAAGTCCGTCAGAACTCTGTCAGAACTCCGTCAGAACTCCGTCGAAAGTCTGCCGGACTTAAGTCCTGTCGTGTGTACGCGGCATTAGACTCCACACCCTGGGGAATCTATGCTCTAGCTCCCACTGGGATATGCGTTAGTGATCCAATAGACCTGCTTCCTTAACCTCCCTGAGTACTATCCATCCTAGCAGTCAGTCCTAGGGTCCACTATCTTAGCAGTGCACTTCCGACTCCTACGGATTGCATCTGTCACCTGGTCTCAGGTGAGCTGACACTATGGCTCTGTGTCCCGTGATGTACGATAAAGAAAAACTGGCAGTGTTTACATCTGCCAGAGCCAGAAGTGATGTCATAATATCACTTGCAGCTTCCCAGGGTCATAGAGATGGCCAGGGACCACCCAGTCCTCGGCCAGCTCTGTGGTAATCCAGTGCCACCGCTGGATCAGATCTTCAGCTTTCTGATCGCACAGGAGAGTCTGGAGAGGCTTTGGCCTGGGGGAGAATGTCCCTTCCAGCTGCCTGTAAAAGCTATACAGCGGCTGATCAGCCACTAGGATGGGTTTTACATTGCAGGGAATCAGAAGCTGAAAAAAAAATATCTGGGTGATGCCTGTAGCTGCAGGCATCATCTAGATCGCTCCACTCAAAGTGCATGACAACAACATCATATGACCTCATGCGGGCGGGAAGTTGTTAAAGGAGAATTATATAAAAAAAAAAATTATTGGTGAAATACACAAGTGCTCAGGGGGTATGGTTTGATGGCAGAGCACTAATGTTCAAGCTCTGGACATGTATCAATACAAAAAAAAGTTTTAAAAACTGACGATTTTTCGGGAGCAGTGATTTTAGTAATGCTTAAAGTTGTAACAATAAAAGTGAAATATTCCTTTAAATTATGTACCTGGGGGGTGCTAAGAAAATAAAAGGCTGAACCATACCAGGGCCACCTTAGGGCAGAGCATGTACACCAGATAGGTTGGTCTACCCCACAGTGACAAATTGCCCAGGGTCTCCATTTTAATAGCTAAGTTCCTTTCTGCTGAAATCCTGCAGGTTAAGACTAGCCCTGAAGGATGCACTGTCCTCCTTATGTTACAATTGGGCCCTAACATTTTTACCTTGAGGCTGTTTGTCCCACCCCCCTTCAACGCTGATCTCCTACAGAAACTTTCTATTCTGGCTCTTGATTTACCTGGTGGCTTTTTGTGGGCAACTTTAATGCAGTGCTAGACCCTGCCAGGGATTGCTTACATGGAACAGGCAAAACTCAGCCTATGTTTCTTGATTGCATATGTATGAGCTTACTGAAGTATGGAGGTGCAAGCTCCTGGGTGCTAAACAGTTCTCTTATCATTCAGACACCTTCAAGGCAATGTCTAGAATTAACCTAGTCATTGCTACCTCCCAGACCCATCCGTTGATAGTTGATGCTATGTACCTCCCCGAGGGTATTTCAGATCAGGCTCCTTTGGCAATAACTCTTCACATTTTACCCCTGTTGGGTAGAAGTGTGTGGCCTCTCAAAGGTTTGAGGATCAGGTTGTGCTTGGTGAATATGCTAAGGGTATAACTGACTACTGGTGACTTAACAATGACACTGCTTCCCCCCCTCGAATGGGAGGCCTTTCAATCAGATTTTTTGAGGAACTTTATGAACAGATATCTTGCATAAGAATATCCATATAGTCACTGAGGAGCTTGAGTCAGCTATGCTTCAGGGGGAGAACACCTATGTTAATATTCTCTCCCCTACCACTAATGCCGACTGGCTCCATAAACGTAGAGCCTACAAACTGCACCTGTTAGATTTCACCTGCACCTGGTAAAAAAAAAAAAAAGCAACTATACACTACTCAGAAAATATCTGAACACAGTGACAAAGCCGGTTGTCTACAGGCATATCTGGGAAGACTGGACATGGCTCCCACGTCCATCCCTCATGTAGTTACACCCTCCGGCCACCTAGGTACTACACCACACCACACAAATGTCCAGGTGCCTTTATGTCCTTTTATGTTTCTCTATAAGCTTCCACTGCCAGTTATAGTACTGATCAACTATCCACTTATTTAGAAAGTGTCTCCCTCCCCTCTTTGACCCTTCAGTTGAGAGGTGATTTGGACACCCCTTGCTCCACTGATTTAATACATAAAACTCCTGGCCTCAATGGCTATCTGGCTAAATGGTATGATAAATTCAAGCACGTTAAGTCCATATCTTCATGGAACTTTTGATGCAGCATTGGAGGCAGAGATTCTCCCTCCCTCTATGAGGGATGCCCTTATAGTCCTCATTCTGAAACCGCCGAAGCACACCTACTAGATGTGAATGCCACTGACCTATCTCCCATATCAACGTAGATGCCAAGATTCGGGCAAAAGTTTTGGCAAACAGGATCAATACAGTGCTTACCCACCTGGTGGACAGTAATCAAAGGGGGCTTAATTCCTGGTAGATCCACAAAGATGATTATCCATAGATTGTTTTATAATCTCCAATTTCCGTGCACTCATTCCCGTACCCAAGTAATTGTATCTTTAGACAATTGTACATCTTTTGATAGTGTTGAATGACCCTGTCTTTTGCATGTCCTGCATTGATTTGGAACACGGATGATTGCCTGGACTCCTTTATACTGACCCAATCACCATGGTATGGAAGAATAATTATATTGCTGACCCTTTTGAAATCCACTGAGGTACCAGGCAGGGCTGCCCCCTGTCATCCCTGTTGTTTGATTTAGCAATTGAACCACTGGCTATTTGTATCCGCAACTTCCCAGACATAAAAGGCCTTACCACTGGCAATTTGAATGAGCGCAGTGCATTAGTGTCTGATGATTGGCCAAAGTATGCACCTGACCTGCAGGCTTTGGCCAATCGTAGTGTGCTCTGCAGAGAGAGCCATAATTGGCTCAGGGGAATTAAGTCCACGCCCCACACTATATAAGGCTACTTCTGTACATAGCAGCCGTGTACTGTGGACGGAGATAGATTGAGCTAGATTAGGCAGGCAGGTTAGTTAGTTAGCAGTGTATCTGAGATATATATATATATATATATATATATATATATATATATATATATATATATATATATATACACATAGAGTTGTATTTATATGTTTACATACCCTGGTAGAATTTATGATTTCTTAGCCATTTTTCAGAGAATATGAATGATAACACAAAAATATTTCTTTTACTCGTGGTTAGTGTTTGGCTGAAGCCATTTATTATCAACTTTATTTACTCTTTTTAAATCATAATGACAACAGAAACTACCCAAATGACCCTGATCAAAAGTTTACATAACCTGGTGATTGTGGCCTGAAAACATGCACACAAGTTGACACAAAGGGGTTTGAATGGCTATTAAAGGTAAACATCCTCACCTATGATCTGTTTTTTTGTAATTAGTGTGTGTGTATAAAAGGTCAATAAGTTTCTGGACTCCTGACATACCCTTGCATATTTCATCCAGTGCTGCACTGAATTTTCTGGATTCTGAGTCATGGGGAAAGCAAAAGAATTGTCAAAAGATATGTTGGAAAGGGTAGTTGAACTCTATAAAACAGGATATAAAAAGATATCCAAGAAATTGAGAATGTCAATCAGCAGTGTTCAAACTCTAATCAAGAAGTGGAAAATGAGGTGTTCTGTTGAAACCAAACCACAGTCAGGTAGACCAACTAAAATTTCAGCCACAACTGCCAGGAAAATTGTTCGGGATGCAAAGAAAAATCCACAAATAACTTCAGGTGAAATACAGCACTCTCTGAAAACATGTGGTATGGCTGTTCCAAGATGCACAATAAGGAGGCAAGACGTGAAGAAAGACGAGTCACCAGAAGAAAGCCATTACCATGCAAATGCCACAAAGCATCCCGCTTACAATACGCCAAACAGCACAGAGACGAGCCTCAAACCTTTTGTCACAGTCATTTGGAGTGATGAGACCATAATTGAGCTTTTTGGACACAACCATAAACTCTACATTTGGAGAGGAGTCAACAAGGCTTATGATGAAAGGTACACTATTCCTACTGTGAAACACAGAAGTGGATCGATCACTGATGTTTTGGGGATGTGTGACCTAGAAAGGTACAGGAAATTTGGCCAAAATTGATGGCAAGATGAATGCAGTATGTTATCAAAAAATACTGGAGGAATATTAGCATTTATCATCGGGAAAGCTACGCATGGGACGTACTTGGACATTCCAACATGACAATGATCCAAAACACAAGGCGAAGTCGACCTGTCATTAGCTGCAGCCTTTTGTCAACGACATTTTCCGTGATTACCTGGACTTGTATGTTATAGTTTATCTTGATGGCATCCAAATCTTCTCCTCTTCCCTAGCTGAGCACTGCAGGCACGTCCGTAATGTTTTAACTCGACTCAGGCAGCATGGACTTTATGCTAAGCTCGAAAAATGCGAATTCGAATTCCAGTGCATTCAATTCTTGGGCTTAGTAATTTCTGTCGAGGGCATCAAAATGGATCCTCAAAAAGTATCTGCCATCTTGGACTGGCCTGCACCCACAGATAAAAAAGCGGGTATATCAGCTTTTCCAATTTTTACCGGAAATTCATCAGGGGCTTTTCTGCGATAATTGCTCCCATCACCGAGCTGACCAGGCAAGGAACTCAATTCTGTTGGTCTCCCAAGGCACAAGCTGCCTTTGAAAAACTTAAAGAACTGTTTACCTCGGCCTCCATTCTGAAACACCCTAACCCCACTCTACCATTTTTCTTGGAAGTCAATGCCTTGGAAATTGCAGTGGGAGCTGTGTTGTTCCAGTGGCAAGGTACCAAAGCCCTTCTCTATCCAGTGACTTTTTTTTCACGCAAGCTCTCAATGTTGGAAAATAATTGTGATGTGGGGCATCGGGAACTTCTGGCCATCAAGGCTCCTTTGAAGGAGTGCCGTTACCTACTGGAGGGTGCTGCACATCCCATCTTGGTCCATTCCAACCACAAGAACTTGGAGTACTTAAGAACAGCCAAGAGATTAAGACCACGACAGGCAAGATGGACACTTTTCTTTTAATTTCATATTATCTACAAACCTGGTTCTAAAAACATCAAACCAGATGCACTCTCTCGCATGTTTCATGACTCTGAGGAAACCTGTCACGTACCTGGTGGAGGGAGCCCGGAATGCAGGGAGCGGCCTCTCGTAAGCCTCTGGCTCGAGATTCCCTGGAAGTGGGGACAGGGATTCTAGAGTTCAGAGGGCACAAGTTCCGAGCTGGTGAAGAGTAGAACTGGCCCTGGAGCTGACGGCAGACAACGGCAGGCACAGGTGGTCAGTCTGGAACAGCTGGTAGGCAGGCAGCAGCTGGCAGCGGGTACAGATGGTCAGACTGGAACAGCCGGCAGGCAGGCAACAGACAGCAGCAGGCACAGGTGGTCAGACTGGAACAGCTGGCAGGCAGGCAGGCAGCAGACAGCAGCAGGCACAGGTGGTCGGACTGACACAGCTGGCAGGCAGGCAGCAGACAACAGCAGGCTCAGGTGGTCAGACTGGAACAGCTGGCAGAAGAAGCGAGGTCAAGGTACAAGCCGGGTCGGTAACAGGCAGGCAGCAACGGTACACAGGAGAAGGCAGAAGCGTGGTCAAACAGTCCGAAGGTCAAAGGCTGGCAGCAAGCAGGAGTCGTCAGAAACAGGCCGGGTAGCAAGGAACAGGAACAATCAGGTAAGCAGGAGGCAGAGTAACCATAACGCTGTAGACTGGACAGCACAGAGGCACTGAAACGGATTCCTTAAGTAGCCCTTTGGGCGCCAAGAACGGTCGCACGGCGTGCCGTGTGAAACCGTGCAGCCGTTCGTGACCCCGCGCACCCGCGTGCGCCCGTTCGTACCATCGCGCACCCGCGTGCGCTCGTTCGCAGCATCGCACACCCGCATGCGCCCGTTCGTACCTACACGCACCCGCGTGCGTCCGTTCGCGCCAACGCGCGCCCATGGGCACCTGTTAACTCTCAACGAGGGGATTCCGTGGGTAGGCCTTCCATGAACCACTGGATTCCGGAGACGACCATTACATTGCCCCCCCCAAGGGGCAGCCTCCGGATGCCCAATTGTGCCATCTTACCCGGATGAGATCTCTCAAAGGCAAGTATCAGTCTTCTGGCGTGAATATTGGACTCAGGCTCCCAAGAATTTTCTTCAGGCCCGTACCCCTTCCATTTTACCAAAAATTGGATTTGATTGCGTCTTCGCCTGCAGTCCAGGATGGATTCCACCTCGTATTCGACTTCACCGTCGATGATTACGGGTTCAGGTGGAGCAACCCTCCGGCTGTCAAAGAGATCTGGAACGGCTGGCTTGAGTAAAGCTACGTGGAAGACAGAGTGAATCCGGAATGATTCTGGCAACTTTAGTTCATACGCCACATCATTCACCTTTTTCACAACTGGAAAGGGACCCACAAATCTTGGACCCAACTTCTTAGATGGACAGGCCATTTTTAGGTTCAGAGTGGATAGCCAAACTTGATCCCCGACCTTGAGATTAAGTTCTCCCCTCCTCCTCTTATCAAACACCTCCTTATTATACTTCTGGGTCTTTGCCATGGTTTCCTGCAGAAGCTTGTTGTTGGATCTAAGTAAGTCAAGATTTTCCTGGACCGCAGGTACTGGGCATTCTGGAAGATCGTTGGACAGGAACAGAGGATGGAAACCATAGTTTGCGAAGAATGGAGACTGTTTCGTGGCTCAGTGAACGGAGTTATTATATGCGAACTCGGCAAGAGGTAGTAAGGGGGCCCAATCATCCTGAGAGAATGAAGAGAAGCAGCGTAGGTACTGTTCCAACGTCTGGTTCGTTCGTTCAGTTTGCCCATTGGTTTGAGGATGGTAGGCAGATGAGAGACAGAGATCGATCTTCAGGACCCCACAAAGAGCTCTCCAGAACTTGGACATGAACAGAACTCCCCGATCTGAAGTGATATTCGCAGGAATGCCATGCAGTCTCACGATTTCCTTAATGAATATCTTGGCTGTTTCTGCGGCGGAGGGAGTACCCCTCATTGGTAAGAAGTGGGCCATCTTAGATAACCTATCCACAACCACAAAGATCGTGGAACAGCCTTCTGAAGGTGGCAGCTCAACGATGAAGTCCATAGAGATCATCCGCCAGGGTCTTTCTGGGACGGTAGTGGTTTTAACAGACCCCAGGCCCTGGACTTACTGCCTTTGTTCTGGATGCAGGTGACACATGCCTACACGTATTTCTTACAGTCCGACTTTAACTGCGGCCACCAGAATGTTCATTGAACCAGTTCGGAGGTCTTATGAACTCCAAAATGGCCAGCCAGCAAATGGTCATGACAAGAACTGAGGACTGGAACTCGTATTTCCTGAGGAACGAAAATCTTGTCTTTGTACCAGAAGAGTTCGTCCTTGGCCAGAAGAGTGATGTCAGGTGGTAGAACCGCACTAACGTAAGCCTGCTTGATCTGGGACAGCAGATTTCCTTGAAGCAGGAGGAAGTTCCCTGAGGGCAGAATGGTGTCCGGATGCGAGGAGATTTCGGGTTCATTAAACATGCGAGACAAAGCGTCCGGCTTAGTATTCTTTGACCCAGGCCGATAGGTTATGTGGAAGGAGAATCTGGAGAAGAAAAGTGCCCATCTGGCCTGACGTGGTCTCAATCTCTTGGCAGACTTCAAGTACTCCAGATTCTTATGGTCCGTGTAAATGAGGATTGGATGGGCTGCTCCTTCCAGCAGATAACGCCATTCTTCAAGAGCCACCTTGATGGCTAACAGTTCCCGATCTCCGACGTCATAATTGCTTTCTGCCTCGGATAGCTTGCGGGAAAAGAACACAACTGGGTGCAGAAGAGATCTTGGTCCATGTCTTTGGGAAAGTACTGCCCCAACCGCTATCTCTGAGGCATCGACCTCCAGAATGTATGGCAAGGTTGGGTCGGGGTGCTTGAGAATAGAGGCCGACACGAACAAGTCCTTCAGAGTGGTGAAGGCCTTTTGAGTCTCGGGAGACCATTGGAACCTCAGGCCCTGTTTAGTTAGTCTCGTGATGGGAGAAATGATGGTGGAAAATCCCCTAATAAATTTTCTGTAAAAGTTTGTGAATCCGATAAACCGTTGGACCCCTTTCCTGTCTGTAGGAGCGGGCCAATCTCGAATGGCAGAAATCTTCTGGGGGTCCATTTCAATACCGTCTACAGAAATTATCAGGCCAAGGAACTGAATGCTCCGTTGCTCAAAAATGCATTTTTCTGGTTTAGCGTATAGTCCATGAAGACGGAGTCGTGATAGCACGCTCCTGATGTGTTCCCAATATTCGGCCAGGGAGGGAGAAAAGATCAGGATGTCGTCTAAATAAACGATAACAAACAGATCCAGATAGTCTCTAAAAATATCGTTTATGAAATGCTGGAACGTGGCGGGGGCATTGCATAGGCCGAAGGGCATGACCAAGTACTCAAAATGCCCAAAGCGAGTGCGGAAAGCGGTCTTCCACTCGTCTCCGCTCCGAATGCGAACGAGATTATAGGCACCCCGAAGATCCAGTTTGGAAAACACCACTGCGGACCCCAGTCTCTGAAACAGTTCAGGCACAAGCGGCAAAGGGTATCGGTTTTTTATAGTAATTTTGTTAAGTGCCCGATAGTCAACACAGGGACATAAGGATTGGTCCCTCTTCTCCACGAAGAAGATTCCCGCGCCTGCCGGGGAAGTAGAGGGACGAATGAATCCCTTCCTAATGTTGTCGTCCAGATAGGTCTTCAGGGCTACCAATTCGGTTTCAGATAATGGGAAGATTCTCCCAAAAGGAATTTCTGCACCTGGAAGCAATTCTATCGGGCAATCATATGGCCTGTGAGGGGGTAAAGTCTCAGCGCCCTTTTTGCTAAAAACGTCCAAGAAGCTGTGGTAAACTGGGGGCACGGCTTGACGAGTTTCTGCGTCTATTTCCATGCAGAGCAAGGAGGAGGAAGCTTGGTTGGTCCCCGACAAACAGTGTTGGAGGCAGTAGGGTGAGAGGAACTTCATCTTTCCAGTGGACCAGTCAATTTGAGGGTTATGTGCCTTCAGCCAGGGCATGCCTTAGATTATAGGAAATGAAGGGGACGTGATGACGTCCAAACACAGTAACTCCTGGTGAATCCCGGCAATGGTGGTAAACAAAGGCAAAGTCTCTTGAGTTACTGGACCCGACTTGAGAGTTGAGCCATCGGCCAGATGTACGGAAAGTCCCTTTGCCCTGGGCAGAAGGGGAATATTATGTCTTGAGACGAAGGACTGGTCTATGAAGCCACTGCAAGCTCCCGAATCAATAATTGCACTGGTTCGGATGTTCCCTCCTGGGAGCTGCAAAAGAATGGGTACAGTCAGATGGGAAGTACTACTCGGTAAAGCAGAAGTAAGGGCAGGAGACATGGAGAGGCACTTACGTAGCTTTGCAGGGCAAGTGCGCACGAAATGTCTCGGTTCTCCGCAGTACAAACAGAGGTTCCCTGCCCGACGACGTTGGTGTTCTTCAGGTGTCAGGGAAGGTCTAAGTAAGCCCAACTGCATGGGTTCGGGAGAGTCCTGGTTCACTGCGGTGGGGGTAGAAGAGGCTGGATAGGAGGTGCTAGGTACCCGGGGTAGCATCCACACTGGACGAGAGGTCACTGAGGAGCGTTCCAAACGACGTTCTCTTATACGTCTGTCAATTTGGATAGACAAATCCACTAGAGCTTCCAAAGTCTCAGGGACGCCCACTCGGGCTAGCTCGTCCTTCAGGGGTTCCGAGAGACCCATACGGAATTAGTGACGAAGTGCTGCATTATTCCAGTTTGTGTCAGCACTCCAACGTCTGAACTCCGAAACGTAGTCCTCCACGGGTCTGCGGCCTTGCTGCAGAGTGTGCAAGGCTGCTTCAGCGGTAGCAGTTAATTGTGGGTCTTCGTATAGCCGGGACATGGCCTGAAAGAAGGTGCTCAGAGTATCGAGAGAGGGATCCTTCTTCTCCAATAGACGATGAGCCCAGGACTGGGGTTCACCTGTCAACAGGGAGATGACATATTCCACTTTGGTGGATTCAAGGGAGAAGGTCCTTGGTTGAAGGGCAAAGAAAAGCTCACAGGAGTTGCGGAAAGCCCTGAATCTTCCCCGGTGGCTTGCGAATCTTTCGGGTGTGGGTACCCTAGGTTCTGGTGGCAACATCACCATGGAAGGCGCAGCAGGAGTCCCGGAGACAGCCGGTGAGGAAGCAGACAGGGCCTGGACACGTTCCTCCAGCTGGCTATAGCCTTCTTGAAGATTCTTCACCGCTTGAGTGAGTCCTGCAAGATGGCGGCAGAGCTCGTCCATAGGAGAGGCTCCCTGCGTGGGCTCGGACATGGCTGTCCAGTACTGTCACGTACCTGGTGGAGGGAGCCCGGAATGCAGGGAGCGGCCTCTCGTAAGCCTCTGGCTCGAGATTCCCTGGAAGTGGGGACAGGGATTCTAGAGTTCAGAGGGCACAAGTGCCGAGCTGGTGAAGAGTAGAACTGGCCCTGGAGCTGACGGCAGACAACGGCAGGCACAGGTGGTCAGTCTGGAACAGCTGGTAGGCAGGCAGCAGCTGGCAGCGGGTACAGATGGTCAGACTGGAACAGCCGGCAGGCAGGCAGCAGACAGCAGCAGGCACAGGTGGTCAGACTGGAACAGCTGGCAGGCAGGCAGCAGACAGCAGCAGGCACAGGTGGTCGGACTGACACAGCTGGCAGGCAGGCAGCAGACAACAGCAGGCTCAGGTGGTCAGACTGGAACAGCTGGCAGAAGAAGCGAGGTCAAGGTACAAGCCGGGTCGGTAACAGGCGGGCAGCAACGGTACACAGGAGAAGGCAGAAGCGTGGTCAAACAGTCCGAAGGTCAAAGTCTGGCAGCAAGCAGGAGTCGTCAGGAACAGGCCGGGTAGCAAGGAACAGGAACAATCAGGTAAGCAGGAGGCAGAGTAACCAGAACGCTGTAGACTGGACAGCACAGAGGCACTGAAACGGATTCCTTAAGTAGCCCTTTGGGCGCCAAGAACGGTCGCACGGCGTGCCGTGTGAAACCGTGCAGCCGTTCGTGACCCCGCGCACCCGCGTGCGCCCGTTCGTACCATCGCGCACCCGCGTGCGCTCGTTCGCAGCATCGCGCACCTGCGTGCGCCCGTTCGTACCTACACGCACCCGCGTGCGTCCGTTCGCGCCAACGCGCGCCCATGGGCACCTGTTAACTCTCAACGAGGGGATTCCGTGGGTAGGCCTTCCATGAACCACTGGATTCTGGAGACGACCATGACAAAACCTTACCTCCTGCCACCATCCTTCCTTCCTTCTACTACTCCAAGGGGATCTCATGTCCCAACTAAGACAGGCCTCTATTCAAATGACCCCATCTGCTGAAACCAATGTAAAAGACGGCTTGTTTTGGCAAGGACAAAACTGTGGTTACTGAGGGCTTAAGGGTAGCTGTACTGGAGCTCTGCCACAACCAAAAGTTGGCTGGACATTTTGGTGCTCTGAAGACTGCTGAGCTGATACAGCGCACTCTCTGGTGGCCTCAGCTGTTTAAGGACTGCAAAAATTACGTGGAGTCGTGCAATCTTGCGCCTGAAGCAAGAATTGCCAGGCAAGAGCTTGGGGCCTACTGAACCCCCTACCTGTCCCAGAAAGACAGTGGAAAATTATCTCAATGGACTTCATCATGGAACTCCCTCTGTCGGAAGGCGTTTCCACTATCTTTGTTGTAGTGGACAGGTTGTCCAAAATGGCACACTTCCTTCCTATGAGAGGCACACCTTTGGCTAAGGAGACGGCAAAGATATTTGTCAAAGAAATAGTAAGGGTACATGGGGTCCCAGCCAGTATAATGTCCGATTGAGGTGTCCAGTTTACCTCTAGGTTTTGGAAGGCTCTCTGTGGCTCTCTAGAAATAGAGTTGGCATTCTCTTCTGCCTATCACCCCCAGACGAATGGGCAAATTGAGAAAACCAATCAGACTTTAAAGCAATACCTCAGCTGCTTCGCCTTCTCTCAGGATGGATGGGACTCTTTACTACTTGTTGCTGAGTTCTCCTACAATAATTCTCTGCATTCAGCTATCAAGCAGACGCCAATCTTTGCTAACTATGGCTTCCACCCATCCTTCCTGCCCAGTTCAATACCTGAATGTACTATTCCTGCAGTCTCCGAAACTATGGACTTTTTCTCTACTAATAATAGACTTTTGCAGGACACCATGGGCAGGACTCAGGAGTACAACAAAAAAATGTTTGATAAGAAGAAACGAGGAGAACTTATCCTGTAACCCGGCAACCAGGTATGGTTGTCCACAGTTAACTTGAAAATGGCTTGCCCTTCTAGGAAATTGGGCCCTAAATTCATGGGTCCCTTCTTGTGAATAGAAAGGATAATGATGTCACTTACGAGCTTGAATTACCCGACTCTCTAAAGATCCATCCAGTCTTTCATGTGACACTGTTGAAGCCTGTTACTCTTAATTCCTTTACTGGCCAAAGTACCTGAACCTATTGTAGTCAACAACGGGGAGGAATTTGAAGCAATTCTGGATTGCAGGAAAAGGCACAATCAAACCCAGTACCTTATTAAATGGAAAGGGTATGACCCCAGAGACAATTCTTGGCAGCCCGAGAGCAATCTACATGCCAAGGAACTTTTACAAGCTTTCAAGTGCTCCCATGCCACCATATTGGCCCAACTGGGCATCCAGAATCTGCCCTTGAGGGGGGCACTGTCAGAGCCTCCATAATCAGGGCCGCTGATAGAAATCATGGGGCCCCGTACAGCCTACCTGACGGGGCCCCCTTCAGCCTCACCCCTGGTCCCTCCTTCAGCCCCGCCCCGCCCCTATACAGAGAGGCTAGGGTATACATAAAGGCTAAATTGTGGGCGTGGCTATTTTAAAAATATGCGCTACGTGGAGCTGGAAAATGGACGTGGTTTAAATTATGCTTAATTATTAGGTGTGGTTAGTGTAAGATGACTGTGTGTAGGATGCAGATGATACTGTGCTGCATTCATAACTGCACTGTCCAATTTGTCACAGTCAAACAGTTCTACATGAAAAAGAAGAAGATGCCATGTCAGCTAAGCCCATTTAAAAAAAAAAAAATTCTAAACTTTTAATGAGAAGTAATATGTCTAAGGGAGCAGTTCACACCATGGCTGCATCTGAATTGTGAAGAAATGTGCTGTGGATTCCTGTAAAATTCAACCTGCATGCAAAATGCACTGCTTTTGTGATCTGCACCAGCTGTCAATAAAAAGTCAATGAAACCTCAAACGCAAGTTTCCAAACGTAGTGCGTTTACCCTGCCCCTGCCAGCCCTGGATTATGTGATCTGGTTGCATTGCATTTCAACCAGTTCCCGACCGGCGCACGCCGATGAACGTCGGCAGAATGGCACGGGCAGGCATATTGGCCTACAGGTACGTCCAATCTTCAATGCTGCCCTGCCATCGCGAGCGCGCCGCCGCCGGCGCGTTCGCGTGCCGGCCGGGACCCCCGAGAGTCCGGTCGCGGGTCCCGCAGACTCGATCGCCGCGGGCATACCCGCGATTGTCTCACGGGGCGGCTGAATGGAGGAAATTCTGAGGAAATTTCCTCATTCTGCCTAGCAACTAGTGACGCTGATCTCTGCTCCATGTGATTGGAGCAGAGATCAGTGTTCACTAAATGAAAGCCCAGCCCCCCCACAGTTAGTAACACACCCCTAGGAACACTTAAACCCTACACTGCCACCCACTGGTTAACCCCTTCACTGCCAGTGTCATTTACACAGGAATCACTGCATTTATATAGCAGTGATTACTGTATAAATGACAATGGTCCCAAAAATGTGTCAAAAATGTCCAATGTGTCCGTCGCAATGTCGCAGTCACAATAAAAATCGCAGATCGCTGCCATTACTAGTAAAAAACAAAATAATAAAAAATTATTAATAAAAATGCCATAAAACTATCCCTATTTTGTAAACGCTATAACTTTTGCGCAAACCAATCAATAATCGCTTATTGCGATTTTTTTTACCAAAAATATGTAGAAAAATATGTATCAGCCTAAACTGAGGGGAAAAAATGTTTTTTTATATATTTTTGCGGGATATTTATTATAACAAAAAGTAAAAAATAATGTGTTTTTTTCAAAATTGTCGCTCTATTTTTGTTTATAGCGCAAAAAATAAAAACCGCAGGGGTGATCAAATACCACCAAAAGAAAGCTCTATTTGTGGGGAAAAAAGGACGTCAATTTTGTTTGGGAGCCACGTCGCACGACCGCGCAATTGTCAGTTAAATTGATGCAGTGCCGAATCGCAAAAAGTGGTCTGGTCTTTGACCAGCAAAATGGTCCGGTCTGTAAGTGGTTAAAAAGTAGTGCATGCACTACACTACATACACTACACTACTTTTTGCATTACTATTGGTGCATTGCAATTTTAGCCCATTCAAAATGAATGAGCTTGAAATTGCACTGCACAGACCTGCATGTGAATTGCACAGGAACGCACAGTGCGTTCCTGTGTGATTCAGCTCCAGGCATGGTGTGATCCAGTGATTTAAATAGAAAAAAGTGGGGTTTGCTGTCATTGATGGCATCTCCTTTTTCATGCAGCACTTCTGTGAGAAATATGGCAGTGCAGTATAAAACCCAATTTCTCACAGTCAGGACAACTGTGCTACATGAAAAACAGACATTAGACTTTACATTGCAGTTAATGTGACTGGGCTAACCTGCAGTCCCCTGAGATTTCAGATCCACTGCCACCATAATGCAGCTCATGTGTGTACACCAGAAGAAGGCAGGAACGATCATCCTCCAAGCCGGCCACACCCCCTCCCGCCCACTCAAACTACAAGATCTCACAGTCAGGCTCCACCTTTCTGCCTCTGAGATGTTTAGCCTGTGAGTGCTCATTGAGAGCAGTTGAACAGCTGCTGAGGGAGAAGCGGACGGGGAGTTGGAGAAAGACTTTTTTTTTTCTTTCTTCTGCAATCTGTTCAGATTGCCCGGGCCCCCTGGTGGCCGGGCCCGGTATAACAGGGCCAGTTGTACTGGCTTATCAGCGGCCCTGCCCATAATGGACATGGTGCTGGCCGCTCTGGTGCACTTCAACATCTGCAGATGTGCGCATTCCTGTGCGTGCTAGTGTGTGTGCTCCTGTAGGCACTGGTGTGTGCGCTGGAGTCCGAGGGCATGTGCGCCTGTGCGCACAGCATTTTGTGCCAATCGACCTATTTAGGCTGTCAGTTCACTCTGCTCTGTCCTGTCTGATCTCAGCTTCCTGTGTCCTTGCTCCTGTTACCTGTGTTTGTATTCCTGACCTCCTGACAACCCGGCTTGCTACTTGGATTATCCCTGTCTCCTGCCTGCGCCTGATCTCGGCCTGTGTTGACTCTGCAACTGCCTGCTCCTCTGTACCCCGCTGCCCGCCTGTTGCCGAACTCTGCTTGTGCCCCGACCTGCCTGCTCCACTCCTGGGCAGTACCTGTTGCCTGTGTTCCAACTTACCAACCTGCTGCTTGGAGATACCTACCCTCCTGCATCCGGATTCTTGCCATCAGGCTCTCATACCATTCCATACTCCTGTGCCTCCTGTTTATTCTATCAGGGGCCATGAGTCGGATACATAAGGGTGGCCCCCCTCTGCCCTATCGGACTCACCAGTCAGGTACGTAGAAGTCTGACACATACGTCTATTTCCCAAAGACAACCTCTGGATATGACGCTGATCACGTGGACTCAACTTCTTTGGTCCACCATGACGAGGCCTGTTATGAGTGGAACCTGTCCTGTTAAACGGCTGTATGGTCTTGGCCACCATGCTGCAGCTCAGTTTCAGGGTCTTGGCAATCTTCTTATAGCCTAGGCCAGTGATGGCGAACCTTGGCACCCCAGATGTTTTGGAACTACATTTCCCATGATGCTCTGGCACTCTGCAGTGTAGTGGAGCATCATGGGAAATGTAGTTCCAAAACATCTGGGGTGCCAAGGTTCGCCATCACTGGCCTAGGCCATCTTTATGTAGAGCAAAAATATTTTTTTTCAGATTCTCAGAGAGTTCTTGCCATGAAGGGTCATGTTAAACTTTCAGTGAGCAGTATGAGAGAGTGAGAGCGATAACACCAAATTTAACAAACCTGTACCCCATTCACACCTGAGACCCTGTAACACTAATGGGTCATATGACACCAGGGAGGGAAATGGCTAATTGGGCCCAATTTGGACATTTTTACTTAGGGTGTGCTCGCTTTTGTTGCCAGTGGTTTAGACATTAATGGCTGTGTGTTAAGTTATTTTGAGGGGACAGAAAATTTACACTGTTATACAAGCTGTACACTCACTACTTTACACTGAAGCAAAGTGTGATTTCTTCAGTGTTGTCACATGAAAAGATAGAATAAAATATTTACAAAAATGTGAGGGGTGTACTTACTTTTGTGAGATACTTGATATATTTATAGTCGTGGCCCTATGACCGAGAAAGGTGTGGATCACATAAACATGCGACAAGACTTACAACACTAATAGACATGAAGCGTGGCTTGGTGGTCTGGTTGGTATGCCAAGAAAAGAGGGCATACCCAAGATAAGTAATGGGTAGGTTATGGAAAAGGATGTGCTGAGAAGTGCCCTGAAAAAGGGAAGGGCAGGAGGGTATCATGCACAGGAAAAGACAAAGAGCATGGGCGAGTGGGCTGCTTAAATACCCTCCGGGCTCCTCCCATAAATTCAGGCCTTCTTATAAATACTGCCCTTCTTATTTATGGTTGTGGCCCTATGACCAAGAGATATGTGGCTCACATAAACACGTGACAAGACTTACAATATAAATAGACCTGAAGTGTGCCTTGATGGTCTGGTCAGTATGCCAAGAAAAGGGGGCAAAAGATTTAGATAGGGGAATAATTCTTTATTGATTCTTGTGGTTATTGAGCCCTCTTGGTGAAGGCTTGTGCCATATCCGTCTGAGGATTTGGGACGTATGTGTCAAAGCAAGTGGACTTCCATCTGTCTAATTTATTGATTACATTTTCTGGTACTCCATGCTGGGATGCAGCTGTAGCTGCTCCAATCCAGAAGGAATGTCCAGAGAACTGACTGGGGTTGAAGCCCAAGTTGCTTAGAAGGATCCTGAAATGCCTGATAAACTGGCTGCCACTCAGAAAGGGTAGTAACGGCTACCATCAGATTGGCTGGGTAGATGGGACAGTAGCACCGTCACTAGGCACCAGGCCTTGTTAGTCTAAATGGGTTGATGTCAACCTCGGGCCTTTTTTTTTTTTGAGTCTTATAGACTGTAAGATGAAGGGTGTAATGGTTCGAAAGCGAGTCAGGTAGCGTCGGAGCAGTGTCTGACTGCCGGAGCAGTTGACGGCAAATTCACTAGATCGTAGGGAACCGTAGAAGGCCAAGTAGATGGCCGCTTGGATGACTAGACTGGGCGAAGCCCCAAATGGTGAACAAGTAAGGATTTCAGACATGACCCTTAAGATGGTACTCGTCATATGTAAGCATTTGTTACTAGCTATGGGTTGGATCTTCTGTATGCCCAGTCTGAGGGACCTGATTGCATGGCCCGAGAATACTGATGGTTTACGGGGGACCTGTAAGGACAAAAATGCTTGGACGCCGTATAGGTATAGCCTGACGATATTGTGAGAAAGGGATAGCTGCGTGTGGCAATATGATATGAAGTCTAGGACGTGTCCAACATCACCTATCGTTGCCCTGGAGCAAGAGGCCAAAAACTTGCGGTAGGTGTTACAAGCTGTGCGATAGGCCTTCAGTGTGTTGTAGGAGTGGTTGATGAGCTGGGTTGCGTTGGCGAGGTGCAATTTTTGTCCATCGTCGGCAACAACCAGGGTGGGACAGGAGTAGTCATTGGGTCAGCTCCAGGCTCGAAAAACTACTGGAAAAACAAAGTAGGGTTGAAACAGGACAGCGCATCAGCTGCGATATTGCATTGCCTGGAATATGTCTACAGAAGATATTAAACTGGTGATGGGATACAACTCGAAGAGTGATGAAGACTGGGTGAAACCAGAGATTTAACAGAATTTCTAGGGGCCAAGGTTTGGCGAACTAGTGACGGCCGAAAATGGCCACAAAACCCATGGAGGCTGAAGCATCGGTGACCAACTGTGGTGGCTCGGCTGACACTGCCAGGATGAACATTGAAATGCTATGCCAGCTGATGACGAACTTGTCCCACACAGCTACGTCTGCTACTACTACTTGGTCTAGTTTGAGAACTTGGTCTGGATCTTGCACTGGTGTGAGGAAGACTAAAACCCATGATGTAAAGAACCATCCTTGAGAAATAAATCCTCAGCAAGAAGTTCAGAATCCCTAGTAAGGATTGCAACTGCCTCATAGTGCACCCTTGTGACTGGGTGAATTAGTTGAGAACTGTCCTTGTATGGGCTAGTTTGTCGGGAGGCAGGCTAGCCTGTATGGCACACGTGTCCAGAGACACACCTAGGAAGGTAATGGAGTGTGCCGGGCCTTCCACTTTATGTTCGGTTATGGGCACGTTGAGGTAACTGAACACTATAGTTGAGTACCTAATAGGTGAGCCCAAATTGCAGAGGATGGCCTCTCTTATGCCTCCGACTCGATGCCCCTGGTAATGGAGACAGGAGCGCAGGAGTGAGGAGTAGTACGAGTGCCTGGCAGGATCAACAGTAGAAGATCAGTCCAGTAGTTCAGGAGACCCAGGTAGGAATTGGAAGTTCAGGCTGGAACCAAACTCAGCAGACAGCAATCAGAACAACTGGAACAGAAGATAGGCACCAAGGACTGGAACTGGATAAGCAGACCGGAACCAACAGCAGATAGATCAGGTAACAGGCACAGCAGACAGGTACAGCAGACTGGATGACTCAGCAGACAGCTACAGCAGACTGGATGACTCAGCAGACAGCTACAGCAGACTGGATGGCTCAGCAGACAGGTACAGCAGACTGGATGGCTCAACAGACCGGTACAGCAGACTGGATGGCTCAGCAGACAGGTACAGCAGACTGGATGAGAGTCTTGGAAGGTCAGGCAAGCTGGGTTCGGTTATCAGGCGGGCAACAGAAGAACAAGAGGAGTAGGCAGAACAATCGTCAGACAAGCTGGGGATCAGGTGCAGGTGGATAGCAGGAATAGTCTTCAGACAAGTCAGATCAAGATAGGAAAAAGATTTCAGAATATCAAGGAACACAAGGAAAGCTGCAGAATAAACAGGAACTTTTACCTGTGTCAGTCAGGTTTAAATAGCCCGCCAGGCGCTAACGGACATGCGTGCGTGTTTGGTGTGTACATGTGCATAGGTACTCACAATCGCGCACCAATAGGCCTGGATTGCCCAATACTGGCAGAATCTTCCTGACAACTATTCTCAACCTGTCTAGATCTGCCAGTGGTGTGCCTGGTTGTTCGATGAGCAGAAAGTCATCAAGGTGGTGGATAACCGTCTGACAGTGGGCCTGGTGTGACTTTTCCCGGAAATGAACTGGCCCACCCCTGTTGTGTGACTGACCCTGGCGAAGATACGAACTGTACATTCTTCCCCTCCTATTTTTATTTATTTTTTTATCTGGGGGGATAAAGTCCAACCTGGTGCCAGATGGAAACCTGAACTGACCTCAGGGAGAAAGACAGAGAAAGATGAGTGGTCCGCATGCTACTGGAGATGAATGGCCAACTGGGTGCCGCCGCGTGTTTGTGTGGCTGATTGTGTTGCACTGAGGTGTGTTTGCAAGTTATTTTGCATGCAGGTTCACACGTAGGTGTGTGCCGCAAAGTGTTTTATACTACTAGAGACAATATTGCGTGGTTGTAAGGGTCTCAGTGAGTTTCAGGTTGTTGAGGCAAAATTACGTGGTTCCAAGGGTCTCACCGCGTGTCAGGTGGCTGGGACGATATAGCGTGGTTGCAGGGGTCTCGATGAGTGTGAGGATGTGTGAGACAATATTGCGTGGTTGCAAGGGTCTCGAGGAGTATGAGGTTTGTTATGAGTACGAGGTTGTTTTGAGATAAAAATTGCATGGTTGCAAGGGTCTCAGTCTGGTTTGCTGAGCCAATATTTCATGGTCGCAAGGGTCTCAGTCTGGTTTGCTGAGACAATATTGGGTGGTCGCAAGGGTCTCGATGAGTGTCTGGCTGCTGAGATGATATTGCGTGGTTGCAAGGTCTCGATGTGTATGATGTTGGTTTTTGAGATGATATTGCGTGCTCGCAAGGGTCTCAGTCTGGTTTGCTGAGACGATATTGCGTGGTCGCAATGGTCTTGATGTGTAGGATGTTGGTTTTTGAGACGATATTGCGTGGTTGCAAGGGTCTCAGTCTGGACTGCTGAGATGATATTGCATGGTCGCAAGGATCGCAGTCTCGTTTGCTGAGACAATATTGCGTGGTCACAAGGGTCTCGATGTGTATGATGTTGGTTTTTGAGACAATATTGCGTGGCTGCAAGGGTCTCAGTCTGGACTGCTGAGAGGATATTGCATTGTCGCATGGGTCTCAGGCTGGTTTGCTGAGACAATATTGCGTGGTTGCAAGGGTCTCGATGAGTGTCTGGCTGCTGAGATGATATTGCGTGGTTGCAAGGTCTCGATGTGTATGATGTTGGTTTTTGAGATGATATTGCGTGCTCGCAAGGGTCTCGGTCTGGTTTGCTGAGACGATATTGCGTGGTCGCAATGATCTTGATGTGTAGGATGTTGGTTTTTGAGACGATATTGCGTGGTTGCAAGGGTCTCAGTCTGGACTGCTGAGATGATATTGCATGGTCGCAAGGATCGCAGTCTCGTTTGCTGAGACAATATTGCGTGGTCACAAGGGTCTCGATGTGTATGATGTTGGTTTTTGAGACAATATTGCGTGGCTGCAAGGGTCTCAGTCTGGACTGCTGAGACGATATTGCATTGTCGCATGGGTCTCAGTCTGGTTTGCTGAGACAATATTGGGTGGTTGCAAGGGTCTCGGTGAGTGTCTGGCTGCTGAGATGATATTGCGTGGTTGCAAGGTCTCGATGTGTATGATGTTGGTTTTTGAGATGATATTGCGTGCTCGCAAGGGTCTCGGTCTGGTTTGCTGAGACGATATTGCGTGGTCGCAATGGTCTTGATGTGTAGGATGTTGGTTTTTGAGACGATATTGCGTGGTTGCAAGGGTCTCAGTCTGGACTGCTGAGATGATATTGCATGGTCGCAAGGATCGCAGTCTCGTTTGCTGAGACAATATTGCGTGGTCACAAGGGTCTCGATGTGTATGATGTTGGTTTTTGAGACAATATTGCGTGGCTGCAAGGGTCTCAGTCTGGACTGCTGAGACGATATTGCATTGTCGCATGGGTCTCAGGCTGGTTTGCTGAGACAATATTGCGTGGTTGCAAAGGTCTCGATGAGTGTCTGGCTGCTGAGATGATATTGCGTGGTTGCAAGGTCTCGATGTGTATGATGTTGGTTTTTGAGATGATATTGCGTGCTCGCAAGGGTCTCGGTCTGGTTTGCTGAGACGATATTGCGTGGTCGCAATGGTCTTGATGTGTAGGATGTTGGTTTTTGAGACGATATTGCGTGGTTGCAAGGGTCTCAGTCTGGACTGCTGAGATGATATTGCATGGTCGCAAGGATCGCAGTCTCGTTTGCTGAGACAATATTGCGTGGTCACAAGGGTCTCGATGTGTATGATGTTGGTTTTTGAGACAATATTGCGTGGCTGCAAGGGTCTCAGTCTGGACTGCTGAGACGATATTGCATTGTCGCATGGGTCTCAGTCTGGTTTGCTGAGACAATATTGGGTGGTCGCAAGGGTCTCGATGAGTGTCTGGCTGCTGAGATGATATTGCGTGGTTGCAAGGTCTCGATGTGTATGATGTTGGTTTTTGAGATGATATTGCGTGCTCGCAAGGGTCTCGGTCTGGTTTGCTGAGACGATATTGCGTGGTCGCAATGGTCTTGATGTGTAGGATGTTGGTTTTTGAGACGATATTGCGTGGTTGCAAGGGTCTCAGTCTGGACTGCTGAGATGATATTGCATGGTCGCAAGGATCGCAGTCTCGTTTGCTGAGACAATATTGCGTGGTCACAAGGGTCTCGATGTGTATGATGTTGGTTTTTGAGACAATATTGCGTGGCTGCAAGGGTCTCAGTCTGGACTGCTGAGACGATATTGCATTGTCGCATGGGTCTCAGGCTGGTTTGCTGAGACAATATTGCGTGGTTGCAAGGGTCTTCTATGAGTGTCAGGCGGCTGAGACGGTATTGCATTTGCAAGGGTCTCAAATGAGTGTCCAGCTGCTGAGACAATTTTGCATGGTTGCAAGGGCCTCAACGGGTGTCGGGATGTTGGACCGAGACTGCGTAGTGGCAAGGGAGTGAGAGGTTGCTGAGACGATGTTGGGTTTTGCAAGGGTCTTAATAAGGATGTCAGGCTGCTGAGATGATTTTGAGTGGTTGCAAGGGTCTCAGTCTGGACTGCTGAGATGATATTGCATGGTCACAAGGGTCTCGGTCTGGTTTGCTTAGACAATATTGCGTGGTCGCCAGGGTCTCCTTGTGTGTGATGTTGGTTTTTGTGTAGTTGCAAGGGCCTCAGTCTGGACTGCCGAGACGATATTGCATTGTCGCAAGGGTCTCAGTCTGGTTTGCTGAGACAATATTGCGTGGTCGCCAGGGTCTCCTTGTGTGTGATGTTGGTTTTTGTGTAGTTGCAAGGGCCTCAGTCTGGACTGCCGAGACGATATTGCATTGTCGCAAGGGTCTCAGTCTGGTTTGCTGAGACCATATTGCGTGGTCGCAAGGGTCTCGATGTGTATGATGTTGGTGTAGCACTGACCCCCAAAGCAGTTCCAAAAATTCAACCCTCTACCCTGTAGTTTCCACATGTACAGTTCTTTAGTTGCGGAGGGTAATGGCAAATCCCGGATTTGAGCCTCCACATGTAGCACTGACCCCTGAAGGAGCTGCTGATTTTATTGGACTTACCGTTACCTTCTTGACAAGATGTGCATCTAGGTGTTTCCCGAGGTTGATGGCCCAAAGAATTGTAGAAACTGACACTGGATCCGCTTTAGGGATTTTTATTTGCAAAAAAGGGAATAAACAAAACACAGTCTCTCGATAAGGGTTAGAGGGTTTTAGGTGGACAGTTCAGATACTCTTGGAACTTATTCAAAGTAGGTAGTCTCTCACTATAACAATCCAAAGAATAACCATTCACAACTGGATCCTCACCACTATCGGATAGACCTCCTCTCACTAGGTCTAGCAGCCGATAGAGTGTTCAGATAAAGCAAGATTTCTGCCACAGACTTGTTGTAGAACCCTTGTAGTAACATCTCTGCCACAGACTTGTAGTAACTGAAGGATGCAGAGCAATTTAGAGAGCCCTCACATGGTACCAGTATCTTGCAGCCGGCCCGGCGATACAGTACGAGCGTAGATTCACTTGGGGTCTTTCAACTAAGCCTCCAGGCTCTTTCTGAGAAGCCAGCATGCAGCGTGGCCTTCTCCTGAAGAGTCCTCCCCTGGTTGCTTCTCCAGTTGCTGGGCCTCTCCACAGATGAGATGGCACCGGACCACCTCCGAATCCTCCCTACAGTTACTCGGCCTCTGGCTAGCCAGCCCCGAGACTTGGAATTGGATGGATCCACACCCCAGACCATGAGAGCCATGGGAGCAGGTCAGGAGGACCAGGACCAAACAGACAGAAAAATCTTCTGGACCGGAAACCCCGAAGCATGTGATCTCAGTACCTTAAGTACCCTCTCCCAGAATACACAGCAGGATGATACGCCCACTGGGTTGGTTCCGAGAAGGAATGGTACTCAATGCACCCAGCTGAACTGCGTTCTCAACCCTGCCAGTGATGACAACGCCACCTATGGCCAAGCAGAACACAGTGCAATCCAGCTAGACTGGTACTGAAACCATAATAACTTTGAGCAATATAAAACATTTAACAATAAATGCACAATCAAATTACACATCATGTAAAACACTTCCTATCTATCTGAACCACCCACTCTCCGGTAGCTTGATAGATGCTCTCCTGTAGAAAAATGCATATGAAACAATAAACACACATTGTTCTTAGAAGGCAAGTCCTAATCACATGATGAGTTCCTCTCTCCTAAACTTAAAACTTTTTGCTAGAAAGCCAGAAGACTTTGTTTTTTTTCTGCAAACCTACACCACCTAGTGAGTGACAAGAGTCATAAGTGCCAGTCTTTTCCTTCAAACGAGTATTGTGGTGCATAGAGATCTTGACACGTAGTCTCTTTGGGAACCTAACATCTAACTAACTACCCACAATCTTTGAATTCAAGTGGGAAGGAAAACTTTTTTTTTCAAAAGACACAGTTCTGATAGTTCATCTACCAGTAAAACCTGAGATCTGGCAGAGTCAATGATTTCCCCTGAGCATCCACGGTGGTTATAAAATAGACCACATTGTCCCTTCCTGGTCTACAAATGACAACTTTGTCCACATAGATGTGCCTTCCGTAGTTCCAGTGTTGGAGGCACCTAGTAAAGCGTTCATACATATCTAGGGAAAATATAGTAGCAGTAGTGGTGGTCACATCTCCCTCTAGGATGCTGACAGCAACAGGCATCGTAGCTGCGGTGGGCCTCACTAAAGGAGTATAGATTGCAGACTCCTCAGTAGCCACACGGTAGGCCTTCGGTGGCACGATGGGCTGTTCCACTTTAAACAGATATTCTCCACAGCGAAGACAGTCGACAAATGGCCGAGGGTTTGTGATCAGCCCTTCACACTTTCCGCATAACATCCCCAGGGCCTCGATGTCTACCGATGTGTATAGGATTAAACACCCTTGAGGTGCCAGACGAATCCCCGTATCGGTCAAGAAAGTTCCTGGGAGTCTTACACTCGGAGAGATCCCCACAGACGGCACTCTGGGTCCCATGGTGGGTGACCCGGAACTCTGGACATCTTTTTCTCTTCCGCTACAAAGCACAATCATTTTATTTTTTCACAAAATAGTGCAGTTCCAAAAATTCAACCCTCTACCCTGTAGTTTCCACATGTACAGTTCTTTAGTTGCGGAGGGTAACGGCAAATCCCGGATTTGAGCCTCCACATGTAGCACTGACCCCTGAAGGAGCTGCTGATTTTATTGGGCTTACCGTTACCTTCTTGACCTTGTGTGCGTCTAGGGGTTTCCCAAGGTTGATGGCCCAAAGAATTGTAGAAATTGACACTGGATCCGCTTTAGGGCTTTTTATTTGCAACAACAGTGTAGTGTGCTGTGAAAAGAAAAAAATCCCCATCATGTCCGGAAGGCCACCAAGGAGAGGCAGACGCTCACAGGCCACTGAAAAAGGGCAACCAACTTCTTCTACAGTCAACAGTGTTGGTTGTGGACATGGTGCATTCTCTGCAGGCGGCCGTGGGGCACGCTTGTCCTTTTTTCTGCTGCCGGCCGTGCAGAACATGCAGAAGAGTTTGTGGAGTGCATAATGAAGCCGTCCTCATTCTTTGCCAGCCAGGCTCATAGTAATTTGCCTTTCAGTGCAGCTGCCCAAGTGGCCTATTCCGTCGGCTCCTTGTCCACAGTTACTCCTTTCATAGCCCCACCATCATGCATATAGGAGTCCCCAGAATTATTCGACCACAGTGTTGGTTACATGCTGCTGGAGGATGCACAGCAATTTGAAGTCTCCGATGTTGGTTCCCAGGTGGAGGAAGGGAGTAACTTGAGCCTAGAGAGAGGGGGTGCCACAGAAGAACAAGAAACTGGCAGTCAGGTTCCCCAAGCTGCAGCATACTGCCATGTTTGCTCCAGTGATGAGGAGGGAGGGGATAATGAGGTCACTGACCATACTTGGGTACCTGAGAGAAGAGAGCAGGAAAGTGAGGAGGAGGAGGAGGCACAACTCCAAAGAGGCAGGATGTCCCCCAGGGGTTAGCTTAAGGGCAGCCACCCTATTACATCACACCACAGAGCAGCACAAGTATGGGGTGCTGCTAATTTCCCACTGACTTTTAAAAGTTCCTTGGTGTGGACATTTTGCCACACGTGTGCAGCAAATCGCACCATTGCTATTTGCATCCTATGTCTGAAACGGATCAAGCGTGGCCAGAACAGCAGCCACTTGGGCACCAAATGCTTGACCAGACATATGATGATCTGCCATGCAGTCCGTTGGCAACAGCACTTGAAAGACTCACATCATAGAAAAAGACGGACTTCTCCTTGCTCCTCATCTGGGATCTCTGACCCTACTATACCTCCAGTCCTCTCAAAAACCTGCACTGATAGGAATGAAGGTATAGCAATAGGTGTCCCAAGTACTTGCAGCCAATCTGCTAGCAGCACACCACCAGTTGATTTCAGCATGTAGTTTTCCCTAACCCAGATGCTGAACAATAAATAGAAATTCAGTCCCAGCCATCCACATGCTCAACGTTGGCAATGCTGCAGCAGCTACACACACAGCAGAGGGCCATCAATGATTACCTGTGCGAGTATGGCACCAGGACAGGGTCAGGAGAGCTTGGCTTCTTTTTGCTATGCCAGTGGCTACTGATCAAGGATGCATGCACTGTCCTGTCAACATTTGAGGAGGCGACAAGGGTGGTGAACAGCGACAATGCATGCATCAGCAACACTGTCCCTCTAGTCTTCCTGCTGGAGTACACGCTTCATGGAATCATGGAGAGGGCACTTGAGGCAGAACAGCGGGAGGAAGAGGACTTCCTTTCCTCTCAAGGCCCCCTTTATCCAGATAGCATTCCCGCGGGTCTGCCAAACACACAGGAAGAAGAGGAGGAGGAGGATTTTGTCAGCATGGATGTCAAGGATAACACACAGCAGTCTTCAAGGCATGGTTTTCAGTCCCCAGATACCCTAGAAGTTTATGTGGCTGGGAGGAGGTAGTTACAGATAATGTGATTCTTAGTGACCCAGAGGACTCAGAATCGAATGCCTCTGCAAACTTATGCTGCATGGCCTCCCTGATTCTAGAAAGCCTGTGAAATGACCCTAGGATTTGTGGTATTAAGGAGAGGAATCATTACTGGCTGGCAACCCTTCTTGGTCCACGTTACAAGGGTAAGGTTGCAGAACTCATCCTGCCTTCCCAGAGGGAGCAAAGGATGAAACATGTTCAGGAGGCCTTGAAGAAAAGTGTGTGTAATACATTTCCAGACCCCAGGAGTTTACCATTTTCTGGTGCTGGACAACGTGTTTCTGAGTCTTCATTTGGTCAGAGGAAGAGCGATACCTTTAAACTATTTTTCAGTCCTCAGCGCCAAGGACTGATAGGTTCCAGCAACCATCGCCAGCGTCTGCAATATTTGGTGCATAAATATGTAGGGGCAAGAGCAGACTTAGAGACATTTGCAACAGAGCATCCACTAAGTTACTGGGTCTTGAGGTTGGACCACTGGCCAGAACTTGCTCAATATGCAATTGAGCTACTGGCCTGTCCTGCATCCAGCGTGCTTTCTGAAACCATATTCAGCGATGCTGGTGGGGTTATAACGGATCAAAGAGTGCAGCTGTCCACAGACTCCGTTGATAGGCTCACAGTTATAAAAATGAATCAGTCCTGGATCAGCAGCTATCAAGCGCCTGAGGCTAATGTAATTGATTGAATTTGCTATGGATCTGGGATCCCTTGAAGACTGACTATGCTACCTATCCTATTCCTCCTCATCATGATGATGCTAGCTTCCCACAATATTTTTGGTTTAGGGCACCACCACCCAAGGTCACATTTTTCTGCCCCTGTTTAACAGGGACATGTAATTACAATTTTTGAAATAATATTTAACAGTTCCTGCACCCAACAAGAGTAACTGTGAGGGGTTAACTTGTTCTCCCACCACCAACACCTAAGGCCCAATTTCAGCAGAGTATATAGTGCAGTTCTTATAGTATATATACTGCAGTTCAGAGTATATAGTGCAGTCAGTGTATTATATATAATACAGTGCAGGGTATATAGTGCAGTGTACAATATATAATATAGTGTATTAAAATGGTTAAAGGGAGCCTTATGACAGAATTAAGAAAAAAAACGTCATGGGTTCCCCCGTCCATAACAGGCCCTTTTGGTCTGGTATAGATTTTGGGGGGACCTCCACGCCATTTTATTTTTACATTTTGGTGTGAAGTTTCCCTTAATGGGGGGGGGGGGAATCCAGGCTGTTTTTTTCAATGATTTTTTAATGTATATTGCTGGGATCTGGCAATACATTACAGCCATAAGCAATTTTAAATGACGTTTTTTCCTTTAGAAATGTCATTTTGCTGTGGTACTGTTGTAAACACGGGTAAAATGTGCTACTTTACAGGCAGACTAAGGGGACCCCTCGTGCATGATATTTAAAGGAATATTTAATTATCATTGTTTAACTTTAAGCGTTCTTAAAATCACTGCTCCTGAAAAAACGTCAGTTTTAAAACCTTTCTTTTTTGCATTGATACATATACCCTGGGGCAGGACCCGGGTCCCCAAACACTTTTTATGGCAATAACTTGCGTACAGTGCCTTGCGAAAGTATTCGGCCCCCTTGAACTTTTCAACCTTTTGCCACATTTCAGGCTTCAAACATAAAGATATAACATTTTAATTTTTTGTGAAGAATCACCAACAAGTGGGACACAATTGTGAAGTGGAACGAAATCTATTGGATATTTTAAACTTTTTTAGCAAATAAAAAGCTGAAAAGTGGTGCATGCAAAATTATTCGGCCCCTTTACTTTCAGTGCAGCAAACTCACTCCAGAAGTTCAGCGAGGATCTCTGAATGATCCAATGTTGTCCTAAATGACTGATGGTGATAAATAGAATCCATCTGTGTGTAATCAAGTCTCTGTATAAATGCACCTGCTCTGTGATAGTCTCAGGGTTCTGTTGAAAGCGCAGAGAGCGTCATGAAGACCAAGGAATACACCAGGCAGGTCCGTAATACTGTTGTGGAGAAGTTTAACGCCGGATTTGTATACAAAAAGATTTCCCAAGCTTTAAACATCCCAAGGAGCACTGTGCAAGCGATCATTTTGAAATGGAAGGAGTATCAGACCACTGCAAATCTACCAAGACCTGGCCGTCCCTCTAAACTTTCAGCTCAGACAAGGAGAAGACTGATCAGAGATGCAGCCAAGAGGCCCATGATCACTCTGGATGAACTGCAGAGAACTACAGCTGAGGTGGGAGAGTCTGTCCATAGGACAACAATCAGTCGTACACTGCACAAATCTGGCCTTTATGGAAGAGTGGCAAGAAGAAAGCTATTTCTCAAAGATATCCATAAAAAGTCTTGTCTAAAGTTTGCCACAAGCCACCTGGGAGACACACCAAACATGTGGAAGAAGGTGCTCTGGTCAGATGAAACCAAAATCGAACTTTTTGCCCACAATGCAAAACGATATGTTTGGCGTAAAAGCAACACAGCTCATCACCCTCAACACACCATCCCCACTGTCAAACATGGTGGTGGCAGCATCATGGTTTGGGCCTGCTTTTCTTCAGCAGGGACAGGGAAGATGGTTAAAATTGAGGGGAAGATGGATGCAGCCAAATACAGCACCATTCTGGATGAAAACCTGTTGGAGTCTGCAAAAGACCTGAAACTGGGACGGAGATTTATCTTCCAACAAGACAATGATCCCAAACATACAGCAAAATCTACAAAGGAATGGTTCACAAATAAACTTATCCAGGTGTTAGAATGGCCAAGTCAAAGTCCAGACCTGAATCCAATCGAGAATCAGTGGAAAGAGCTGAAAACTGCTGTTCACAAACGCTCTCCATCCAACCTCGCTGAGCTCGAGCTGTTTTGCAAGGAAGAATGGGCAAGAATTTCAGTCTCTCGATGTGCAAAACTGATAGAGACATACCCCAAGCGACTTGCAGCTGTAATCGCAGTAAAAGGTGGCTCTACAAAGTATTAACGCAAGGGGGCCGAATAATTTTGCACGTCCCACTTTTCATTTTTTTATTAGTTAAAAAAGTTTCAAAAATCCAATAGATTTCGTTCCACTTCACAATTGTGTCCCACTTGTTGGTGATTCTTCACAAAAAATTAAAATGTTATATCTTTATGTTTGAAGCCTGAAATGTGGCAAAAGGTTGAAAAGTTCAAGGGGGCCGAATACTTTCGCAAGGCACTGTATAAGCTTTCAAATTAGCACTTTTGATTTTTCATGTTTGTGTCCCATAGACTTTAAAGGTGTTCGCATGTTCGCAAGTTCTGGTGTGAACCGAACCCGGTTAACTGGGAGAAGTCCAGGCTGCTCTCTATTGATCCGGGCACTTTTTAGGTTCTTGAGATGTGCTTGCAGCTTCATCTCACTCGCTCCTTTAAATATGTTGATGTAGTGGTCCAAATACCTCTCTGTGCTTTCATTACTAATAACCAATACCCCCTGATCTCCCTGCTGCAACACAAAACTAAGCAATGGATGGACCTTCCTTTAGACCAGGGGTCTCAAACTGGCGGCCCTCCAGCTGTTGCAAAACTACAAGTCCCATCATGCCTCTGTCTGTGGGCATCAAGCTTGTTACTGTCAGCCTGGCAATGCCTCATGGAACTTGTAGTTTTGCAACAGCTGGAGGGCCGCCAGTTTGAGACCCTGCTTTAGACCTAACATGATCAAAATGAGTTTTCTACCTAAATTGCTTTAGATACTGGCTAACTGCCTCTGCAGAGTGCCCATGTCATTTTGCAAACAGATGCAATATGTACTGAATTTCTGTGGCAGAAACGCACCCCTAGGATAGCCTTAAGCGTCTGTAAGCTGCCAACCTCGAAAGGAGGACTGGCCTATCCAAATTTCAATGCTTATTAGCAAGCCTCCCAACTTGTGAATGTACATTATTGGCATAATCCTACTGCTACCAATGCCTTTACCACTAAGCCACTGAGGCTGCCATAGCTTCCTCCTTTGAGACATTGCATAATATTGTCCCTCCTCCCCCTTTGTATTAAATACTACTCTGTCCTTATTCCTCCATATTCAAAATGGTCTACCTAACCTAACTCTCCCCTCTGGTCGAATCCCTCCCTTCAGGAACTACGTACTATTCCCGATGTGCAGCGGTGGTGCTCCAAGGGTATTGAATGTTTATGCCACATATATACCCCACTGGGTTCCAATTCCTTTGATCAGTTACGCAAATAATTTTTTCGTTTTTAACTATCAACATCGCCATGCCATAAGAGCTCAATTTGGCTCCTCATTCAGCCATATAGAAGTTACTCCTCTTGAAAGGCTACTGCATAGATCTGAAACCACTGGATTAAAATCCTTGTATTATTCTGCTCTTACTAGCGATACTAATAGTAAATACTCATGGCCCAATAAAACTGTTTTTCATTTGATCTACACATTACAGACTCAAAATGGTCAGAGTTTGAAAGGACATACAAATCCTTTGTCATCTCCTCTAAAGAAAGGGTCATCCAACTACACCAAACGTGTGTCTACATAAAATGGGGGTGCACCCAAACATTTCCTGCTTCAGAGGTTTCGGAGATGTGGCTAATTTCCTCCACTGCCTTTGGACCAGCCCAGTTGTCCAGGCCTTTTGGTCTGAGGTCAACACCTTTGTCTCCTCATCCTTGGGCCTGCCCAATATTTCCCACTCTAAAATCTGTCTCCTTATATTTTCAGAGACCTGTCTACTTCCAAATATGAAAAGCGCTTAATGTGAATATTATATATTTTTTGCTAAAAAGACCCTCTTACTTACGTGGAAAGGTGTCACTGCCCCCACTACACCCATGGGGATGAACTTAATTGAGAATAGCCTCCCACTTTATAAACTCACCTATTAGCTTCGAAATAAGCATTGATTGTTCGATGATATTTCTAACCTTCTAAAGCCGGCCATAGATGGTTTTAATCTCGACCCTTTCAGCAGGGACTGGCTGAGATTCGAACCATGTATGAGCAGGCTGAATGTACACATGTTGATGGATTAATCAACTTTGGTATGACCAGCCTGTTGGATTTTAAATGTGATTACTGCTAACGGCTAATATAGCTGCTAGCAGTAATCACTGTGTTCACCCGGTGGGGACAGTTCACTGTTCCCCCTCCCGGGAAAACACAATAGCTCTGCAGTCAGTGTCGATGGGGGGAATTGAGCGATTTTCTTTGGGTTGCAGGAAAAAAAAACTGCTCTATCTATGACTGACTTTGCTCTTGTATCTGCTACTCCAGACAGTTACTAATTGTATTTCCATGCTTTTGTATTATGACCTATGCATTGATACGACTTGTGGTATTTGGTGTATAGTTTGCCCTACTACTCTAGTATGACTTTTGAAGCACTGAGAAACAGCTCAGGGTTTCTCTGTATTGGAGTTTTCTTTTCCTAGGTTGTTTTTTTTTTTTTTTATAAAACTCAACAAATATATTAAAAAAAAACACAAAAAAACAGTCAGCTCAGGTTGTATTTGTCCTTGGCTATATACATAAATGTAAAGTACAGCGCTGATAATGGGTCCTTATATGTCAAAATATGTCCAAAGCAGTACACCCCACTTGTATAAATATGTAAACATTTATCAAAAATCTATAGAAAGTGTCAAAAAGTGTTCATAACGTGCAAAACTCTGAATTAAAGTGCAAACAGTGAAAAACTAATGATCACCACCAAAAAAAGGACCTACAGTATCTTACAAATGTGAGTACACCCCTCACATTTTTGTAACTATTTTATTATATCTGTTCATGTGACAACACTGAAGAAATGACACTTTGCTACAATGTAAAATAGTGAGTGTACAGCTTGTATAACAGTGTACATTTGCTGTCCCTCAAAATAGCTCAACACACAGCCATTAATGTCTGAACCGTTAGCAACAAAAATTAGTACATCCTTAAGTGACAATGTTCAAATTGGGCGCAATTTGCCATTTTCCCTCCCCGGTGTCATGTGACTCCTTAGTGTTACAAGCTCTCAGGTGTGAATGGGGAGCGGATGTGTTAAATTTGCTGTTATCGCTCTCTCTCTCTCATACTGGTCATTGGAAGTTTAACATGGCACCTCATGGCAAAAAAACTCTCTGTGGATCTAAACAAAAAGAATTATTGCTCTACATAAAGATGACCTTTGCTATAAGAACATTGCCAAGACCCTGAAAATGAGCTGCAGCATGGTGTCCAAGACCATACAGTGGTTTAACAGGACAGGTTCCAGTCAGAACAGGTCGCTCCATGGTCAACCAAAGAAGTTGAAAATTTGCTTGCGTCATATCCAGAGGTTGTCTTAGAAAAATAGATGTATGAGTGCTACCAGAATTGCTGCAGAGGTTGAAGAGGTCAGCCTGTCAGTGCTCAGACCATACACTGCACACTGCATCAAATTAGTCTGCATTGCTGTTGTCCCAGAAGGAATCCTCTTCTAAAAATGATGCACAAGAAAGCCCCCAACAGTTTGCTGAAGACAAGCAGACTAAGGACATGGATTACTGGAACCATGTCGTGTGGTCTGATGAGACCAAGATAAACGTATTTGGATTAGATGGTGTCAAGCGTGTGGTGGCAACCAGGTGTGGAGTACAAAAATAAGTGTGTCTTGCCTACAGTCAAGCATAGTGGTGGGAATGTCATGGTCTGGGGCTGCATGAGTGCTGTTGGCACTGGGGAGTTACAATTTATTGAGGGAACCATGGATGCCAACAAGTACTGTGACATACTGAAGCAGAGCATGATCCCCTCCCCTCCCCTCAGAGACTGGGCCACAGCACAGTATTCCAAAATGATAGACCCCAAACACACCTCCAAGACAACCACTGCCTTGCTAAAGAAGCTGGGGGTAAAGGTGATGGACTGTCCATGCATGTTGAGCATCTGTGGGGCATCCTCAAATGGAGGAGCGCAAGAGTGGAAATGGCAACCTGTGAAGCTCTGGTGAACTCCATGCCCAAGGAAAATAATGGTGGCCACACAAAATATTGACACTCCGGGCCCAATTTGGACATTTTTACTTAGGGGTGTACTCACTTTTGTTGCCAGCGGTTTAGACATTAATGGCTGTGTTGAGTTATTGAGGGGACAGCAAATTTACGCTTTTATAAAAATAATAATAATAGATTTTATTTATAATGCACTTTACATCAAAAAGATCTCAAAGTGCTACAAGCTAAAATGAACAATTATTCAATAAAACAAACATCTAAAAAGAACAAAAAGCTTTGCTAAAAAGAAAAGTCTTAAGGCCTTTTTTAAAACATTCAGTAGATTGAGGAGCCCTAAGGATGTCAGGTAGGGCATTCCACAGGCGCAGGGCAGCTGCACAAAAGGCCCTGTCTCCCATTGTCCTGAGTCTAGTTCTGGGTATATGAAGAAGGTTTGCATGAGTGGAGCGGAGGGAACGTGTTGTGTTTTGTGACTTAAGAAGTTCTTTAAGATATGGGGGGGCATGTCCATAAATACATTGATGTGCAAGAAGAGAAACCTTATACTAAATCCGGGCGGAAACAGGAAGCCAGTGGAGTGAGTGGAGAATGGGGGTAATGTGCTCATGTTTCCGCACTCTGATTAGGATCCTTGCTGCGGAGTTTTGGATGTACTGAAGCCTCTGCAGACTCTTTCCAGGAATCCCAATGAGAAGTGCGTTACAGTAATCCAGTCTGGAGGAGACAAAGGCATGAACCAGTTTTTCAGCATCAGAAAAAGAAAGAATAGGACAGAGTTTAGAAATGTTATGAAGATGGTAGAAAGAAGTCTTACATAAATGATTTATATGTGTTTCAAAAGTGAGTTGAGAATCCATTTTTACACCAAGATTTGTAACTGTTGATGAGAGAGGAATGTTAGTGCCAGAAAAAGTAATGCTGGTTATAGGTGATGATTTGGTCTGGTGAGGAGTGCCAATCAAAATGGCTTCAGTTTTGGAACTGTTTAATTGAAGAAAATTGTGCTCCATCCATACCTTTGGCCACTTTCACACCGAGGTGCTTCTAAACTGCCAGTAAAAACAATGAGCGCTTTTGAAGAGCTTTCCAGGCGCTTTTGAGGAGCTTTCCATTAATTTCAATGGAGAGGGGAGTTTTTCACAGCCCTGCCAGCGCACTGCGCCAGTGTGAAAGCATTCATTGATTTTAATGGAAATGAGGCCCCTTTCACACTGGGGCGGTTTTCAGGTGCTACAGCGCTAAAAATAGCGCCTGTGTAGCGCCTCAAAAAACCGGCCCCTTTCACTCCGGTGTTTCACACTGGAGCGGTGCACTAGCAGGACGGTAAAAAAAAGTCCTGCTAGCCGCATCTTTGGAGCGGTGAAAGGAGCAGTGTTATTCACCACTCCTAAACCGCTCCTACCCATTGAAATCAATGGGACAGCGTGGCTATACCGCCGGCAAAGCGCCGCTGCAGCGGCGCTTTAACCCTTTTTTGGTCGCTAGCGGGGGTTAAAACCACCCTGCTAGCGGCCGCAGACCGCCGCTAAAACTGCACCGCCCCAGTGTGAAAGGGGCCTAAGTTTTCGTGAGCTTTTTAGGCGTTGTTTTTAGCGTGAAAGCACCTGAAAATCGCCTCAGTGTGAAAGTGGTCTTAATCTCCTCCAGACAGGTGGAGAGTACTGATAGAGATGACTGTGAAGATGGGGTTTCAACTGTTGCATTTACATATATCTGCGTATCATCAGCATAACAGCAGAATTAAATTTTATGGCGGCTGATAATTTGGCCAAGGGGGATGAGGTCGAGAATGAAAAATGAGAATGAAAAACTGTACACTCACTACTTTACATTGTAGCAAAGTGTCATTTCTTCAGTGTTATCAGATGAAAAAAGATATAATAAAATGTTTACAAAAATGTGAGAGGTGTACTCACTTTTGTGAGATACTGTATATCTTGCATCAATGTAGCTACAAAAGAGTCCATGCAGGGAATTTCCAACCACACTGGGAACATGAGCATCCCCTTATTCAGTGCTGGATGCAAAGCTGGATGCAAAGCAATAGCCAAGCCTCAATTGTAATACCCTTCACTCCACATTCAAGGTAGACTTACCAGATAGATTGTGACCACCAGTGAAAGAGTGGTCAAAAAGAGCTTGTGAATACGCATAACCTCTCCAACACCACAAGAGAGATACAGGAGACTGTCACAGTACTCCTCCCACAACCTCTTCAGAACCACCAGCTTACACAGTGATCAGCTCAATGAGACCAGCAATAAAGCCACACATGTGCAATAAAATAAACATCTTCTATAGTGTAAAACCAAAAGTAAACTAGTTTTTATTATGTCAAATACATTTACAAGTGATCATGGATAATACAGCGCTTCATACATTTAAATGTCCCAGGTTGCCAGCACCAAAGATGGCTGCCACTCATTGTGTATTCATGGTAGTATGTGCCCTGTCTTCACCCTACGCGTTTTGTCACAGTATTGTATTAAGTGCTGTATTATGCCCAGACCTAATACAGGTCACTGATCAGGGAGCCCTCTGGCTCATCTCTGGGGTGGCATAAGGAGCTTGAGTAAAACTATACCAAACCCAAGGAAAGACCAGCATCTGCAGAGAAGCTAACTTGATGGCGAGAGATTCCTTGGATGGTTTGATAACACTGGCAAGCCTAAAGGAGGAAGTATTTAAAAACCAAGTTAAGTCATTTAGAACCCTTAAAGGGAAATGCGCATGGCGATCTGTATTAGGTTTGGGCATTAAGGTGAGTGCGGAGAGTGAATGGTGGTGGAACTCACTGAAGAGTGGTCACATTGGTGTACATGGAACATTTCACAGACAAATGGTCTGGATTTCAGAAACTGTGTATTCCATTTCAAGTATTACAGTGTTGGTGGAATTTTCGTACCTGCACATTGGACTTTTGAACTTACATATTGCAATTGCGCTTTAAATTTGCATTGTAGTGGAATACTGCAATCACAGTTTATTAACCAGTTCCTGATCAGCGCACGACGATGTACGTCGGCAGAATGGCACGGGCAGGCAAACTGGCTTACAGGTACGTCCAGTTGAAATTGCTGCCCTGCCATCGCGTGCCAGTCGGGCCCCCGTGAGTCCGGTCGCGAGTCCCACAGACTCGATCGCCACGGGGATACCCGCGATCATCGCACGGGGAGGCTCAATGGGGAGATGCTGATGTAAACAGCATCTCCCCGTTCTGCCTAGCAACAAGTGACACTGTTCTCTGCTCCCTGTGATTGAAGCAGAGATCAGTGTTCACTAACACACAGCCCAGCCCCCCACAGTTAGTAACACGCCCCTAGGACACACTTAGCTCCTTTACTGCCAGTTTCATTTACACAGGAATCAGCGCATTTGTATAGCACTGATTGCTGTATAAATGACAATGGTCCCAAAAATGTGTCAAAAATGTTCGATGTGTCCACCATAATGTCGCAGTCACAATAAAAAAAAAATCGCTGATCGCCACCATTACTAGTAAAAAAAATTATTAATAAAAATGCCATAAAACTATCCCCAATTTTGTAAACGCTATAAATTTCAAGCAAACCAATTAATAATCGCTTATTGCGATTTTTTTTTTTAACCAAAAATATGTAGAAGAGTACGTATTGGCTTAAACTGAGGAAAAAAAAAGTTTTTTTATATATTTTTAGGGGATATTTATTATAGCAAAAAGTAAAAAATAATGTGTTTTTTTTTTCAAAATTGTCGCTCTTTTTTTGTTTATAGAGCAAAAAATAAAAACCGCAGGGGTGATCAAATACCACCAAAAGAAAGCTCTATTTGTGGGAAAAAAAAGTACTTCAATTTTTTTTTGGGAGCCACGTCGCACAGCCACGAAATTGTCAGTTAAAGCGACGCAGTGCCGATTCGCAAAAAGTGGTCTGGTCTTGAGCCAGCAAAATGGTCCGGTCTGAAAGTGGTTAAATGTATTTGTTCTTGTGAAATTGATCATTAAGATTTTATGAATGTAGCACAGCACTTGATAAGTTATTACCAAACAACATCTCCCCACTTTGAGAGCTGGGGAAATCCCCTTAATACGAGGAGGACCTGCTGACAGGTTTGGAGGGTTTTAGGAGTCCAAAAGTGGCCAAAGAAGTGTGCATCTCCAAATGACTTACACAAAAGAGTTTTTTTGATTTGATGTTCTGTTAAATTATCAATTAAGACTGATCCATGAGCTTTAGGGCTAATTCACACATAGTGCAGGTTTTACTCCATTGTAAAATGCCCTCCCCCACATGGACACACAGAAAACAGTTGTGTGTCCCATTCGTACTGCAACCGTGATAAAATGCAGACACACTACATGTTATTGCAGCATGCTGCTGTACAGCACCATGAATGAAGTGTACTTTTGTGTACATTTGATGAGGTGGTTTAGGGTCCTCTGGTGTGTGGGGGGAGGTTTTTGTGTAGGGGATGGTGGGCTCTGCTCCGCTTTGGTACTGTATCCTTTTTGCAAAGGTGGTTCTAGTCTGGGAGGGGTCTTTTGGGGATTCAGGTGGTTGTTAGGATTCATGGGGATAGTTTGGGTGGATATGCTTGTACTTCCCGAGTCTACTGCTCAATAAATTTGTAGTATACTAATTTTGGTGTGTAGTGTCCATTTGTTTTTTTATGTTTATCAGCAGTTATCCCCTAGACAACACCCCCCTTATTTATAGGGTGAGTACTACTCTTTTCTACCAGTGGGATTCCTGTTTTTCATTTTTTGGCATACTTTCATACATTTCAAATTACATTTGTACAAAAAAAATCAAGCTGCATGATGTGCTGAAATATGCTCCCCCTAATGGACAGCTATCAGAGAGGTAAAAAGCTGCAGCAGGAATAATCCTGATTTCATACCAGGTGTAGGTAACAATACCCTGCAGTCCGCAGACACAGGGAAACCTTTGTTGTCTATACACTGTTTTGCAAATGGTGAAATGAAAGACCTCAACCAACTTAAAGCGGACAACACCCTATCTCTACTGCCACTACTAGGTGGACATATTTCCAAATCCATAGTTATGTTAGTAACATTACCCGTAAGGGATACTTCACAAAAAACATTAGAGTTTGAGTTGGTGTGCTTGGAAGGGGCCCAAATTCAGAACTCTACCTCTATTTCCTATAGGTGGCTACAGAGCCTTCGGATATCAGGTCCGGAAAGGTTCAGGGAGAGATGGTCGCAGGAACTAAGCATGCAAATCTCAGAGCACCTGTGAGAAAGAGCCTGCATCTTATCACATAAATGCTCTCTCAGTACACGGGTGCAGGAAACTGCATACAAACGCCTGACCCATTGGTATGCCACCCCAGATAAAATTCATTAGTGGTATCCTCAGTCATCAGACCTATGCTGGAAGTGCCACAAAGAAAAGGGCACTCTGCTGCATATTTGGTGGCAGTGTGATATGATTACACCATTTTGGACCAGAGTGATCGAGACAATTTGACGAATCACGGAGACTGGGCTCAAGCTTGATGCGGCCTGTTGTTTGCTTCACATTTCAAATATCTCCCTCAAGAAATCCAAAAACTCTCTATCCATGCATTTGATTAACACAGCCAACTCTTTAATTCCACTCTTTTGGAAGTCCTCAAGCACCCCCACAAATTGGAGGACACGATAGCTCAATCAAATGATATGGTTGAGCGTTTCCATGAGACCTGGTCTCCGTGGTTCATCTTTTGGTATTCCCAAGATCACACTCGTCTTTCAGACATAGATTAGGCGCAGACACTCATTGCCCATAATTATCACAGCTATTGATTCTTTGTTTGCCCCCCATGACTTTTTTTTTTTTTTTTTTTTTAATGGATCACACACATGTATTGTGACATCTAGCCGAAATAGCTAACATAAGCGAGTACCTACTTGCCGAAGGCTGAGCTCACCAAGCTATACCTTGATACCCTCACGACGTTATTTTTTACAAGGCATAAAAACTTCAGGTCTTCTTCCCTTCTTCTTCCACTCCTGCTTATTCTTTCTACTTTATTTCACCTTTCTTCACCTGCTGTCTGGGAAACTGTATTAGGTTGGTGGCTGATCTTGCCATCCTCCTACAGGGGTTTCAGGTCAAACCTGTAATCTCTGGAAATACAATTGTTTGGATAGATCTCCACCCATAGTTTTATACGACATATATGCTGTATTTTGCGGATGTGCATTGTTATATATGCAACATATGTTTGTAACTGACACGGTTTCCGTATGTTTGTGCAAATACTTTTCTCACAATAAACTTTTGATGTTTAAAAAAAAAAGCTGCAGCAGCTGTCTATTCTGGTGTCAATGCAGCTTTCGGAATATTCTTGGACCAGACACCCAAGGTCTGGCAAATGAGCATGACAGCAATGAGAGACTGCAGGGCAGGGCCTGCTGGGGGGGAAAGGTCTTGAAAACAGCTTTCAGTCTTAAAAGTGTAAGGCTTAGTTCACACTAGTGCAAACTTGATGCAGGGTTCTTAGCACCCAATTCACATGAAAGGAGACTGTAACCGGCTCTCAGTGAATACGGTTCACACATCTCCATGGCTGCTGCGGAGTGGATTGCACAAAGGGTCCTGTGCGTCTTTGGCTCTGTTTCAGGTTCAAATTCAGGCAAACATTGGGGCCAGATTTGTCCCTGAAATGGAGAACAGGGATTCACCGGACCCCTGCTGTGAGCCACATACTCACTAAGTGTGAACCCAGACTGACTAAACCCCCAAAACAAAATATGTAGTATATCACAGCTTCCCAGATATTTGGGAGTGGTGGATGCATTCGTATTCTTTTTTTAATTTATTTTTTCCTTTATTTTCCTGAAGTGATCAGCCACTAACACACTTTTTGTCTCAGGTTGGCTACATTCACTCTTTCCCTTCATCTATGGAGAAGCAATATAGCCACCCCTGGACAGCAGCCTAGTCAGTGGAGAGAGTGGTGTTGGATGGACTTCACATTAACCCCTTCGCACCAAGGGTAAAATAAACCTTAATGCCTAAGCACAATTTTGCAACTTTGACATATGTTAGTAAAACTGTACATATCAAACTACTTTGTGCATCCATGTGAATTATACCTTGTTTTTTCCAGGACAAATTGGAGTTTCATTTAGTGATAAATGGTAATGGTGATCTGATTTTTATTTTATCAAAGGAAAATTGGTTCAAAATAGTAAAATAAAAATGTTTTTCCTTTTAAATTTAGCTGTATATTTTTTGTTTACTACCATAACCTACCACCAAATAACCCAAAATAAATTCTCCTTCTCCCAATGATCACAGTGATACCACATATATGTATGTTATTTGTACATGTAGTACAGCCCAGAAACAATAATACACATTTTGGTAATGAACTATGTTATAGCGTGATTTAGAAAACCAGACTGCTGTGCTAATGCTGGTGACTGTATATGTATTTTATTTTAGCCATAGTGTCACTTTAATCCATATAATCTAGAATGTCATCAACTCAGAAAGTTCCTCCCTGAATAGCATAGGGGTGGGAGCTATGACCTAAAGGAGCTAATGAAGGCTCAGAGGAACATGTGGACTTGAGAGGGTGACAGTGACCCTGGCTATCAGTACCCAATTCTTTATTAGGAAAGCTGCAAGCTGCCCTGGAGCCAGTAGTGGACTGCAAGCTGGAAAGGCTTGCAGGACCATTTGCCTTGTGCTTATGATCTTCCTTATTGAGTATTTGGTGTAAGGATATAAAAATGGAGTATTCATCACATCCTAGCTACAAAAGCAGAATGGATCAGTTACCTTCAGATACTGACTCACTAAGGAAGAAGCAAGGAGAGGCCCTGAGCGTTGAAGGGAGTCGGCAGTGGCTCACCTAACATGCAAAGGTGTCTAGGAAGGGTGACTGTGCACACAACAAGCTGCGTACCCTTTGGTATGGCACATAACTGGTATTTTATGCCCAACAATAGAAGTTTCACTCTTCTAACCACTTGAACACCAAGCCTTTTCTGACACTTTGTTTACATGAAAATATATATATATATTTTTGCTAGAAAATTACTGAGCCCCCAAAAATTATTATATATATATATATATATATATATATGTATATATATATTTTAAAGCAGAGAACCTACAGAATATAATGGGTGGAAAAAACCACAATATATATATATATATATATATATATATTTTTTTTTTTTTTTGCCTTATTGGGTAAGAATTCTCATGGGAAAAGTCAGAGATCAGCTCAAAATGACACAGGAGCAATCTCAAGGCAGTTGGGACCACAGTCACCAAACAAACCATTGATAACGCAATACACTGCCATGGACTGAAATCCTGCAGCACCCGCAAGGTACCCCTCCTCAAGGAGGCATATCTACAGGCCTGTCTGACAGGGGCGTTGCTAGGTGGCAAAATGACCAGGTGCTTCAGCCCGATGCTGGCCGGGGGGGTCCAGGGTGGTCGTGGCACAGGGTTTTTTGGCTGGGTGGGGCTTACCAGTGTCCATCAATTTTGGCCACTCAGGTACCTGACACACTGACCTCCCCTACATGACCTACCTGACATGCATACACCTACCTAACATACACTGACCTGACATGCATACACCTACCTACCTAACATACACTGACCTACCTGACATGCATACACCTACCTAACATACATACACTGACCTTGCCACCGAGATCTTCTTCACTCTGCCATCTGCCCCCAGCACAGCTGGTCATCAACAATACATTGGTACAGTCACTGACAGATCTTGCCCGATCGCTCCTTCGCTGCCATGATGATTTTTCCGTGCAGGGATCTCAGTGATGTGGTGCAGTGCAGAGGCGACATTGTAATTCCCACCTTCTGGAGCCTGCAGCGCCTATGATGGACGTCACACGGCGGATCAGATTGGCCCCCACTCAGCGGCAGGTGGTGGTACTCGGGGCTAACAATGGGATGGTACCTTCCTGAGACTCAGGGCTTTTCAGGGACCCATTCGGGGCTCCAGCCCCCCTAGCCACCCCCTGCTGTCTGAAGTTTGCCAATGAACATCTAAAATAATTCAGAGAAGGATTGGGAGAAAGTACTGGGGTCAGGTGAGACCAAAACAGAGCTCTATAGCATTAGCTCGACTTACCATGCTTGGAAGAAGAAAAATGCTGAGTATGACCCTAAGAACACCATCCCTACAGTCAAGCACGGAGGTGGGATCATCATGCTTTGGGGCTGTTTCTTTACTAAAAGGTACAGCCCGACTTTGCCACACTGAGGGGCCAATGGGCGGCGGCATGTATTGTAAATCTTGGATGAGAAACCTTTTTCCCTCAGCCAGAACACTGAAGATGGGTCTTTCAGCATGACAATAACCCAAAACATGCCAAGGCAACAGAGTGGCTCAAGCAGCAGCACATTAAAAGGTAATGAATGGAATGGCCTAGCCAGTCTCCAGACAATCCTATAGAAAATGTATGGGGGAGCTGAAACTTCAAGTTGCCAAGGCACAGCCAAGAAACTTTAAGCATTTAGAAAAGATGTGTAAAGAAGAGTGGACCAAAATCCCTTCTGAGATGTGTGCAGACCTGGTCACTAACAAGAAATGTCTTACCTCTGCTTGTCAACCAGGGTCTCTCTACCAAGTACTAAGTAGTGTATTGCTTGGGGATCAAATCCTTATTTTAATCACTGAACTGCAACTCAATTTTTAAACATTTCTATATTTTTTTTTTCAAGGATTTTTGGTTGATATTCTGTCTCTGTCATTTAAAATACACCTATGATTCTTCAGGGGATCAAATAATTATTTTCCCCACTCTATGTAATGTCTCCTTGCACCATGCTATTACCTTGTTCAGTGTAGAAGAATCTACTTGATATCTATTCACCATGTTTCTTTGTCTATATTGTTATTGAAAAAATGTCACTAACTTAACCCCTTCCCGCCAAGCGTACGCAGATGTGCGTACTCGGCTTCCGGGGGTTATACCGGGATGATGCCCGCACCTGCAGGCATCATCCTGATACAGTTTTTCGCAGGGGGGCGATCGGCTATCCAGCCATAACAACCGATGCGGCTAAAAGCCACTCAGCTGTTATGCCGGAGGATCGGGAGGGGATGTCCCCCCCTCCCGCCGCTCTTACCGGTGCTCCCGCTCAATCGGGAGCACCGATGCACGATCGGAGGCCTCCGGCTGCTGGGCAGGGACTGGAATGAAGCCGTAAGCGGCTTCATTCCAGTCTCCAAATAGTAAACACGGAAGTGACGTCATGCCGTCACTTCCCGTTTACTCGGCTGCCAATGGCACCGGTTTTAAAAAAATATACAGTATTCAGAATCGCCGTTTTCAGCAATCTGAATACATTGAAGTGTAAAGGAGGGAGCGGGGGTCTTTGAGACCCCCGATCCCTCCATAAAGAGTACCTGTCACCACCTATTACGGTCACAAGGGATGATTACATTCCTTGTGACAGCAATAAAAGTGATCAAAATTTTTCTTTTTAATAATTTATTAATTTTAAAATAAATAATTAAATTTTTTTTTTTAAAGCGCCCGCCGTGCTCGCGAAGCAAAGAAAACGCATACGGAAGTCGTGCCCGCATATGTAAACAGTGTTCAAATGACACATGTGAGGCATCGCTGCGATCGTCAGAGCGAGAGCAATAATTCTAGCACAAGATCTCCTCTGTAACTCTAACCTGGTAACCATAAAAAAAAATGTTTAAAGCGTCGCCTATTGAGATTTTAAGGTACCGTAGTTTGTCGTCATTCCACGAGTGCGTGCAATTATAAAGTGTGACATGTTTGGTATCTATTTACTCGGCGTAACACTATCTTTCACATTATGCAAAAAAATTGGGCTAATTTTACTGTTTAGTTTTTTTTGAATTCATGAAAGTGTCCCTTTTCCCAAAAAGTTGCGTTTAAAACACCGCTGCGCAAATACCGTGTGACATAAAATATTGCAACAATCGCCATTTTATTCTCTAGAGTCTCTGCTAAGAAAATATATATAATGTTTGGGGGTTCCAAGTAATTTTCTAGCAAAAAAAATGGATTTTAACTTGTAAACACCAAATGCCAAAAATAGGCTTAGTCATGAGGGTTAAACTTAAAAGCGTTCACAGGTTACCAGTTTAGAGGTAAACGGGAGCCCTGTAAAAGGTGTCAGGAGGTTGCAGAGCTGCTTAGATCAGTTTTCCATGAAAGCCAATCGGCAGCTGAAAAAAAAAAATTACACTAGGATCCTGGCTGCAGCTGGTATAGCCACCTCCCATCCAGGACGATTGTATATGTATACTAGATGGGATGCAGTTAGTCCTAAATTGTGTAAGATGACATTTACTATTAGAGCAGTGAAAATGTGGAGCTTTCATCTCACAAACATAGGTTTAACTGGATGAACTGGTGCCATTTTTAACCTTAGCTACGCATTGATTAAGAAATACCTCTTATGTGCACCATTACTAGTTCATGTGGATTTGAACATGTAAACATTAGTCCAAAGAACAGTGTGTACCACTTTTATCCAGGTTTGGAGTTCTACCCAAAAGTGGAACTTCTGCTTGTATGTCCCAGAAGTTCACCCCCCCTCCTCCCAACGCCCACTGCCCAATTGAAAAGCGCAGCATGCTGTAGGGGACCAGCAGTAAAGCTGAAAGGCTTCACTGCCTGGTTCCCTTACCAGAAATGGCGGTGGGAGCAACTGAGAGTTGATTCGAAGATTGGCTGGGGTGCCGACATTGTAGGCTCCCTGGACACGTAAGTGCCCTAATATTAAAAGTCAGCTGCAGTATTTGTAGCTGCTGACTTTTAATTTGTTTTTATTTTCTTTGCCTGGGCCCCCTCTTTAAAGTAAAACTAAACCCCCCCCCCCCTTATTGTTTTCAGCCAAGGAAGCCGCTATCTTGGCCTGTTTGATCTTCAACTGCCATGATGCTGCACATGTGATCAGTTACGACCTCAGCCATTTGATGTTTGATAATATGGTTGGGAGCACACCAGTGTTACATTCCCAGCTCGTGCCAGGGATGCAACTGTTTTTATTTTTTAAACTGTTAAATCAATGGGTTTAGTTTAATGGTTTTACAGTAACTCCACTTTCATGCAAAAAATAAATAAAAAATAAAAGACGAGAACCCACAAATTAAATGTAATATAGGGAGACACCCAGGGGCATGTCCAGATCGCTAGTGTCCAATCACCTGAAAGAACCAGGGGCTATGAATATTCAGCTTGTGTGCTGTACTGTACAAAGAACACACACATTCCTGTAGAAATGACAGTGCATATAAGTGGGTGCTGAAGGGAGCACCAGCTAGAACTGTGTATAATCAGAGCAGCAGCACCATGTGCTGGTGACATTCTCTTGCTCTGTACTGTACTAATATAGCATATACTATTGCTACACAAGCCATGCTGTAATCTAAAGCAGAACCCTCGGAGCAGCAAAAAATCCCCCATTAGCACACCCCCATACACAAAACGATAGTTATTACATTTGAGATATTCCTTACCATTGAAAAGTCAGCTCTATAATTCAAAAGATGCTGCATATATTCTGCCAAGGAGGAGCTGTTAGAACAATGATTACATCATATTCCTCTTCTCTCTATCTACACTATAATCAAACTATATTTCCCGGCCATCATGCTTTGCAAGTTGCAATGAATGTGGAAGGGTACATAGACCTGCACATGTTAAATGTGAACAAGCCCAAGTCAACATAATGTGTGCCCCTCAATCTGCAGCCAGCCATGCTACTCAACAACACACAGCAGGATAGGTAGGTTACAGCCTTACAAATGCAAAGCATGTCTGTGCTCTCTCCCCTCCAGCCACATTAGCAGATAAACATATTACCCTTGCTTGCTTTATGTAATCATTACTGAACTGTAGACATGCCTATAATTATTTTTATACACACTGTACTCTGCAGTAATTCAGTATTAGAAATATTCCTCCTCCTGCTGCAGCTTTGAGAGCTAACATCATTCAGTGCTTGTAAGGTGCATGCAAGCTCATCACCACAAAAAGAAAGCCAGAATATGCTGCTTTACATGAGCATGTGACACAAGTAAATGTCAGCACGAGAAAAAAAAAATGTGCAGAGCTAACTTACTAATCAATAATGCAATAATGGTGGAATCCTCTATGTGCGGAGAACTCAATATTACCACAATACTGGTCTCTGCAATATAGAGCATCACATATAATACACATCACACTGAAAATAAAACAAAATGACTGCAAACTTTGCAGGGATGGTGGACACCCCTTCTGTAGATATTTGGCAGTGGATGGAGTCTCCTGCTTATCAGTGCCCATAAGTGTAATTCATCAGTGCTGTCTTATTGGTGCAGTTTACCAGTGCTGCATCATCAGTGCCGTCCTTACCAGTGCCACCTCGGTGCCCATAAGTGCAGACTCAGTGTTGTTTATCAGTACCCACTCTGTGCAGCAGGGATTGTTAGGAGAGCTGCCCGATGACACAGAGTGGCAATCTCCCGTTGTGACAGGTCATGTAGTTCATGTGTTCAGGTTTAAAGGGATGAGGTGGCAACCCTAACGTTAACTTGCATTAAGACAGCTGATTCATTTGAATGGAAAAGGTGCATGCAGCATTTTCAGCAGTGTAATGTAGGTGCATTGAGAAGGTGGCCCGAGGTAATGAATGGCAACACCAATACACATTACCACAGCAAGATTGTGTAAACAGGGCCCTACAGGAAGCCTTCATCTCTTAAATTTGAAGATGTTGAACAGACGTTATTGGCTTTTCAATCATAGACTCAAGTGTCTAAGAAATACTTTTAGGGCAGATTTAGACCTATTCATTGTGGTGATGCACAGAGTGCCTGAGCTGCTTAGCTCCAAGCTGTGCTGGTCATGTCACATGGAAGAAATAGGAATCACATGCTCACCATACTCAAAAAAAATCTGTATTTTTCTTGCTCTCAGTGGCTGGACAGTATACCGAAAGGAAGGTACTTCTATTACAGTGGGACCACAATTACAGTGACCCCAATACTTTTCTCTGCATGGGCAATGCACAGGATCACTTTTCAGTGGCAACCAGCTCTTCCATAAATATCTATAATAAACATCAGTTACTAGAAGCTTGCTGAAATGTTTGTAAAAGCTGCTGTACACATTCACACTTATGCAAATTGGAAGTGGGTTTCTCTGCATCCAATTTGCATGACAGGAGACTCTGAGCAGCTCTCAATGGAATCAGTCCACACATCTCAGGGGCAGCTGCAGAGCCCTGTGCATTTTTTGCCTTCATTTTAGGTCAGATTTGTCCTTAAAACAGGGATGCACTGGACCCCTGCTGTCAGCCGCATGCAAAGCAAGTGTGAACAGGCCAGTAATGTGAGCCAGCCTTCGTTTTATTGTATAGCATATTTCTTTATAGCAGGGGGTCTCAAACTGGCAGCCCTGCAGCTATTTGCGAAACTACATTTCCCATGAGGCATTGCAAGGCTGACAGTTAGGCTCGGTTCACACAGGGGCGACTTCGCCGCCTGACAAGTCGCGCTCCGTTCTGTACTATGGAACCGTTCTAATAGGAGCAACTCAAGTCGCTCCGACTTAGAAAAAAGGTTCCTGTACTACTTTGGGGCGACTTGCATTGACTTCTATACAGAAGTCGTTTTGCAAGTCGCCGCTGATCGTGTGCAGGTCGCGGCGCTGCAAGTCGTGCCGCCCCTGTGTGAACCGAGCCTGATGAGCATGACTCTCACAGGCAGAGGCATGATGGCACTTTCACAACAGCTGGAGGGCCGTCAGTTTGAGACCACTGCTTTATATAGACCGTTGCGGGCTTGCTTATGGGCGTGACCTTGGCAGCAGGTAGCTCCTCCATTTACCAGGTTGGGGTGAAACAGCAATCAAGCTGAAATGTTTGTGTTATAAAGAAGCATGAACTCACACCTGGCTCTGGAGTGTGCCAGGAGAATCTGAACAGCATGGCAAAACATTTAGACCCCTTTCACACCACACCGGTGATAGCGTCGGCAGTAAAACGCCGCTATTTTTAGCGGCGTTTTACCGCCGGATTTGCAGCGCATTTTGACCGCTAGCGGGGCGCTTTTACCCTCCGCTAGCGGCCGCGAAAGGGTTAAAACCGCCTGCAATACGTCGCAATAGCAGCGTTTTGCCGGCAGCATTACAGCACTGCCCCATTGATTTCAATGGGGAGCAGCGGTGGAGGAGCGGTAAACACCTCTAAGAAGCTGCTGGCAGGACTTTTTTCTGACGTCCTGCCAGCGCACCGCTGTAGTGTGAAAGCCCTCGGGGCTTTCACACTGCACACAATGGTGCAGCTTCTTTAGGGCGAATTGCAGGCGCTATTTCTAACGCTATAGCGCCTGCAAAACGCCCTGGTGTGAAAGGGGTCTTAGTGGGAGTCAATATAAATATATTTGTTTGACCAGCATGGCAGTTGTGGGCATTTCCAACTCTTCACCTTTGGTAATGTGGGATTATCTCAGGGTAGTAAATCAACTGTCACAAATTAAGGTAAACTTCTGCTGTTTGCAATATAGTTACATAGTTAGTCAGGTTGAAAAAAGAAACAAGTCCATCTAGTTCAACCACAAAAAAATAATAATATTATACAATCCCATATACCCAATTCTATACCCAGTTGATCCAGAGGAAGGCAAAAAACAAAACAAAAAAAACCCCAGCAGAGCATGATCCAATTTGCTAAAGCAGGGGAAAAATTCCTTCCCCAAATCAACTTTACCTATAAATGTTAGGTACCCAGTTATATTATGTACACTTGGGAGATAATCCAGGCCCTTCTTAAAGCAATCCACTGAGCAGGCCAGAACCACCGCTGCAGGGAGTCTATTCCACATTTTTGGAGATAGTTGGAGATGAAATCTCTTTTCCTCTAGACATAAAGAGTGCCCCCTTGTCCTCTTTGTTGACTGTAAAGTGAATAACTTGACACCAAGTTCACTATATGGAGCCCTTATATATTTGTACATGCTGATCATATCCCCCTTAATCTCCTCTTATCAAGAGTGAACAAATTCAGTTCCTCTGATCTTTCCTCATAGCAGAGCTCCTCCATGCCTCTCATCAGTTTGGTTGCCCTTCTCTGCACTTTCTCCAGTTCCCCGATATCCTTTTTGAGAACTGGTACCCAAAACTGAACTGCATATTCCAGATGAGGTCTTACTAATGATTTGAACAGGGGAAAAATCTCTCTGGAGTCCATACCTCTCTTAATACAGGAAAGGACTTTGCTCGCTTTGGAAACCGCAGCTTGGCATTGCATGCTATTATTGAGCTTATGATCTACCAAAACCCCTAGATCATTCTCCACTATGGATTCCTCCAGTTGTACTCCCCCTAAAATGTATGATACGTGCATATTCTTAGCCCCCAAGTGCATAACTTTACATTTCTAAACATTAAATCTCATCTGCCACATAGTCGCCCAATTAGACAGAGCATTGAGGTCGGCTTGTAAATTGGAGACATCCCATAAGGACGTTATTCCACTGCATAGTTTGGTGTCATCTGCAAAGATGGAAATGTTGCTTTTGAACCCAGACCCAATATAATTTATAACTATATTAAAAATTAAGGGTCCCAGCACTGAACCTTGGGGTACACCACTGATAACAGACCATTCAGAGTAAAGCCCCCTACACACTATCAGATTTTCTGCTGATCTTTTCCTTCAGATTTACCAAAACCATATAATATGAGGTCAAACCTTAGGAGTTTCAAACTGTATGCAATCAGGCAGGCCCTTCTACTACATGGTTTTGGTAAATCTGAAGACAAAAATCAGCAGAAAATCTGATCGTGTGTATGGGGCTTAAGAATCATTAACCACTACTCTCTGAATTCTGTCTTTTAGCCAGTTTTCTATCCATTTACAAACCCGTAGACTTTACCTTACACATGAGCCGTGTGTGGAACTGTATCGAACACTTTTGCAAAATCCAAGTATACCACATCCACCGCCACCCCTCTCTCCAAGGTTTTACTTACCACCTCATAAAAAGAAATCAGGTTTGTCTGACAACTTCTGTCTTTCATGAATCCATGCTGGCTGTTGCTTAAAATATATTTTTTTCCTGCAAGAGCTCGTCTATGTGGTCTTTTATTAATCCCCCCCACTATCTTACCAACTATAGAAGTTAAACTAACAGGTCTATAGTTACTTGGTAAAGACTCTGTTGCCTTTTTAAATATAGGCACCACATTGGCCCTGCGCCAATCCAGTGGTACTATTCCTGTCATTAATGAGTCCCTAAAAATTTAGATACAATGGCTTTGAAATTACTGAGCTCAATTCTTTTAGAATCCATGGGTGGATGCCATCAGGACCAGGTGCTTTACCCACCTTTATTCTGTCCAAATATTTCTGGACCATTTCACTTTTGAGCCATTGTGGATTTGGGGCTGTGTCACTACCACCCCCATTATGGACATGAGCATCCCCATGCTCCTTTGTATACAGAGCTGAAGAAAGTATTTAATAAGTTAGCCTTCTCTTTGTCCCCAGTCACCCACTCTAGATTATTTTTTACTATTAACATATTTGAAGAATTTTTTGGGGTTTGTCCTATCTTTTGCAATCTGTCTTTCATTTTGAATTTTTGCATCCTTAATTTCCCTTTTACATATTCTGTTATATTCTTTGTAACATTCCTTCATTGTTCTATTTTTTTAAAGGTTGTTTTTGTTTATAGCTTTTTTTTAACTTTGGCCATGAGCCACATAGGTTTTATTTTTAGCCTTTTAAACGTATTGCCCATGGGAATATACTTTGCATTGAGATCACAAAACATCTTTTTGAAGAATTCCCATTTCTGTTCTGTGCCCATTGATGCCAATATTCTCTCCCAGTCTAGGTCCTGGAGAACAGCCCTCATCCTTGGAAAATTTGCTCCTTTAAAATTAAGTGTTTTTATCTTTCCGGTATGTGATTTTTGCTTACAGCTAACATCAAATGAAATCATGTTATGGTCACTGCTACCCAGGTGTTCCTTTATCTGAACATTAGTAATACGTTCTGCATGGTTTGAGATTACCAGGTCCAACAGAGCACCATTCCTAGTTGGGGCCTCAATAAACTGGACCATAAATTAGTTCTGTAATAGGTTTATAATTTTTTGCCCTTTAACTGTGCCATTACTCCAGTCAATTTCCAGGTAGTTAAAATCCCCCATTATCACTGTCCCAGCCCCTGCAGCCCTTTCTATCTGTGCAAGGCGCTGAGTCTCCACCACCTCATTAACATTGGGTGGTCTATAACAAACTCCAATGATTAACTTTGAACTACGCACATCTGTATGCAGTTCCACCCATAATGCTTCAGAATCACACTCTCCGTGCACCAGGTCCTTTCTCACTAGCTTTGAGATCACTTTTCACAAACAAACACCCTCCACCTTTCCTTTTTACTCTGTCTTTCCGAAAGAGGGCATAGCCAGGAACGAAGCCAAGTTTCAGCAATACCGATTACATCATAGCTCTTCTGATGGACCAGAGCTTCCAACTCACCTATTTTGCTTGGCAGACTTCTGGCATTGGTGAACAAACGTTTTAATGCATTACTATATTTTGACCAGTTACATACTATCCTCTTGGGTGTTCCGAGATTACAACTAGGACTTGCTGCTATACTTACCTTGGTTTTATGTGCTATGGTTACCCTACCACTGATGCCCCTAATATTACCCTCTGGAATATGCTCCACGCTTTCTATCTATCTCTGGACCCTGCCCCCCCCCCCCAGTATTCCTGAGACTACTACCTTGGAGGTCCTTTTCCTCAATTTAGCTTCCAAGTCCCTAAAATCATTCTTTAGGACACTCCATCTGCCAAAATGCACCATGACAGCTGGGTCTTTCCCAGCCCCTCCCAGTAATCTGTCCACCAGATCCGTGATGTGCTGAACCCGAGCGCCCGGTAGACAACATACAGTTTAGCACTTCAGGTCTTTGTTAGATTGCCTCTCTGTCCCCTACAACCAGAAACCGTCTTTCCTTTGCCCCCCCCCCCCCACCCCCCCCACTGAAGGAGTTATTCCCCTGGCAGCTAGGAGATTCCCTCACAGCTCCAGCAGTGCTGGTCCCTGACTGGGATCACCAATGTCACTCAATGGAGCGTACTTATACCCCACTGAGGTTGGTATTTGAGCTGATTGAAGACATGTGAAAGATATTTGTTCTGACCCATTTAGGAGTCAAGATCCAACAATAGTCTGTGCTCTTTCATTTTTCAACTTAATTTTCAGGAAGCTGACAGCCAAGAGAGGGGCTGGAAATGCAGAATTTCTATATCTCTTTATAACAGATTTGAACTTTTTTTCAATTTATTTTTTTACACAAGTATAAAATAACCCAACCCACTACCGAAATAGAAACTGCAACATTAAGCATCAAAATAATTTGATGCATCTGTTGTACATAAAACAATTAGATCGGGCAACACCAGTTCCAGATCTATGGGTAGAACCATGTGACTAGATGAGATTGGTCCAATAGGAGTCACTTGTCAAACAAGATTTTGCTTGAAGTAATACTTTTGTTTCATACCCCAATATTCAAGATCATATATGGTCATTCCTACCTCAAATGAGCACAGTACGGTCAAGTCAATTTTTGCAGCTTTTTGTATTAGTCATGACAAATTCAAGTAAAAGAGCCTGTACTCTGTGCTGACAGGAGATTTCACCTAGGTTTAAAGTCTACATTCAATGCAGGTAAAAATGTTGATGTGCTGTAATATACCCATTGTATGTTCCTATGTCTTTAACAGCCTCAAAAGTTGCATGTTTGTGTCTGAAGACCTGCCACTTTCATACAGGAGACCAACAGCATGTAGCGCCAATACTAAGCCACTGAAGAAAACAATTCAGCATGCAAGAATTTGACAAATGCCATTAAATTGTGTTCAGCAATGACTCCTGGTGCGATTTGGGTCTGTAGACAACATAAGTTAACAGGAGAATACGAGACGAAAAACTAACCCATTTGCAATTTCTAGACTTTAAAGTTAAATCTGTACTATGGCTGCTACCACCGCTGAACACCTAAAACTGCATCTTGTGCCAAACCAATGACTTCAGTACTTTGATTCACTGACCTGGAACAAGCATGCAGATCCAAAATGTTAAATATAAAGCAGAACTCAAAGTTTCAGTGAAGCTGGTTCAAACTAGTTATTTCACTAACAGATGCAGTGGCTGTTAGCACTGTATAAACTGTATGCAGTAGCCACAGGTACATAGACAGGAACTTCCCATTCAACTGAACAATACAGAGTTAGGCTTAGCAGTGCTTAGCCATTAACAGGGAGCTTTGTATTCTTTGAATGAATATAAAGCTTCCTCTGACTGACATCCATCGGCCTGCTTCAAAGTCCCCCTCAATCAACCAGAGGAAGCTTTGTATTCCTCACTAGAATACAAAGTTCCCTGTGACTGGCCAAGTGGCACTCAGTCTGATTTGATTTTTGCGGGACCAAGATTCCATCCCACTGCGGGAATAGTGCTGTATACAGTTTATACAGCACACAGTCGCTGCATCGGTTACTGAAGTAAATAGTTCATTTGGACCAGCTTGGTCCAAACAAACGAAAGTTTGTTAAATCCCTGGGGTCAGCTTTAAGTCAGAACTTCTGATCTGCATACTTCTGGTTCTGCAACTCAAATCACTGAAAACTTCAGTAGAGAGGGTTTGGACACAAACTAGGTATAGTTCAGGGACTATGAAAGCTAGTCCAGTTATAAACAGTGTTGTCATATTGCACAAACTTGTACCTAAAACTGCATTTTTCTTCCCATAAAAAGGGTACCCGACTTCAGATTGCATCGCAAACTGGACATAGACCAGTGGACTAGCCCATCGCACTATATACATTGTCACAAAAGTCAATGAGATTTTATTTAACATTTTTTGTACCACACACTTAAAATATGAACCTCTTGGAGCTGAAGCCTCCTGGACCTTTTAAGGGGGTTTATGATCATGTGATCGCTGTGATTGGCAGTCACAGGATCAGAAAGCTCCCAATGGCAAGCAGTGACTGGGGAGCTTTCCGTTAGCTGCCAGTAAATGTTGGGAGCACATAGGGTGCATGCTTTCAGCACAGCTGTACTTGCACTAAAGCATGTAAATATGCAGCCGCTTGGCGCCAATGCCCACCCTCCGCATATTTGCATTGCAAGAGGTTAAGCTACATGGAAGAGGTCTAAAATGACATTCTACTGGAATCTAAAGAATAAATGCGTCCCTACAAATTGAGGTCATACCCCCTTATTAATTGTCAAACAGAACATATGGACACATCCCTGCAAATGAAGATCAAACCTCTCGCCAATTCTCACAAAATAAAATTTAAAAGTATTTCAAAGTGTAATCCTTTATTATAGATATTACACAATATATTACACAAAGTTTAAAAACACTTTATAGCTGCTGCAATGTGAAGTTTTACCAGTGTTTGGTCATGACAATGACTCGCAATAGCTTCATTCATTTACAACTATCTATAAACATTACTCTAAATGAACTTGAGTGATGTTATCAGTCTTTGTCCTTACCATACTCAGCGCAAATTCTGATAAGCATCAGTAACACTACCTACAACAGATGCATACTTACCCAATGTGGATTTTCTGTAAACTCAAATCCTGTTATTTTAACATATGCTGCTCTATTTAGCAAAAAACCTACCCATAGCATTTTATAATTTTGTGTGGTAAAATAAAGGCTGAGGCAGTAAAGCTGTAAAAACCAGTTGGGTTTAAACTCGACTGTCAATATCTTTTCCCATTCATCCCAGCAAGATTCAAACCTAAAATGGAATAATAAATGAGCCCCATTTATAAAAACTTTAGAGATAAGCAAGATGATTCCAGGCTTAACTAAAGAAAAATACAAATTTGTTTGGTCATTGGGTAACAATATCACTTCTGGTTTCTTTTTTACACCTTAGTAAATATCTTCCTATGAAAATGTAGAAACTGTGCAGTAAAGTTTTTTTCTGGAATTTTTAATAAATGAGCTTTACAATCAGGAATACATAGGGTACGGTTTTGCAACTCTGGTGCTTTTTTGTTCAAGCCATAATCGAAATGGCTTTTTAACAACTATAGTTTTGTATACATCTGTGTACAATGCACTGTGTCCTTGAATAAAATGAACACATACCAAAAAAATATCTTGAGACATTGTCAAATTGTTCATGCAAGGCAAAGTGACAGGGTCTCTGCAAAAGGGACCAAGGGACCCTCCCCACCACTCCTCCCTGGCCCCTGTATATATTCACCTTGCCTGACTTGCCCTCTCAATTGCAGCCTGCACTAAAAGCAGCAGGGTGGTAAGCGGGGTGGGGGGGGGGGGGGCGAGTGTGGTCATCAATTCTCTGGTCATACAACAGTGCTTGGGCCTAGAAACTAGGCCCAAGCACACTGTACAGGGGAGCAGGTCACATGCTCCCCGATACCTGGAAGCAACATGTAGTGTCAACAGCTGTAACTGAGGGAGCACAAGCAAGATGAGTATAAGGGGATTGCATGCGCAAAGTAATGTGGGGGGGGGGGGCTAACAAACATTCTATATAATATATACACGCAAAACATGAAAGCAGATGCTGCAGATTACCTCAGTAAGTGAAATAACCTACCGAAGGCACCACCATCATTAACAAAGGTTTTTTCAAGATGGTGGATCTCTGATACCACTACAGGGAAGGGATTATGAATCAAAACAAGGTATGCATACAAGCACAATATATTTTCTAGCTATTTTACTTAGATTACAAAAGAAATGAAGAAAAAAAAAAAGTTCTACTTAAAAGTGGAGTGCCTAAAAGAGAACTATAAACACAAGAGGAATTTTGGCTTACCTGTAATTTCCACATCTTAGAGTACAATACAGGACACAGGCAGAATATTCATACACCATGGGTTATAGGCATGTACCTTCATGTGATTGGATACTGACAAAGCTTTAGTGGACATGCCCCATGGGCACTTCCCCTATAACCCTATCCCAGTCCACGAATCCTCAGTTTTTTGCAAGCAGTGGAGAGTAACCAAGGAGTGGAAGGGAGGGTAACCTGTGTCCTGTACAGTACTCCAAGATATAGAATTTACAGGCAAGTCAATTCCCATCTTAATCGTACAGTACACGACACAGGAAGAATATTCTTACACCAGGTAATGAATAAGAAGGGTGGGCAACAAGGAGGCATAAGTAATTGTGCCAAGATGCCCAACAAGGGTCAAAATAACCAACTTCAGAGGGCAGCTTCAAGAACCTTGCAGCCGAAAGCTGAAGTAGCAGAAAATTGGAAGTCCAAGTGGTAAAACTTTGAACAGAAGATGAGATAGCGGCCTTACACAACTGTGCTACCAAGGTTTGGTGCTGAAATGCAGACTAAACACCCACCAATTTGGTGGAATGGGTACGTAGAAGTGCAGATTTCTTTGAGAAAGTAGGTTATTGCAACCAGATTCCATATGCCTAGTGCAATTGTGGACCTTGAAGAAGGTGTAAATTATGAGGTCCATAAAATGGGACAAAGGGGGAATCAGTCAGTCTGACTGGAACAGTAGCCTTGAGGTATAATCATATAACTGTCTTAAGGTGACACAGATCCAAATCTTTCTGGTTTAGCAGTGACCAGACAAAATTTAGCTCTGCGTGGCACTTCCTGCTTAACAGAATTCAATCTATGGGTCGATCTATGTCAAATGGGACAACTTTTTTTCGACTGATGCCTATCGGCCGCAGGCACTGACTGGTTAGTGTGTTCTGGAGATTCCCCTGCTGTCAGAATACAATGGTACAGCGGGTAATGCTAAGCCATTAATTACAACAATGTTCTTGTTTTATATTATAAATCAAAACACAGAAAATGGGTATACCCTTAAAAGAGACAACACCAATAGATTACACTAGCACATTCATACGGAACCAAAAAATAAATAAAAAATGTTGGTGTTTGTCAAATTCTTTGGCTATCTACTGAAAAATATGGAGGAAGTGGCTCTGCCCAAAGACGACTAGGTTTGTTCACTGCCCTCACAAGCGGGTCTCATTTCCCACACAGAGAATGCAAAACACAAACGATGTATGATGCATGCTGATGTAAGGGAAAAAGAGCAAGAGCTCCAGGTGTATGTTTCTATCCTCAAACGTTCCAAGAGACGAAAGGAATATAAATTTAGCCCATAGTCTACCCAAAGATAAACGTATATTAAGTGGACAAGCCCTGAAAGCTCTTCATTTCAACTTTTTTTTTTTTAAACTACTACATGGTAGAGCAGTCAGCGATCTGGCTGAATTCAGCAACCACCAATTATATACATATTTCAAAACACATTATTGGTGTTATCTTGAAACATGTACAGCCACTAAAAATGCACAGTGGCAACATAGGCAAGAAAACATTGCTGCATTTGTATTTAGTAAAAGGGCATGTTTATTGTGTTTACAAACAAGTTCCAAAAACAAAAAGGAAAACATGTATGACTGTACTACTTTCTAGTAGTATCTTTGTGTTTTTTTTTTTTCCCCAAAAATGCCAACAGGCCCTCATGCTGCATGAAGGTCATCTAAAGATTTATTAGAAAATCAACACGGTTCCACTCACAGTTCACCAAGACAGATCTAAAACTAACATGTTTAGACAAACAAAAAAAAAAAAAAATATATATATATATATATAGAAAATTAAGAAGACTAAAGTTTTGATGTATTTTGATTTTATATATTTTGACGGAGATAGCAAAAAGGTTTCAAGCAAGATCCGCCACACATGGATGCCCTGCATTTCACAAAATTCTGTGGAGCTTTGGAACAAAAAGTTTTTTTCATTTCTTGAACATAAAAAAAAAAAAAAAATCATTTGAAAACCATTAAGTAGTAAATGTGAGTTTTTTTCTTTATTTTTTATTATTACTTTTTTTTATTTTTTATTTTTTATTAAAGAAACTAAGGACAGAGGCCGTAGTTTTCATTATAACACTGCTGCTCTTATCTTGTCTGAAGCATTAGTGTTTTTTCTCCTTTTTTTATATTTGGCTATTAGTTCATTTATCTACCATATTGAGTAAATTGCAGGCAAAGTTTTTCAAACAATTTCAATAGAAACACCCCTTTTTTCTTGAAAATACAGCAGTGTTTAAAAGGACATTTTCGTTTTCATTGCAAATAAGGAAACTTCCCTTCTATGAACAGGAAAAAAATATCTATAAACCTTGTAAACAGATCTGTATCATTTATAACATAAATAATCAAATGAACAACCCTGGGCCACCCAAAAAATAATAATGTGGATCAAAATAAACTAGAATGTTTCTAACATACTGTCCAGGCCAATCACCGTTTAGTGTAACTGATGCTCTGCAGGTTGCTTTTGCTGGGTTACGAAGTATCTTGTCAAAGAGTTCATCCCAATTATCCCATCCCTTTTCCTTCCCAAGAAAAGCACCCTCAGTCTGGCAGAAAGCATTTTTTAAAAAAATAAATCTACATTCATACAAGTGAGTCTTCATTTGAAGTCCAAGGAGCAGGCACTCTTCTGCCCGCTGCATTGTGTGTAAAGGACCCAGTTTTCTTTTCAAATCAGCTAGAATGTTGACATTCGTCTTACAATCAGAGTGAAGTCTCCAGACTATGTAGTGGACTGCCTGGGGATGAAGAGGTAGCTGACTTGTTCGGTTCTATAGTAAGATGTATTCCACTATCGACAGCATTATTATTTTGATTGGGAGAGGGAGGTGGAGTAGAGTGACGTTTTGTGGGAGCATCATCTTCAGCATCTGTGTCATCAATGAGCGGAATATGAGGCTCGGAGTCTTCTATTCTAAACTCTGGGTGTGTCATGAAATTGTGGATAGAGCTTCGTGATTCAGGCTTTTCCAATCCTTCATACAGAGAACTACGAAATGCATTCACCACTCGAATCTGTCAAAGTCAGAGGAGTAAAGGGAAATAAAAAGAGAAAAATATTTTAATAAGCTTAGGAATAAAAAGTGGTCTGGATATGGTTTGTATGTGATTTTGAATTCACAAATACTACAACAATGAGTCAAAACTGTGCAAAATGCAGTGGACTTGCAACACACTGTAAAAATAAACAGACGTTTTAGTCAATATAAAAGAACACTGATTTTTTTGTGTGGTGGCAAACAAAGTCATTACTTTCATACTGCATTTAGTGACGAATACTATAAAAAAAAAAAAAAAAAAAAATCATTGCCAAGATATTTTACAAGTACTTAAACGTTTAAATGCTTTTTATAAACAAACTAAGGAAAAAAATATATTGGCACAACAGGTAAACCAATTCTCATGCCAGGAATTAGGATACCAACTATGAAGCCAAGCATTATGTAAGCTGAATGGCACAATGAACTTGGAGCTGCTGAAAGTCATGCAGTAAAGCAAACAAACACACTGTGTAATAGATCTCACGAGTGTAAATATTCGAGTATATACCAAATCATTTAAAATCTGCTTATGATTTGTATAACTAGAAACCAAAGCAAAAAAAAATAAAAAATGGAAGCATAACTCATGAGCACTACAAGTGACATTAGACTACATGATCTAAAGTGTTTAAAAGAAAATGTTTCTTTTTTCACATAGAAAACCATAGCAGTATGTGGGAATCCGTTTAGATACCATTAGCAGCACAAACTGTTGTTCTACTAGACAACACCAAACAATGGTCAGTTTTGTATTCTTAGCTGTTTACACTACGCCCATTATACTGCACAAATTGGCAGTGCAGCACAGAGACTATCTCCGTGTTAAGCAATTTGCAAAGTTTTACAGAGGTCTTCCCTTATCAAGCCCCAGACAGGATCAGCAACTCAATACTATTCATTACTTTAAACCTCATGCAGCCTTACATATGCATTTATACACTGTATAGCAAAAACATGGAACTATTTGGCTTTTTCTGCCGCACTGGGAGCTTTAAATATACAGTATGATGTTCTGTATACATAGATTGGCGATTTAAAATGTCTTACTGTCCATTGCCAATGGTTCAATAAAGTTATTTTATGATTGATAAATGTGAAGTAAAAAAAATAAAAATACAGGCACCATCCCCATAAAGAGCATTAAGGTAAATATTTACTCTCCTCCCCTCCCAGAAGGGGGGAGAGGGAGAAAAAAAAAAGGTAAGTGGCACTTTGAGTGTGCATTAAGTTTTATTTTATGTTCCGGTGTCCCCAGTATGAGAATGTTCAGTATATGGTAAACAGAAGGTGGCAAATCACCTTGTTTTGCCAGATTATACAATTAGATGCTCTTTACACTAGCTAACTTTACAAAACTGACTGATTCCCTAAAAAAAAAATCATTATCCATTCTATCATTTCTAAAGCATTTTACTTTCCGCTAAAGAAGATGCCCATATATGCTAGATGGTCAAGATACTAATTAAGCAGCATATGAGGAGCCAAAAGAGTGTTAGAAATGTGCTTACATAAATGTGTACATAGCATAAAATAAGCCCTTTGAGAAAAATTTCAAAGATTGTAGTAAAAACCAGTTAAAACCTTTACCCTCTAAATGATTTTTGTTGGGGTCTTGATCTTCATTGAAAACATTTCCTATCTCTGTAAACTCATTCCGATCAATATGAACCTGTCACCAGAGTAATCAAAATGGGGGCAACAAAACCTGGCAGTGGTTCAAACCCTTTCATACTTTAGAACAAAAAAGCTTTGTCTGAAGTTGTGCCTTAGCAGAAAAATTCTCCACACAGGATTTTGAAAAATATTTAGTCACAGAGGCAGTCTGCGCAAAGACATCTGTATTACACTGTTACACTCTGCAGAGCTCAGGGGGGAGGTGGAGGGAACGAAGCAAAAAAAAAAAAAAAAAAAAAAAAAAAAAACAACAAACCATGTACATAAGTATTTACAGCCTTTGCAAGGGGACTCAAAATTGCGCTCAGGTGCATCCTGTTTCCACTGATCATCCTTGAGAAATTTCTACAACTTGGAGTCCACCTGTTGTAAATTCAGATGATTGGACATGATTGGGAAAGGCACACACTTGTCTATATAAGGTCCCACAGTTAGAAGGGCACATCAAAGCACAAACCAAGCCATGGAGTCCAAGGAATTGTCTTGTAGACATCTGAGACAGGATTGTATTCAAGGCACAGAAAAATTTCCAATGAGAGCAGTGGTCGCCATCATCCGTGAATGGAAGAAGTTTGGAACCACCAGGACTCTTCCTAGAGCGGGTCGCCCGGCTAAAGTGAGCAATCGGGGGAGAAGGGCATTAGTCAGGGAGGTGACCAAGGACCAGATGGTGACCCTGACAGAGCTCCAGTGTTTCTCTGTGGAGAGAGGAGGAAAAAAAAAGCCATCTCTGTAGCACTCCACCAATCAGGCCTGTATGGTAGAGTGGCCAGATGGAAGCCAGTCAGTAAAAGGCAAATAACAGCCTGCCTGGAGTGTGCCAAAAGGTAAGCACCATACCTGGAGGAAACCAGGCACTGCTCTTTACCTGGCCAATACTATCCCTACAGTGAAGCATGGTGGTGGCAGCATCATGCTGTGGGGATGTTTTTCAGCAGCAGAAACTGGAAGACTAGTTAGGCTCAAGGGGAAGATGAATGTAACAATGTACAGAGACATCTTTGAAGAAAACCTGCTCCAAAGTGACTGGGGTGAAAGTTAATCTTCCAACAGGACAGTGACCTCAAGCACAGCCAAGATAACAAAGGAGTGACTACGGGACAACACTGTGAATGTCCTTAAGTGGCCCAGCCAGAGACCTGATTTAAACCCGATTGAACATCTCTGGAGAGATCTGAAAATTGCTGTGTACTGGCACTCCCCCCAGCCAACCTGATGGAGCTTCAGAGGTCCTGTAAAGAATGGGAGAAACTGCCCAAAAATAGGTGTGTCAGGCTTGTAGCATCATACTCAAAAAGACTTGAGGATGTAATCAGTGCCAAAGCTGCTTCAACAAAGTATTGAGCAAAGGCTGTGAAATACCGATAGCGCCTGAAAAACACCTGTAAACTGCCTCTTCTGCTGCTCCAATGAGAAAGCCTAAGTGGTTTCATCCTGCGGTGCGTTTGCAGGATTGGGGGGTCCTGCAAGCATCTTTGGGGCCGTGCAGGAGTGTTGTATACAGCGCTCCTAAACTGCCCCTGCCATTGAGAACCATGGACACCACTGCCAAAGTGCCTGCAAAGCACTTCTGTGCTTTTCAGGGGCTTTTAACCTTTTCCTTGGCCGATAGCGTGAAAGCAGCCTTATGGTAGCATATACACAGTGCCTTGAAAAAGTATTCACACACCTTCAAATTTTTGTCATGTTACAACCAAAACCGTAAATGCCGTTTAATGGATTTTATGTGATAGAACACAAAGTGGCACATAATTGTATAGCAGAAGGAAAATCAAATAGTTTTTCAAAAGCCTTTACAAATTAATATCTGAAATACTTTGTAGAACCACCTTACGCTGCAATTAGAGCTGTAGTCTTTTTAGGGATATCTCTACCAGCTTTGCACATCTAGATTGACATTTTTGCCCATTTTTTTGAAAAATGGCTCAAGCTCTATCAGATTGGATGGAGAGGGTCTGAACAGTAATTTTCAATTCTTGCCACAGATTCTCAATTGGATTTAGGTCTGGACTTTCCATTCTAACACACGAATATGTTTTGATCTAAAACCATTCCATTGCAGCTCTTGCTGTACGTTTAGCGTCATTGTCCTGCTGGAAGGTGAACCTCCACCTCAATCTTCGATCTTTTGAAGACCAAGGTTTACTTCTAAGATTGCCCTGTATTTGACTCCATCCATCTTCCCATCAACTCTGACCAGCTTCACTGTCCATGCTGAAGAAAAGTATCCCCCCACATGATGCTGCCACCACGTTTCATGGTGGGGATGGTATGTTCAGGGTGATGTGCAGTATTAGTTTTCCACCACATATAGCATTTTGCTTTTAGGCCAAAAAGTACAATTTTGGTCTCATCGGACCAGAGCACTTTCGTCCCATGTTTGCTGTGTCCCCCATGTGGCTTCTTGCAAACTGCAAAGGGGACTTCCTATGGCTTTCTTCTTTTTCTCTTTACTCCTTCATAAAGGCCAGATTTGTAGAGTGCATAACTAATCGTCTTGTGGACAGATTCTCCCACCTGATCTGTGGATCTCTGCAGCTCCTCTAGCGTTACCATGGGCCTCTTGGCTGCTTCTCTGATAAATGCTCTCCTTGCCCAGCCTGTCAGTTTAGGTGGACGGCCATGTCCTGGTAGGTTTGCAGTTGTGTCACTCTTTCCATTTTCGGACAATGAATTGAACAGTGCTCCATGAGATGTTCACAGCATGGGTTATTTTTTTTATTTTTATTACCCAACCCTGCTTTAAACACAACTTAAACCCTGACCTGTCTGGCGTGTTCCTTGGTCTTCATGATGCTTTTATTCACTAAGGTTCTCTAACAAACATGAAGGCTTCACAGAACAGCTGTACTTAAAGAGATTAAGTTACACACATTTGGACTATTTACTAATTAGGTGACTTCTGAAGGAAATTGGTTCCGCTAGATTTTAGGTAGGGGTATCAGAGTAAAGGGGGTTAAATACCAATGAATGCTAGACTTTTCAAATCTTTATTTGTAACAAATTTGGAAAACCATTTATCACTTTACTTCCACTTCACAATTATGTGCCACTTTGTGTTGGTCTAGCACAGAAAATCCATTTGTTTTTGGTTGTAACATGACATTGTGGAACATTTCAAGGGATAGGAATACTTTTTCAGAGTAATTTTTTCCTGCTAACAAAGGTCCACAATAAGTCTTATGCAAATCCATCACTGGGAAGGTCTCTAGATTGCCCTCAATATCAAATTTTATAGTTTGTCACTGAAAATGGTAGAGAAAGTTCTGCCCCGTATTTCCACCAGAGAGCACCACCCAACTATAAAATTGGGTATTGAGACCTTTTTTGGCTCCCCTTACCAATTGAGTGCGCCTTCATATTGACCCTAGATTGACCCAGCTCTTTATAAATACTTACACAACAGCACCCTATCTGGTTGTAGGCCGTGATTTATGGGTTTCCATGAAACAGCTCAAGCCATCTATAGCAGGAAAAACTATATGCTACCTTAAGCCAGCAGGCATGGTTATATGTAATAGCTTATATGTCCTACTAAGGGTGCTTTTTATGCATTGTTCACCAATTTCAGTGTTTTTAAATGTGTACTACTAAAAGGTGGAATTAAATTTTATATATTTGAATTCTTGTGCCTATAAAGTCCATGGATTTAGTTTAAATTGTATTGCTCATAAGTGGCACATTTTAGAATTCCTTTCTGGGTCTTTGCATTACCAACTGGCAAGCACCCACATGTTCTCTTTATAACACTGGCTTATGTTTAAGTGCTCTTAATAGTACATATAACCATTGTCTGAAGAATGCTGCACATATAGATAATATATATTTCTAATATTTAAACAAAAAAAAAAGTCACATTTTCAGGTGAGTCAGCAATCTGGGTGTTGGGTATGTCCAGCCTTTAAGCCCTGGTTCACATTGGTGCGACTTGACATGCTGGCAATTGCTTCTGATTTGACAATGGCACTGGCCTACTCGGTGCGATGTTGCACCAATTTCAAAAAGTTTCCGTTCTTTTTGCAATTTTGGGATGCGATTTACATTGACATCTGTGCAGAAACCAACAGTTGTCTGAAATCGCAGCCAAAATCGGGACTGACATGCGGGAGTGAAATTATGCGAGTTCAACTGAACTCGCACAGCTTCATTCCCGCAGCTCAGTGTGAACCTGGGCTTAATGGTGTTTTTCAGGAGCGAATTTAAGCTATTCTCTTTACAGAAGCATTTTGAAAACAGAGTATCGCCATCAGTTCATGTCTAGTATTTGTATCTTCAGTATCAGTATCTTCTGGAACGTTTGGTAACTGATCTGATCTAATTTCTGATCATGGATGTACTTTCTTTTGTAGGCACCAATTTACCAGATAATATATAGAGCTAAAAACTCTTGGGGTTTTTAGAGCTAGTAAGCTGTAGGACAGGAGAAAATCTGATTTAGTGAGGATGGGACAGCATTGCTTTATATCTCAGACTTTGTTTTATGATTTTATCATGTAGCTATAGAAAGTATTTGGGCTATTATGTCCATTTGGTATCCCTGCATTTTGTTACATAAATAGTCAAGGAATTCCAGTTCCAAGTGAAGCTTGCCAATTTACTTTTTGGATCTCCCTGCACTGCTGACAAGGCTAGAACCGTTTTTGGGAAACCCCGGACCTAAAAAGGAAGCTACCACCGTAAAAGAAGAAAATGTCTGACTACCAACGCCGAAGGCGTGGGGGGAATGCTGTGCTACTTATTCCTTAAAAGAGGAAAAACTTATGTGGAACTAAAAAATATGGTGTTAAGAAGTGTTTATCAATACATTTGTTGTCAAATCAAAGTTCAATCCACTTCCAACAAAAGCCATTCCTAAGACAGACCTGTATAAAAGTACAAAAGGACAATCTGTGTGCCATGGATGTAAAGCTAGAGACAACCAAAACAAATATTCACAACACTAGGCATATACTCGAAAATTTACCGACACTGCCACCTTGCATATATACAAGAACATCAATATAAAACAAATAACTGATGAAGCAAGATCTATAAATTAAACGTGCAGGATATCAGACTTTAAGCTTGCATTTGCTAATAATCAAACCAGTCCATTAGCCCTCTAAAAATAAACACACAGGGTGTATTATCCTTGTGAAGGGAAAGCTTTATGAACAGCCTGAACAATGAGATTACTGAGGAGAAAATGAGAAAGGTTAGGTGTGTGGATTAGGATGTGTTAATTTCATGCACTTAGGAACACACACTCACACCCCACAGTAGTAGAAGCGGTAGAGGAGGAAAACACTACATGTGTAGGGGTAGAAATATTTGTTACATCATGATGCTGGCTGGCGATGGAGGGTTGCCGCCTTAAAGCCCCCTGAATGGAACTTCCACTTTGGAAAGCATTCACTACATCCATCTGCAAGGAATCAGAGATTGTGACAGCTTGCTCAGCAAGAGAGAGAGAGAACAAGAGAAAGGACCATCCCATCTACAACAAATAAAAAAAAGCAAAAAAAGAGAAAGGCACTTTTATAGAGTAGCTAATAAAAGCAAATTGAAGAAAGCTTAAAAGAAGATCAAGAGAAACTAAGATTCTTTCAAGCGTATTTAGGGAAAATACAAAGAAGGTAGAGAGCTCACGCACATTCTGAATCAGCCACCTAAACTTAGCGCTAACAAACGAGCTATGACTTTAAATATATTCCCTTAACCCTTATAAAGTGCTTGCCTTATTCAAGACCATACCTGAGTCTGAATTCTGTTTAGGCCCCTAAACCATAAGATCTGACCACGGCGTAACTCCCTCTCTGCATGATCAATCTCCTCTGTATCTTCAGCAAGCTCTTCTTCTGGAATTTCATCCTTATGTGTTCCATGACCTGCCTCCTTGAGGAACTTCAAACGACTCGTTGGTATTGTGGTTACCAGCTAAACAAAGAAAAAAATATATGTCTAAGAAAACTGTTTAGCAACTGGCAAAAACAGCTTTACCCAAGTACACAATTATTTTTTCAGAAAAAAAATCTTCAACAATCCTAAATTCTAATCTTGTATACACATGTGCAAACATTAAAAACGTAATACCGTAGAATCTGAATAAATGCACCAAAAATGAAATAAAGCATGCGTAATGTAAAATGTTAATACAACATGCATTTTTAAATGTTACCTTTGTTTATCTTTAATGCTTTGACATTCTTTTAAGTCAAACTAAGAATCAAATATTAAAATACAACCTGTGCACAATCTAAATTAAGGAAATTCTCAAAGCAAAATATGGTTGTGGAGAACACATACTGATATAGCAAGAAAATTTTTTAGATTGGGCAGGATAGGCCTTGCCTGAACAGAATATGCAAAATCTCAAAACCTAATAAAAAAAATAAAAAAAAATAAAAAAGAAGTTACCTGGCCCCAAAGTAATGTTCCCATACCCAGGAAAACTGACCAGAGCCATTGATCTACTGTCAATTCTGTACAACTAAAAGGTTTTCCGCCAAACTGAACAATTACGATCTACAAAAGGGATAAGAAAAATAATTAAGTACCCCAAATGGGTAAAAGCAATGCTCATCAAATAAACACAGGAATTTTAGAAGTGCAGCAAAGGCATGACATTCATACAAGTTCTGTTATTGCAAAAAAAAAAAAAAAAAAAAAAAGTTGAAAAACTCGTTTAAATTTAGAATCAGGTGATAAGATTCAGTAATTCCACTGAAAAAAAATAAAATAAAAAAAAATAAAAACAAAAATCAAATGAGGTCATCAGCTGCATTATAGGTACAGCGGCTACCTGGGATCCTGGAATTTGTTCATCCCTGAGGTAACATAGTTACAAATCTTCATCTCCAATTCTCCTCCCATAGGCATGTGAAACAGTAGGCTAGGAAGGAGTATTTAGGAAAATACAAAAACATGTAACCTCTGATCAAAAGAAAGTTTCTTGCAGCGTTGCCTACCAGAATTAGGAGGAACTCAAAAAAAATATATAAAATGCTCTTGTAGACTTGTAATTTTATTACATACAGACATTTATTGTTTACAGTTTAACACCGAAAACATGGTTCACTTACCTGTATTATAAAAGTACCTAATACAATGCTGCAGAATATGATATTGTTAAATATCCCTTCAAACACATTTCTTTCTCCATGAATCTTCCTGGCATTAATTTCATTGAAAAGCTGCATCATAACGAAGGTGTTGAACACAATGGTATAATGTTGTGATGGAGGCGCATGGAGGGGAGCATTTCTACCACTGTCGATATCAAAAAGTTTCTCGCCTGTTAAAAAGAAATCACATAATTATCCAAAATTACTGTCTCCCTGTGAAAAGATAACTTTGAATCAATTATCTTTAGCCTTGTACACACAATGAGATCAGACAAATGATTGTCCGTTTTTTTGTTGCATGCTAGTCTATCGAAAATTAAGAGGTTACTAAAGTTATCAAAATCCTTGTACGACAGAATACAACGTCAGTAGTGATGTAATATATTCCGATTTTTTTTCGGAATAAAGTGTTATGGGAAATTATTTAGTGTTTGTCCCTTTGGATATTGTTGGATGAACTGTTGTGATTGGCTCTCAAAAAGTGTGTTCCAACGTTCAGATTATCACATGTTTGACGTGAAAGCGATTTTTGTCATTTTCTGATTGCGTGTACTAGCGGTTCTAGTATTTGATACATTTCCTAAAGAATCATCTGAAATGTTCACTGTAAAGCTTAATATGCCAAGTGTGAGCATACAAAATGTTAACAGCTAGCTGTGCAAGACTGAATTAACAAGGTGATAAAGAGCAGAACATGTGGACTCGTTTCTGACAATAAGTGTAACCCAATACCCAGGGCTTAATTAGGCTACAAGTAAAGGATAAACAGAGAAATATTTTAATGCCTTGATATAGGGATATTAGGTCTGGAAGTAGTTCTTGCTGTTAGGTTGGGTGCTTGCAGGTCATTTCATTTAACTTCTATTAACCACTTCTGGCCCAGGCCTATTTCTGACATTCGTTTACAAGTTAAAATCAGTATTTTTTTACTAGAAAATTACTTAGAACCCCAAAACATTCTATTTTATAGCAAAGACTCTAGAGAATAAAATGGAGATCTTTGCATACTTTATGTCACACTGCATTTGCGCAGCGTTCTTACAAACATAATTTTTTGGGGAAAAAACACTTTTTGAATAAAAAATAAGCACACGCTAAAGTTACCCCAATTTTGTACAATGTAAAAGATGTTACGTCAAGTAAATGGATACCAAACATGTCATGCTTTAATATTGCGCACGCTTATTTAATGGCGACAAACTATGGTACTTAATCTCCATAGGTGACTTTTTAGAGTTACAGGGGATGTCTTGTGCCAGAATTATTGCTCTCGCTCCAATGTTCGCGGTGATACCTCACATGTGTGGTTTGAACAATGTTTACATATGTGGCTGCGACTTGCATATGCGTTCGCCTTTGGTGTGCAAGTTAAGAGGGACAGCGCACTTAATTTTTGTTTTCCTTATTTTTGTTTTCAGTTTTATACGGTTCCTTTAAAAAAAATTTTTTAGATCACTGTTATTCCTATTGCAAGGAATCTATACATCCCTTGTAATATAAATAAGCAGGAAAGGGCCTCTAATGCAAAATCTGGGGTCAAAAAGACCTCAGATCTCACATTTACACTTAAAGCAGAGTCCCGACTAAAAATAAAAAATTATTAATAGTCAGCAGCTACAAATATTGCAGCTGGTGACTTAATAATCGGACACTTACCTGTCCCAGGGTCCAGCAATGCGGGAGAACGAAGCCCCGTCGGCATTGTCACTGTGGGCTGCGCACTGTGACTGGCCAGGCAATCATCTGGGACCTATGACCGCAGATGTCGCAGATAATTGCCGAGGGGGAGAGGTGAACTTACTTCTGGCACTGCAGTGCCCCAGGAGGAAGTGGGAGCTGGAACCCTCTATAAAAAAAAATATAGGATTTTTACATCATACTTACCTGTAAGGTCCTTTTGAGTACATCATGGGACAGAGTCCAGCTAATATTCATTACCTGCTGGGTTGTACTACTTCAGTAGGTGAATGGACACTGGTAGACCAAAGGTCTTCTTCAGACAGGAAGTGATTGCCTATAACACCCCTCCCATACAGGAAGCACTCCAGTTTTGTAGCTAGTACTGAATCCTCAAAAAAGAGGGGAGGGATCTCTGTGTCCCATGATGTACTCAAAGGATTCTACAGGCAAGTATGATGTAAAAAAACGGAGTTAGTACTCACCGGTAACTCCTTTTCCAGTGGTCTTCCAGGACAGCCCTTGAGAGACAGAGTCCCTCCCATCGACCCAGGAAACACATTGCCAACAGTTCAAAAGGCGGACCTTCAGGTCCCTGGTCAGTCATTTACCAAGAACCGAAGGATGGAACTGTAAAAAACAACATAACCACAACAAGTAATATCGTTATATTAACCTTATGAGAGAAACAAGGGGTGGGATTGTGCTGTCCTGGAAGACCACTGGAAAAGGAGTTACTGGTGAGTACTAACTCTTGTTTTCCCCAGTTGTCTTCCAGGACAGCCCTTGAAAGGATCCCCAAGTACTCACCAGATTAGGGTGGGACCACGGCCTGGAGGACTTTCCTCCCAAAAGCCTGATCCTGACTGGACATTGGTTCCAGTCGATAATGTTTTGTAAAGGTGGAAAAGCTTGACCACGTGGCTGCTTTACATATTTGCTCCGGGGTGGCACCAGTCTTTTCTGCCCAGGGTGCCACCAAAGCCCTTGTGGAATGAGCTCTAATAACCCCAGGAGGGTGTTTGTTCATTGCTCTATAACCCTCAGTTATAGCTAACCTGATCCACCTAGCTATGGTGGCTTTTGAAGCCTTCTGTTCTTTACGTTGACCTGAAAACAGGACGAAGAGAGAATCTGAGATTCTAAATGGATTTGTTACCTTAAGGTATTCTTAATAAATGAAATGTCTAATAAATGAAATCTTTCCTCTTTCTTAATTGATGCATTCTGGCAGAAAGAAGGAAGAACAATGTCCTGTGACCTATGGAAACTAGATGCCACTTTTGGCAAGAACCCAGGGTCTGTCCTTAGAACAACTCTGTCTTCTACAATTTGTAGGAACGGTTCTCTTATTGAAAAAGCTTGCATCTCACTAACCCTATGGGCTGAGGTGATTGCTACAAGCAGAACCGTCTTGAATGTGATCAGTCTTAGAGAGGCCTCTGATATAGGTTCAAAGGGTGAACCTAAGAACGCTTTCAGTACAACAGCTAGATGCCAGGATGGAGCTTTGTTGACTCTGATTGGTTTACGTCTAGAGATTGCTTTACAAAACCTAGAGATGAAAGGATCTTCCTGCAACCGTTTTTCTAGGTACACACTTAAGGCAGCTATCTGAACCTTGATAGTACTAGGAGTTAACCCCTTGTCTATCCCCTCTTGTAAAAACTGAAGGATATTAGCTGTGTCCATGCCTTTTCTCCCACAGTCCTCCAACCAACTAATACAATTTTCTCCAGACCTTTTTATATATAGCTCTGTGGGTTGGCTTTCTACTCTGTAATAGGGTCTGAATTACTCTGTCAGGCCTTTACTTCAAGATTTCCTCTTCAGTAACCACGCTGAGAGGTTCAGCAAGGCTACTCAAGGGTGAAAAAGAGGTCCCTGCGACAAGAGGTCCTGTCTGCGGGGAAAGCTCAGTGGAGGCTGGTCTGTCAGCTGTAGCAACGTTGTAAACCATGGTCTTTTGGGCCAAAATGGTGCTACGAGGATTAAGCATGTTTCCTCCGCAAGGAATTTCGCTAGAACCCTTGGGATGAGGGAATGTTTCACTTTTTTGGGAATCAAGACCTCTTTCTCCAATTCCCTGCCCTTTAAGTGTTCTAACAAGAACCTCTGGAGGTCCCTTTGATGGAACCTGGCCCATTGTACAGCCGGAATGGCTTTGTCACAAGACCTAGTACCGACATGACCTCCCTTACTGTACACTTGGGACAACTTTGTGGCAGAGAATCTCTTTTCTCCAGATTCAATTTTTTTTCCTCTGGTAGCACTATCGTCTGACCCACCAACCTGACTTTGTAGCCTAAGTACAGGATCTCCTGAGTAGGTATAGTCTTGGATTTTTCCCGACTGACAATCCACCCTAACTGATTCAGACTGAGCTGTGTTAACTCTAAGTCCTGAGAGAGCTTGTTCTCCGAGTGGGCAGTCACAAGTAAGTAGTCTAGATATGGACCGACTGAAGTCTTAACGGAACTAGTGCCACCCCGAGAACCTTGGTAAAGATTCTCGGGGAGGATGACAGTCCGAATGGAAGTGCTCTGCACTGAAAATTATACATTTTTGCATCCATCTGAATAGCCATCCAAAGAAATTTCTGGCATTCCTTCCTTATAGGGATATGCAGATAGGCGTCCCTCAAGTCCAGGGTAGCCATAAACACCTCCTTTTGGAGGAGATTCTTTATTGAATAAATGGACTCCATCCGAAATTTCTTGTACCGGAGGGAGAGGTTCAGAGGGCGGAGGTTCATGGTCAGTCTGAACTTAACAGACGGCTTTTTTACTACAAAAATATGAGTGTAAAAACCGTCCCCTTGCTCCTGAATTGGGACTGGTGTCAATACCTCTTGATCCACCATCTCCCCTATCAGTAATGGCAAAGCCCTGGCCTTTTCTGAGTGACTCAGGAGCTTTTTGTTACAAGAAATTTTGAGGGTGGGCAGCTGTGAAACTCTAGCGCATACCCTCTTATTAGATTTAGGACAAACTTGTTTGAGGTGATCCTCTCCCACTGTGGAAGAAAGTTCGATAACCTTCCCCCCACAGGGAGCCTGACGTCACTGGGGCTTAGGGGTCTGACTGGGGCAGTTAAAAAGTATGCCCCCTTTTCCTTTTTGTCCGGTCCAGTGCTTCTTGGGTTTGAACTCCTGTTTTTGCGGGTTCTTTTGAGGGATGAAAAAATTTTCTTGGAAATTTTTTTTATTTTATGGGAAAGGTCTTTTTATCTGCCGTCCTTTCTAAGGCAGTATCTAATTCAGGCCCAAAGACCAGATCTCCTGTAAAAGGGACACTGCACAGGCGAGTTTTGTACGACGTGTCTCCACCCCAAGTTTTCATCCATACTGCTCTCCTAGCTGCAACTGAGAGTGCTGCCGTCTTAGCCGTGAATTTCACGGAATCAGTGGAGGCATCAGAAATAAAACTTGTGGCCTTAAAAAGCATAGGAAAGGTTTTTAGCCCTAGGAGTGCCCGCTTTAAGATGGTCCTGCAGTTGTGATAACCAAAACTCTTGATTTCTAGCCACACAGGATGTGGCTAGAGCTGGTTTCAACCCTGCCATGGAGGCATCCCAGGCCCTCTTTAGGACTACATCTGTCCATTGGATCTTTTAAATTACCCATGTCCTCGAAGGCTAGGTCAGACTGTTTTGAGACCTTGGACAGAGGAGCGTCTAGTTTATGATTTTTATTCCAGACCGCCCCTGGGCTCTCATCAAAAGGGAATCTTTTTAGCGAATTGGAAAAGACCTTTTTATCTGGTTCAGACCATTCCTTAAGGACCAGGTCAGAAAGTACTTTATGTATGAGAAAAACTTTTGCTTTCTTTTTCCCTAGAGCCTCATACATTAGATCAGGTCTGGTTAATGGAGTTCTCTTTTTCATCAATTTCCAGCGTATCATAAATGGCACTCAATAGCTCTTCTACCTCTTCAAGAGATAGCTTACATCTTGCGCCCTTGTTAGCTACAGCCTGATCCTCATCCTGATCTGAATCTACATCAGAGGATTCAGGACTAACGCGGGGCTATGCTCCCTGACTATACGGGGCTCCCCGGAACTGGGTGTTGTAAGGCATGGTGAGGAGGAGATTGTAGTCTCCCTACTGGTGGAAGCAGCTATACCGACATCCGTAATTAAATCCCAAAGAGGTAATGGTAGGTTATCCTCGCGCTATAGTGGTAAAGTTAGAGCAGGTTGGTGTGGTTGCAGCAAAAAACACCGACAGAGGTGCAAACCCTCCCCTCAAAGTGACAGTAAATAAGAAATAGATGGTGTTGCGCTCCACACCAAATAAATTAAGTCTAATAACACAATTACTAAATAATCGCATAAAATCTTGAAAACGCACTCATGGGATTAAAATTAAAATCACTAAATCGCATAAAATCTTGAAAACGTGCTCATGCGATTAAAATTCCATTAATTCTAAGATAAATACCAAGTGAATAATACAGTGCTTGAAATAAAACTATTTCCTACTAATATTCATAAAATGAAAAATGATCTATATAATCGTGATAAAGTGACAAGAAAAGAATCGCAAATCTTAAAATTGTCAAAAGAATCGTGACATCAAACAAATCTGTGTCAGTCCATGAAAGTGCATCCAAGTGCCAGCATGTGTGCAGAAAAAAAATATATATGATAATAAATACACAATAAAAATATATAAAACGGTGTGTGAAAAAAATTATTATCGCAGAATACAAAAGATAATAGTCCAGCAAACGTGATAAAAAATGTCTCTAAATAAGTATAAAAAAGCTAAATCACAAAGTTCATGCAGAAAATGAAATAAATCCACGCTGTGCTATGTGAAGAAATGAATCCTATGAACAACCCCGGGATGATTCCACCAGTGATTTTGCAGCTCCTTAAACGTGGGTGCTCACACACTGAGTGCAGTGGGTACCTTACCTCACTGCTGTCAGTAAGACAGCAAAATGCTCCAGTGCAACAGTTGTGTCCTCAAATGGGGTGTATATCCTCAGTGGGTGTAGGGGAACTTCAACACTTTGCGGTGTATATCCTAAATGTAGTATGGGCGCCCCCAAAACCTTTTCCTCCAGATATTCCGCAAGGGATCGCAAGTCAGACCCAAGAAAGAAAGGGGGTCCCTGATGCCCTGATGAAGTCACGTGATCAACGACGATACGCGTAGGATTGGCCTAGGAGGATACCGGAAGTGACGTCCGGGGTACGAACGAGGAAGCCGTTCGTTGTTTGTTAGTGGAAAAAACGTTTGATTTTTACTGCATAAATGTGAGTACCCAGGACTTAGTTCCTTTTTATAATAAAGTATTTGTGTGAACGTACTTCACCATTGGAGCCCCCCCTCTTTCTTTCTTGGGTCTGACTTGCGATCCCTTGTGGAATATCTGGAGGAAAAGGTTTTGGGGGCGCCCATACTACATTTAGGATATACACCGCAAAGTGTTGAAGTTCCCCTACACCCACTGAGGATATACACCCCATTTGAGGACACAACTGTTGCACTGGAGCATTTTGCTGTCTTACTGACAGCAGTGAGGTAAGGTACCCACTGCACTCAGTGTGTGAGCACCCACGTTTAAGGAGCTGCAAAATCACTGGTGGAATCATCCCGGGGTTGTTCATAGGATTCATTTCTTCACATAGCACAGCGTGGATTTATTTCATTTTCTGCATGAACTTTGTGATTTAGCTTTTTTATACTTATTTAGAGACATTTTTTATCACGTTTGCTGGACTATTATCTTTTGTATTCTGCGATAATAATTTTTTTCACACACCGTTTTATATATTTTTATTGTGTATTTATTATCATATATATTTTTTTCTGCACACATGCTGGCACTTGGATGCACTTTCATGGACTGACACAGATTTGTTTGATGTCACGATTCTTTTGACAATTTTAAGATTTGCGATTCTTTTCTTGTCACTTTATCACGATTATATAGATCATTTTTCATTTTATGAATATTAGTAGGAAATAGTTTTATTTCAAGCACTGTATTATTCACTTGGTATTTATCTTCGAATTAATGGAATTTTAATCGCATGAGCACGTTTTCAAGATTTTATGCGATTATTTAGTGATTTTAATTTTAATCCCATGAGTGCGTTTTCAAGATTTTATGCGATTATTTAGTAATTGTGTTATTAGACTTAATTTATTTGGTGTGGAGCGCAACACCATTTATTTCTTATTTAAATCCCAAAGAGATTTAAAAGTCAAAGCCATCTCTTCTTTAAAGGAGCCAAGGAACTTAGCCAAGGGGGAGTCTGCCTCTGTTTTAAGAATGCCTGCAAAACACTGTTTGCATAAAGCTTTACCAGAGCCTGAGGATAGTCTATTTCCACAATTAGGGCATTTTTTTGCGGCCTGACTTGTCTTGCCTTGCCTTGGGGCCTCCTTAGCCGGAAACAAGTAAAAGGCATCCTTAGTGTTTAAAATCAATTCCTAAAGAACACCTGTGCTGCACCACCACCGCAAAAAAAATCTCCCGGCCTGTCAGGTGACCACCACCATGGTGTACTACAGATCCCAGTCTAATAACCACCAAACTACCACAGTAATGGCCTGCCCAGCAGCCTACCTGGACTTGACTGATGCCTGCCTCCACCAGAGCATCCTGGGGATTAGCCTCCATGGTCCCCCTTGAGATCCGGATCCCGCCGCTAGTCCGGTATAGCTGGATGCTGGCGGGATCATACAGGCACAGCGTGGGCTTCCCTCTTCCTCCAGGGATCCGGAAGTCTCGGCCCACAAAGATGACTTAGTTCCCTCGGAAATGATGCGACCCACCGCTTTTAGAGCAGAGAGCAGAGGAAAACACAGACCAGCTACACTGCTCTCGGGGGGGGAACACCATCCTGACCTTGGCCAATTCGGGACTGGAGAGAGGAAGGGAGCGGGTCTGCTGCTAACCGCCGGACTGTACCCGAGCCCCAATACATAAAATGCGGACTAGTTTGAAGAGTGCCGGATAGGACCCAGTCCCCCTGCGCAGATTCACACCCTTCAGGCAGCCCCTGAGAAATGTAGTCCGACGGAGGAAACAAATGACTGACCAGGGACCTGAAGGTCCGCCTTTTGAACTGTTGGCAATGTGTTTCCTGGGTCGATGGGAGGGACTCCATCTCTCAAGGGCTGTCCTGGAAGACAACTGGGGAAATTCAATTTCCTTTTTTATACACCATGGGACACATCAGGCTAACATTCATTACCTGCTGGGATGTCCCAGAGTATTAGCCTTGAGGAGAGGGAGCCAATGCCAAACAATAGCCATCAGAACTTATACGGCAGTCCGCAGTACACTGCAGTCAAAAGCCGAATCCTCAGCTGCTCGAAAAATCCACTTGATAAAATTTTTTTGAATGTATGCACTGAAGACCAGGTAAGCAGCCTTACAAATCTGAACCAGATACCTGATGGCAAAAAGCCCAGGAGGTACCTACACCCCCGGTAGAATAAGCTTTATGTTTCAGATCGTAGCCTAAATGACCAACTGACGGACCCAATTGGCAATGAAAGCTTTGGAAGCTGTCTGCCCCTTCTTGGGTCCTTTTGGTAAACAAAAATCTGATTCTACAAAGAATGCAGTCACCTCACTTCCACCGAACGAGGCTGAGAGGAAAAAAAAAAAAGGCAAAATAATATCCTGATTTAAATGATATACCAACAGCACTTTTGGCAAAAAGGATGAACAGGTCGTAACTGGATCAAGTACAGTTCCCTGGATGAAAGGGCCGCCAACTCAGACACTCTTCTAGCCGAGGTGATAGCCATCAGGAAGGCTAGCTTGCGTGACAGCAAGTCCAATAGAATTTCCTTAATAGGTTCAAATGGTTTTCCGCAACACAGACAGCACCAAGTTCAGGTCCCAAGGACACATAGGTGACCTAATGGAGGGGAAGCAAGCAAGTTGCCCCTTGCATAAAGGTTCGGATCAGTGAATGGGAGGCTAAAGGCCTTTGAAAGGACACAGATGGGGCCAAAACCTGATCTTTGATTGTACTCAAAACCAATTTGATTTCCACAGCTGACCATAGAAAAACAGGATTTTTAAAACAGCTTACCTGTAAAATCCCTTTCTTTGAAGTACATCAGGGTACACAAAGCCATAGTAATTACTATGTGGGTTATAGGCCACCTTCAGGTGATGGACACTGGCACGCTCTAAATTAAAAAGTGCACTCCCTATATAACTCCTCCCACTACTGGGAGCACCTCAGTTTTGTAGCAAAGCAATATAACGTGTACACCAAGAAGGGAGCTCTGTGTCCCCTGATGTACTTCAAAGAAAGGATTTTACAGGTAAGCCGTTTTGAATATCCCGTTTTCATACATCAGGGGACACAGAGCCATAGTAGTTACTATTTGGAATGTCCCATAGCAATGCTAACTGAAGGGAGGGAGACAACTGTAGAGCACCAAGAGACTAGAGGGGAATCATACTGCAGCCTGCAGTACCCTGCGCCCAAAGGCGATATCCTCAATCTTTTACATCTACCTTGATAGAATATGGTAAATGCATGAATTGAAGACCAAGTTACGGCCTTCCAGATCTGAGCCATGGCTTGGTAATGCCCAAGAGGCACCAACAGCCCTGGTGGAATGAGCTTTAATATGAGAAAGGAGGAACTTTCCTCTTTAAACCATAAGTTTGAACAATCACTTGTAACTATGTAACATTTAGAAATAGTAGATTCCGACGATGCCCGTCCTCTTAGGATCGCCTGGAAACAAAAACATCTGTTTTATTAATCTGAGCGGTCACTTTCAATAGACCTTGACCGATCTCACCACATCAAGAGAATGTAGTGACCTTTCTTCCACAGAAACGAGGTTCTGGGAAAAATAATAAAAAATGAAGGCAGAACCATATCCTGGTTTAAATGAAAACCCGATACTACCTTCGGTAGGAATTCAGGATGAGGCTGCAATACAACCTCATTCTTATGAAAAGCCAATATGTCTCTTTACAAGAAAGAGCACCCAACTGATACTCATTTTAACGAAGATATGGCGATCAAGAAAAAAATATTTTTTCCTCGTCAAGAGAACCAAGGGGATATCTCCGTATTGACACAAAAGGCTGCTTCTGTAAGCCGACAGGACTAAAATTATGTCCCATTGGTTCAGGGGTGACCAAACTGGAGAATTAATCCACGTTACCCACTGAATAAAGTTACGAATCAGAGTGAGAAGCAAGTAGAAACTACTGAAGCCGACAGCCCACAGTCTTATTTTAGTATGTTGGTCAAACCGTTAAACTTAACGTTTGTAAGGAAGGATGAATACTGGATCTTGCAAAAGAAGGTCTGGCCACAGTGGTAGGGACCAAGGGTCCCCCTACCACCATCTTTATGATCTCGGCAAACCAAGATCTCCTGGGCCACAAGAATCACCTCCTTCCCTTCTTGCTTGATCCTGCGAAGAAGGCACAGAAGCAGAACAGGAGGGAAAGCATAGATCAGTGAAAACTGATCCCATGGAAATACCAAGGCATCTGTTTTGTATGCCATCAGATTGCTTGTCCTTGACACAAAGTTGTTGAATCCGGAGGACAATAGACCCACGTCTGGAACTCCCCATCCTTGGCATATTGACAGAACGATGCCGGGGTGAAGAACCATTCTCCCGGAAAAAAACAGTACTCAAGTAGTCCGCCTGCCAATTCTCTATTCCTGGAAGGAAAATTGCTGATAGACAAGAAATTCACCTCTTTCTGGGCCACACAACTTCTCGTGCCCCCTTGGTGATTGATATAAGCCACAGCTGTGACATTGTCGGATTGAATGCTGACAGGGCAATTTTGTAGTCTGAACGTCCAGGCCTCCGGGGCCAGCCGTACTGCCTGAATATTGGGGATTTTTTTTGGGGGATATTATAGCAAAAAGTAAAAAATATTGAATTCTCAAAATTGTCGCTCTATTGTTTATAGCACAAAAAATAAAAACTGCAGAGGCGATCAAATACTACCAAAAGAAAGCCATTTGTGGGGGAAAAAAGGACGCCAATTTTGTTGTTTGGGAGCCATGCCGCACGACCGCGCAATTGTCAGTTAAAGCAATGCGGTGCCGAATCGCAAAAAGAGGCCTGGTCCTTTAGCTGCAAAATGGTCCGGGGCTTAAGTGGTTAAGCTATGTCTCCACTACTATGTCCAAAGATTTTTTGGCGATTTTCCGCCACAAATTGACGCAATGCCTGTGTATTCTTGAGGTGCATGGACCTCAAGTTGCACCAAAGCAGTGCAGGGAGAACTTTGAAGCCACTGCAAGCTAAAGTCGCACAGACATGAACGGCACTCATTTGAAATTAAGGCGGCACGACTCGACATGCGTCCCTTCAGTCCCAAATTGCACGAAAAGTCGCAGCAGTGGGAACCTAGCCCCAAGGAACCAAGCGCCTTCCTGGGGCAAAAATATCCTTTTCTGGACTGTATCTATAATCAGCCCCAAGTACTGCAATCTCCTTGATGCTTTCAAGGAGGATCTTACTAGGCTGAGGATCCAATCCAAGTATTCAAGGTAGCCAACTGCGGTAACCAGACCTTGGTTTAAACGGGCTACTGATTGACCTATCAAGAGTATCGTTATACTTTGAGCCCTTAACCCGGCAAAGGGAGAAGCCAGGATCTTTATACACTCGAAGTGCAGTAACTAGCCTGAAAAGGTAGAGCTACAAACTGGAAATGAAGATTTTCTACCTCGAAGCGTAGAAATTTCTGGTGTGCGGGGAAGATCAGCACATGGAGATAAGCATCCTTGATGCTGATAGACGCCAGAAGCTCACCCCTTGTAGGAAGGAGACTAATGAACGGATAAATTCCATGCAGAGAGAAATGCCGCTTACACACGACCGGGCTTTTTGACAGCAAAAGTCTGACGGAACCAGTCAGTTGGACAATTCGATCGTGTGTGGGCTCCATTGGACCTTTGCTTGCTAAAAATCTGAGAAATCTTAGAAATGGAACACGTTTTAAAATTTTCCCACCGGAACTCCACCGGACCGAGAAATCCGTTCGTGTGTAAGCTAGTATGACATACAAAAAACCGACATTAGGGCAGCTATTGGCTACTGGCTATGAACTTCCTTATTCTAGTCTGGTCGTATGTCATCACGTTCGAATCCGTCGGACTGGTGTGATTGTGTGTTGCCAAGTCCATTCATTCGAAAAGTCCAGTCGCGTGTACGCGGCAAAATACTTTTTTCTCTGGATCCTTAGGAACGTTTGATCTGAGAAAAAACAAGGAGAGCTCTTGGCACTCCAGATTGGAGCTATTGAGGAATTTGTTAATTTGTCTTACTGTCAGATCCATGAGAACTGCAGAAGAATTCCCCTTATTGAGCTAGCGGGGCACCTCCATCAGTCATGACATAAATACAGTGGGCAGCCTGGAAGTGGTTAAAGTAGAAATATAGATACAACTTTTTCCTGGTGCCTCCATGGCAGCATACCTGTGACAAGCTCCGCCTTGGCTCCTCCCTCAGGACCAGTGACTATTGTAAAAGAAAAGGATTAGTGCACTCCCAGCATTCTTTTTTTTCCTTAGACCTCATGGTCAGTGAATAGTGGTCAAACATCCTTACCTCTGCGGTCGGCAGCTTCTAGCTGGGTTCAAGCCTCTCCCAGGTGCAGTCCCTATTCTTGGGCAGCTAAATGCGCTAAGATAGGGAGTCTCTTTTGTGGGTCTTTTGGGACAGCAGTTGTCTCTTAACTAAAAGCGCCAATCTGTATTTATATACTGGCATTTGCTCAAACCTGCAGCAAAGAAAACAGCTATACCCATTTTTCAATTAGCCTTATCCTTTCATTTTTCCCTCCTGTCAATTCTCTCACTTTTCTTGTGTTCCTCTTTTTCTCTCTTCGTCCCTCCCACCACCTCTCCCTTGTTGTGGTATTGTACCTTCATTTCTGGATGCTATAGTTGGTGCCGTGCACCTCACGCTGGCTTTTCTGAGTCCCTCAGCATCTTCCTGCCCGCTCTGCGCATATGTCTGAAGCCGGCTTGATAGCTCCTGCCTGAAATCGCAGTGGCCATCTTATTGGGGCAATTTTTTTTTAAAAATGCCCCTTACCTGTCAAAATCATTTTTGCGAGGGTTGTATTTTCCACAGCTGTACCTACCCCTTCTGCTGTTTATTACTGGGTATCAGAGACGTTAAAATTATTATATATATATATATATATATACATATACATATATACATATATATATATATACACACACACACACACACACACACACACACACACACACACACACACACACACAGCAGTTCGTATAGCAAAGAATTTCAGCTCACCAATCGATTCAGCTTCAATTGAGGATTCTTTAGACAGACGATTAAACCCAGACTTAAAGGAGCTTACCAAATGGCAGTTAAATGCCTGGAAGCCAGCAATTGCTTTATCTGTATACAAAGCTCGGCAAGCATGGACCGAAAACCTGGAAACAGTGATTCATCAAAATGTCCCTAGGGAAAATATAGTCAAGGCTTCTGAAGAATTATAGCTCTCAGCAGACTTCACTGGTCACTCTTTGTAGAAAGGTTACAGAAAGCCATTTCCAGTGTCACAAGAGGAAAGTCAGACTTTATCATCCAGAACAGCAGGATTAGACGTAGCCGGGGATTCAGGGATGCTTACTTGCACGCACCCATACTACAACTGTTACAGAAGTATCACTATCCAAGCTTCTTTACGAGAACTGGGTCTCAGATCTTCTCACTGAGATGATGTTCTCCTTTTATCTAAAGATCCAGCCCAGCTAGCAGAACACAGGAGGATTCTGTGGCCTACGCTATCAAGATATATTTAGATGGTGAATCAAAGGAGGCATCTTTTCGCCAGTTTATTTAGGCACCTTATTCCACGTCGCAAAAGGGATGGTGTTCCTGCCATCTCAGAAAATCTTGGCAATCGGTTGGAAAATAAAGAGTGTGAGGACATGGTCCTACCCAACAGCCTCCAGCTAACTCAGATTAATAGGGATTTTTTTCTAACTGTATCCAGATGGTTCCATGATCACATGGATACCTCTAGAATTTCTGAAGCAATGTAGCAAACAGTCTATCCCAGTCCATATATCAAACAAGTTTGATGCACAGGGGTCTGCACTGGTGGACAAAGAGGGAGATGCTTGTAAAGCCACGTTCATTAAGGCATTTCTTCTGGACCAAAGTTACCACAGACGCCAATGCAATAGGCTAGGACAGTGATGGCGAACCTTGGCACTCCAGATGTTTTGGAACTACATTTCCCATGATGCTCATGCACTCTGCAGGGTAGTTGAGCATCATGGGAAATGTAGTTCCAAAACATCTGGGGTGCCAAGGTTTCACCATCACTGGGCTAGGAGACACATTGCAAGCAGATGTTTGTTCAAGGAAGATGGGCGTTCAATGCGGCAGACGTTGCAAATATCCTGGAAATCCAGGCGGCTTATCTCCTATTGATAGCATTGCTCTCTTAGATAAAGGACAAATCAGTTCTAAATTCAGACCAACAGACGCAGTATCATTCATACATACATAACCAAGGCGGAACCCACAACAGTTCCTTACTGAGGGAAGTTGAACTCCTCTTCATTTGGGCAGAGGGGAATCTGAAGGACCCAAGAGTAGTCCATCTTCCAGCCCACTTAAACACAGAGGCCAATCCCCTACCCCAAAGATTCCTGGATCCCAATAAATGGTCCCCACATCTGAAGTTATTCAGTTGGATTGTTTCCAAACTGCATCCTTTTGCTACAACAAGCAATACCAAGCTGCAGAGGTTTATTTCACATTTACCTCACCCTTGGGCAGAAGCAATAGATGCCCTGACAAGTCCTTGAGCATGCAATCTAAATTTAGGCCTCCTACCTTAAACTCTCGAGACTTTCAACAATAACGGTGATAACAGTCCTGCTATTTTTACAGGGAGACCCACGATTCCCTAGGGCAGGGATATGCAATTAGTGGACCTCCAGCTGTTGATGGTCCTTGGAACTGATGGGAGACCTACCTACAACAGCTTATATAACTGTACACCTGCTCCTTCAAATTCACTTTCCATAAGCCTAGTCTTTACTTTCTGAAATGATGGTTGCAGGGGTATTTCTGAAAAAGACGGTACATGGGTTTATATGATATAAACTGACTGCAAATCAGGACAAATGTTACAGATATGCTGATGTGATGCACCTGCTAAAGTGCCTACGGTCTTGCTCATGAACTGTTTGAAACATCTGTTGTATCTCCTGCACACACTGGGCTTTTTGCAGCTGATGGGAGACTTGATTATAAAGCTTGAATACTTGTTGCTCTTTTTTTTTTTTTAACAGAAAGATTTTTTATTGTTTTGTCTTTTACAAAAACAAGGTGATAACATAACAGAACAATATCAGTATGGTAGTTATGCAAAACAAAATCACAAGACACATAAGTATCACATTCTAGGCATCCTAGAGGATATCAAACCAAAAACCCAGCATCCAATAACATCGAATCCTAACAACCTATTCCGCCCAATAAGGAACGACATGTTCACCTGGTTGCATCTAGAAGGGCACAGGTACTACCTACCCCGGGGGGGGGGGGGGGGGGGGGAGGGAACGGGCCTACAAATGATAATACGGAAAGGGGCCCGCTGATACAGAAAGGATGGCACCCAGGGACCGGAATCACCCTCACAGCCTAGGAACCACCATGAGGGGGGGGGGGGGGGGGGGGGGGGCGGGGGAGGGGGAGAAGGGGGACGGGAAGGGAGAGGAGGCCCACCTCCGACTCAGGATAAGCCAGGCATCAGGGGGGGAGCAGGTCTACACAAGACCCACCCCACCGAAGCATGGTCAGCCACAAGCGTCAATCCAGTTTGACCAGATTTTGTCAAATTTTTTCGGACAGTTTCTACTTTCATAGGTAATACGGTACAATGGGAGGACATTGTTGATCGTTTTCCGCCACATCGCCGCAGACGGCGGATCTGGCTGTTTCCACCTGAGTAGTATTTCCCTCCTGGCGTAAAATAGCGCGTATGTCAGACATAGCTTGACATAACGGTCACCCTCTATGTCATCCAGGCGACTAAGCAAAAATGTCAAGGGATCCAGTGGTATCGGCATCCCACAGACCTCTCCAAGAGCATCCGCCACCTCACTCCAGAACTGACGCAGTCTTGGGCATGTCCAGACCATATGGAAAAACGACCCCGCCTCCGAGTCACACCTAGTACAGTTGGGGCTGAGGCCCGGGTAAATGTTCGCAACCCTCTGAGGGGTATAATAGGCCCTATGAATAAATTTTAGTTGTATAAAACGGTCCCTGGCCGCAATCATAGAAGGGATGTAGGTGAGCAGGCAATCCTCCCACTCCTCCACATCCAGAGAGGGAATGTCCCCCTGCCATTTGAGTCTGGACCGGCAAGTCGTAATGTCATGGGCAACCGTCAGGTGAAGGTACAGGGAAGAAAGAGGCTTCTCCAGGCCCACCGAAATCAGCAGGCTTTCAATGGGGTCAGTCTCCAGTATAGGGCGGGAAGGGAACTGAGCTCTAAGGGCATGCTGAAGCTGCCAATATCTAAAAACGAACGACCCCGGTAGGCGGTAGTCCCGACGCAAGTCCCGAAATGTAGCTATCTCCCCCCTCGGCATCACCTGTCGGAGCGTCACAATCCCCCTCTTAGCCCAAGCCGCAGGGTCAGGGACCGTGAGCAGATGGGGCAGCGAGGGGTTAGCCCAGAGAGGAGTGTGGGGAGAGACGCAGCCCGGCTTCCGGATAGCCACCCTGGAAGCCTTCCACACCCGGAGCACAGTTGCCATGGGCCCAGTCACCCTAGGGTCGGCTTTTTCCCCCCTATAAGGGAGGTTGGACAGTGCCGCATAAGAACCGAGATGAGCGGCCTCCAGGGTAACCGCCGGATTTTGACGGGGCTGCGAGAACCACCACCTAACCGTAACCAGGACCGCCGCCCAATAGTACACCAGGAAATTAGGAAGAGCCAGACCTCCCCTAGACAGCGGGAGATAAAGGATCTTCCTAGACACCCGAGGGGTCCTCCCCGCCCAGATAAAGGCCGACACCACACCATCCAGTTTGTGAAAAAAGGATCGTGGAATGGGAACAGGGGTCTGCCTAAAGTAATACAAGAATTTGGGTAAGTAAATCATTTTCAGGAGATTACCTCTACCCAGAGGTGAGAGGGGGAGGTTCCTCCAGGCGACACACTTCTGTTGCAGCTGGGCGAGCAGTGGGTACACATTCTTATCTATATAGCCCGACAGATCCGCCCCTATCCGCACACCCAGATAGGTGAACTCCTCCACCCACTCCAGTGGAGTGCCCGTGTCTCCCCTGGGGAGAGGTCGGCCCAGCGGAAACAGAACTGATTTGTTCCAGTTTATGCGGATGCCCGAGTATCTGCCAAACCTGTCAAAGGTCTCCAGGGCCGCCCGCAGTGAGTACCCAGCATCTGCCAGATACAGTAGGGAGTCATCGGCGTACATGGAGATCTTATCCTCCACCACTCCCACCCGTATTCCCTTAATCGAAGCATCTGCTCTAAGAAGGATAGCGAGGGGCTCCAGAGCGAGGGCGAACAAAGCCGGGGAGAGTGGGCAACCCTGTCGCGTGCCCCTCCCCAGCCTGAACGCCTCCGACAGGACCCCATTCGTCCGGACACGAGCCTCGGGCCTCTCGTAGAGCATCCGGAGCCATGCACAGATTTCAGGGCCGAATCCGAACCTAGCCAGGACCTCCCAAAGGAAGCCCCACTCGACCGAGTCGAAGGCCTTCTCAGCGTCGACTGAGGCCACGACCCCCGACCCCCCAGACGAAGCCAGTGCTATATGTGTGTGGAGCCGTCGGATGTTTATGTCCGTACCCCTACCCGGCATAAATCCCGTCTGGTCCGAGTGCACCAGGGCTGTGATAACAGAGTTAAACCTCATGGCCAGCACTTTGGACAGAATTTTAGCGTCCACATTTAGTAGGGATATGGGACGGTATGAGGGGCAGAGGGTAGGATCTTTTCCCGGCTTATGGATAACTACAATGACTGCCTCATGCATAGAATCCGGGAGGGTACCGTCAAGTCTGGCTCTAGTCAGCAGGGCCTGGAATTTCGGGGCTAGTTGATCCGCATACAGTTTATAGAATTCCACCGGAAGGCCGTCCGGCCCCGGCGTCTTACCCGCCTGCATGGACTTCAGCGCTCCAAGTATTTCCTCAGTGGATATAGGGGCGTCCAGGGCCTTAGCGTACGTGGGGGTGAGAGTCGGTATGTCAATCCCCTGGAGGTAGCCCTCCAGCTCAGTCAGGTCATAGGTCGCACGGGAGCTATAGAGTTGTCTGTAGTAGGAGACGAACTCCCGGTTGATGTCCGCCGGGAGGGTCAAAATGGAGCCATCGGCCGCTCTAATCTGGCTGATATTCCCTCCCACCGATTGTTCCCTAGAGAGCCAGGCCAAGAGGCGTCCAGTCCGCTCCCCTTGTTCAAATATCCTCTGGGTTTGATAGAGCAGTCGTTTCTGCGTCATCTGTGTCCGCAGAAGGAGTACATCTCTCAACACCGACTGCAATCTATCATGATGGTGCGGTTCTGGGTTCCGAACATAGATCGCCTCCCGCCTGGCTGCCTCCGCCTCCAACCTCGTAAGCTCAGCCCCACGCTCCCTCCTAACCCCGGCTATAATAGCTTGGTATTGTCCCCTCGAGTATGCTTTAAAGGCATCCCACACAGAGGAAGCGGAGGCCGAGTCAGCGTTAGATCTCCAATATGTGACCAACGCTTCCCCAAACCTCGGCTCGACCCCCTCGTCCGTGATCCAATATCTGGAGAGGCGCCACAGTCTGTCTGAATGAGCCAGAGAAAGGTCCAGGTCAAGGAGAAGTGGGGCATGGTCTGAGATACCTCGGGGAAGAATCCGGACGTCCCTGACTTTGGGAAGAACAGGGGCACCCGCATAAATCAGGTCGATTCGGGAAAACGTTCTATGTGAGGCAGAATGACACGTATAGGCCCTGGTCTGGGGATGTCGCCATCTCCAGACGTCGACCAGGCCATAGGTCTCCGCCCACTCTGCCAGGCCCTGTCTGCTCACTCCCGAAGGGAGAAGCCGATCCAGACCTGCGTCAGGGACAAGATTGAAATCGCCCAACAGCAAAAACTTGTTGCTCTTTAAAATGCATCTCGCCAAAATTGCTTTATCTCTAGGCAATATGTTATGACTGCCTGGAAATTTACCTGCACTTTTTGGTATTTTTTTTTTTTTTATATTTTCTGGCGTTTTTGAACCGATGTCGAGACTTTACATAGCTTACATATCAGCAGTTAATAAGCGCATTCTCTAGCAGTCTATCACTATACCCAGTTGCATTTAAAATTGCCGGTTGTCGCTGGCTGTATAGGTACTCCTTAAAAGATTGCCCACAGGATTAATATGAAAAAAAACCTGACCTTCTGTATACTGAACGGGGTAGACTTACTGCAACAGATACGCTAAGAGTTATAAACCATACTGTTAAAACAGAGAAAGTTTCTTTTACTGTATTGCAAAAAGGTACTAAAACTGGGGAAACAAAAAAATACAAACAAACCCAGTATGAAAGGAAAAACTACGAAGGGGAATGAACAGAAAACCCCCAAAGGGAAAGCCAATGTCAATACCAGTATGATTTAACAATGTATGACCAAGGAGTAAGCCCAAAGAGTCCAGGGCTAAGAAAACCAGTGAAAGGATCACAAGAGAAGGAAGACTATGCTGGGAAAAAGGGTGGAGAGATCTCAGATATATCCAAGGATGAGAGTAGAGAAAGTGAATTGGAATCAAGTAAAATGGAACGGAAAATGGATGATCAAGCTGACTAAAATGGAAATGGAGAGGTTTTCCAGATTAGAAAATGTTATAAAAGTAGAAATCTCTACACTGCAGGTAGATCTGGGACAATTGTTGAAACGGGTTGAGGCGACTGAAGAGAGAACTGATAACCAAGCTCAGGATCTAATAAAGTTAAATGGCACAGGTTAACTTAATGCAAAAAGAGCAGCATATAAAATTAGAATCTATGAATTAGAATAGGTTTAAAAGGTCAAAAAGATGAAAAATCAAGGAGATGGAGGTGGGGGAAGTGGCAATGGTCATCTACAGTAGTCAGATATCCTCCCAAAGAGTTCAACAATCTCAGACAAGAGCCCCGAGACCACCAATGTAGTGAGACGCATCAGGTTGGGGAAATTATAGATCACAAATTAAATTTATGAAAAGATGGCAGGAAGTTGATTGCCCTAAAATCCGGGCTTGGATACTCTGTATAAATGCAATATATAACCTGGAGAGTTTAGATGATAGGTGGGAGGAAGGAGAAGAGGTAGATCAAAGATAAATGGGAAAGTTAAAGTTAGAAAGAGTTTAAAAAGACGTGGAGATATGTTGAGGTAGTAAGTTAGGCCCCATGCACACGAGACGCCGCTGCAAACTCTGCTGAATGCATGTTTTTAAAAGCCGAAACTGACGTTTAGAAATGCCTGTTTTGATGCGTTTGCATGACACGTTTAGCTGCATTTGCATCTAGAAGTGATTGTCCACCTGCCACAAGTTGTGGATTGTCCACTTGCAATTGCTTAAAATATTTATTTCATTGTTTTTCATCATTTGCCATAATTTTTGATATTTTTAATGTCAAAAACATAGGGCACCTTTAAAAACGCTTATAAACAAAAACGCAGCAAAACACTGTACCGGTGATTTGGCATCTGAAAAGTGGAAAACTTGTGTCTGAACCCATTTTTTGCTTCTGGAAAAAATGAGGTTAAAACGCAACTGCCTAAAAACGTAAAAAAACATGGACACACAGGATAACATTGAATGAGTTCAGGGGCAGTTGAAAAAAAGTGTCCAACTGCCTCTGAACGTGCGTATAACAGCGTCTCGTGTGCATGGGGCCTTAACAGAAGGAGGTAATGAGGTAATGATCAAAAAGGATATAGTTCTTGGAGTTAGAGGAAGGGTGAAAAGGGGTGGAGAATGTTAAGTATATTTAAATATGTAAGTAAATACGTGGTTTTGTATGATGACATATACATACATACATACATACATACATACATATATATATATATATATATATATATATATATATACATATATATACACATATACATATATATACACACACACACATACATACAATTACTCACGCATGACACTTTTTAGTCACTTGATCATCAAATTGGCGTATGTGACACTGTGCGATCTAATCGCCGGGGCTTACCCCAGAGTGGCTTATAGATTCCAGTCTTAGGCTGGGGGGAGAGAGCCTGCTTGAGATGTAATAACTTACCTCGCTGTGAAGTGGAGGGATAAGAATGTTTTCATTCTGTCCTCCCTTCATGCAGACAATACTGTCCGAATGTCTACGGTGACTGGTGTTGTGGAGAAACCCCTCTGTCCACGAATATAACCTTAATATTGGAGGTGTGGACCTCAATGACCAGTTGTTGGCGCCGTACCCAATTGCCCTTCTGCTTCCAGCTGCATGAGAGGCATTTTCCGCATGTCCTCTCTGGTACCCCTACCCCAAGAAACCCCCAAAGAAGATGTGTCTGTAGAAAGCGTGACATCCGCTTTTATTGTCCCTCCTGTCCTGACCAACCTAATCTCTGCATTGGTGACTGTTTTGAATGCTATCACACGCACTAGTTGAGTATTAGCGTAGGGTACAGCACCACAGTCATAGGCACAGGTACACAGGTCTTGAAAGATGCAACGGCCATCACATTTTGAGAGTCCCTAATCTGCAATGTACAGTTTATTTAATTTTTTTTACAGTTTTTATAAAAGTGAAAAAAGTGGAAAAAAATAAATAAAAAAGCCAAAAATAGTTGTGGTTGCATTTTTCTTCGCTCTATTCCCCCCTCTCATGTTCATGCTCTGTCCGCTCACTACTGTTCTATATCCATCGATCTCTCCATTTTATTTTTACTATGTTTTATTGTATTTGCTTTGCAGGTATGGTATGTTCTACTGTAAGGTTTATTTTGTTAACTACCATTTGCTTGGCAGGTACGTCATTCAGCTGCAGCGCAGATTTATCTTGACAGCAACAGCGTTTGCTCCTACAATACATAAAGCCGCAATGCCAGCGCTGTAGGAGGTGATTTCACCAACACAGTTAAAATAAGCATACATGCCGAAGCATGGGGGCAGCAGGGGTGAAGGAGCGATTTTCTCCTAACTTTTGGGGCGGATGCCCCCCTGCTTCGGCATATATTTTTTAGGCCATTCAGCTGCAGCACTGATTTATTTATCTTAACAGCAACAGTGTTTGCTCCCACGATACATAAAGCCATGACTCCAGTGCTGTAGGAGGCAATTTCACCACCACAGTTAAAAACAAAATGGTGCATGTATGTACATCATTAGAAGTGGGTAGATGAAGGGAGATATTCTAATGGTGGGCATACCTACTGATCAATCTCTTTGTTCAGCCCACAGGCTGCATGAAAACAAAAATATATGCCCAACAAGGACCAGCAACGTACTGGTATGCTGCTGGACTTTGAGTGGTTATACCAGAATGCTGCCTGCGGGTTTAGGCATTATTTTCAGCCAGCGGTTGGCTTTCATGTAAAAGCAATCCTAGTGGTATTGGCCTCTAGACTGCTTTTACAAGCAGTGGGAGGGAATGTCGTCCCCCCTCCCCCCCCACCATCATCTTCCATGTCCCAACAGCGAACTTGAGAATGCACCCGGTGGTTCCGCCAGCTGACCATAGGGCTGATCAGAGACCAGAACAGCGCTAATCTCTATTGCTTAAGAAACCGGAAGCTATGAGCATTTCATGATAGATATCACTGGATATAAACAGCGCCATTGGGAAATTGGGAATGCATTTTATCAAACCGATCTTGGTGTGCCCAGATGCTTTGAGGGCAGAGGAGAGATCTAGGATCTAATAGACCCCAATTTTTGAAAAAATGACAGTACCTGTCACTACCTATTGCTATTACAGGGGATATTTACATTCCCTGAGATAAAAAAAAAAAAAAAAAAAAGACCCCACCCCCCTGCTCTCGCGTAAAGGCAAACGTAAGCGTTGGTCTGGCGTCATATGTAAAAAGCAATTGCATCATGCATGTGAGGTATCACCGCGAAGGTCAGATCGAGGGCAGTCATTTTTAGCAGTAGCTCTCCTCTGTACATATAAAGTAGTAACCTGTAAAGGCTTTTAAAAATGTATGTAGTTTGTCTCTGATGCACGTTTGCACGCATTTTTAAAGCATGTCGTGTTTGGCATCTATGTACTCTGTCTAAAATCATCTTTATTTCATCAAACATTTGGGAAATATAGTGCGTTTTAGTGCATTAAAACTAAAAAAAAAAAGTGCGTTTTTCCCCCCAAAAAAAAGGTGTTTGAAAAAGCGCTGAGCAAATACTGTGTGAAAGAAATAAAATTCAAATCCCACCATTTTAATCTGTAGGGCCTTTGCCATCTTGGCATTTTATGTGGTATCCCCGTACTCAGGAGAAGCCACTAAATGTATTTTGGGGTGTAATTCCACATATAACCATGGCATGTGTGAGCAATACATCATTTAGTGACAACTTTTTGTAAAAAAAATAAAAATAAAAATTTGTCACTCGGGACAAAAAAATTTAATATTCAATGGGCGCAACATGCCTCAGCAATTTCCTTGGGGTGTCAGTAGACACTCAAACTAAAAGCTGTGTGAATTCCAGAAAATTTACCTTAGTTTGTAGATTCTAAAACATTTGCGCAAAAAAACTAAAAATTTAATTAAAAAAAAAATCGCAGAGGCAATCAAATACCATCAAAAGAAAGCACTATTGTGGGGAAAAAAAGGACACACATTTTGTTTGGGTAAAACATTGCATGACCATGCAATTACCAGTTAAAGCAGCACAGTGCCAAATTGTAAAATGTCCTCTGGTCTTTAGGCAGCCAAATGGTCTGGGGCTTAAGTGGTTAAAGGGGAAGAAATTATAAAATGTGATGAAGAAAAGGTTTCCTAGGCCTGAAAGCAATGCAAACACATACACACACACTTACCCGCAAATAGTAGTGTGAAGACCACGACTAACTGGTAGACTGCATGGCCTAAAATATTTTTCATCATTGTGCGAGATATGAGGGGTTTATTTCTCCCATAAGGTTTTCTCAATAACAGAGATTCAGTTGGAGGCTCAGTTGCCAAAGCAAGTGATGCAAATGTGTCCATAATAAGATTTACCCATAACATCTGAACAGCCTTAAGTGGAGAGTCCTGAGAAGAAAAAAAGAAGGTATTGTGAAGTGTTGCATGGAAAATGGCTACCCATTTAGTATAGCATTATTATATCCCATGCAAGAGAATGGATAGTTCCTTATAAAAATGTGCAGATTAAAATACTTTAAGGGCTGGTTAGCGCCAGACACTTTCCAGTGCATTTAAAAAATAAAAAAGGCAATGGGATGCATTGAACAAAATGCATCTATGCTAAAAACACACCTGGAACACCGAAATTGCTACACGTTTTACAATAATCTTATTAATGTCTTCCCAAAGGCTGCGGCATCTCTAAGTAAGCTTGTACACTTGGAAGGAGGGGGGGTCCAGAAAGGTCTACTAATTCAGGTGACCACTGTGGGGGTAACATGATCAGGAGGCAGTCTGTCTGTGCTAGGAGCACGCAGTCAGCGTGTTCTTGCCACAAAAACCTCTATTGCCCATAGATGCATGTGTGTGGTGTTAAAGCCCATTCTCTGACACTGCATAGTGCGTTACATGGGGGCAGGAGGTTAAATATTTCATCGAATTACATTTCCTATATTTGTCAGGTTTGGTTTGCCTAAAGAATAACAGACTGCAGAAGAGCCAAGACACCTGTCCCTTTATAATACACCATGTAAGGACTCAATCCCTGCCTGTAAAAATTTAACTAGTAGCAAGGGAAAATTAAGCATCCCATCAAAAGTTGCGGTTTGTGTCATAGTGTGCTACAGATCCCCTGACATGTTTTAGTGCACCTAGCATTCTCCTGGCAGCATAAACTCACATCTAGTGAATCTGGCTGTGATATTTTTCTCTATAATTTAACACGTTTGTGTTTGACCATGCACTAAACATGTGCATTCTGTACAAATTAAAAATAAACTACTCCTCTGACTATATGGGAGGGAGGACTGGCCTGTTTGGGAAAAGGCCAAGGGCTCATCCACCAGAAGTCTCAGTATATCTCTGTACTAAGATCTCTTGGATCAATTTAGGGCAAAAAGGATAACTAGAATCAGCTTCACTGGAGGGAATGCATACACCAGTTTGAATGGAGATGAAGGGGGATTTCTACTCGTGGCTACAAACCTGTTCAGTCTCTCTTGGAATCTGCTGTCAATGATGCCCACATCTAGAGCTCCCTACTTTTAAGAGCATCAGAAAACTCAGGGTTGAAGAGAGACCACTCCAGAAGCCCTCTTACCAATTTTACACTATCGGTGTGTAAATGGCCAACAGTCATACAAGGTTCTCGATCCAGGAAAAAAAAAAAAAAAAAAAAAAAAAAAAAAGCTAGCTTCTTTCAGGCCTATTTAACGCCTGGTTTCCCCATTGATGATTTATGCAGCCCACAGCCACGGCACTGCGACATCATTCATACTGGGTGACTATGTGGGAGAGGGGTCCAAGGTCCAAGAGTCAGTCTTGTGGCTCTTCAACTAAAAAGAATATTGATGGGGTCCATAGACTCCAGTAGGGACTAGGTGCCCTGAACAGTTGGGGAATTTTAGATACTGCTCCAGCCTGACAGACTGGTGTCCATTATTCCATCCCTGAGAGAGGAAAGGAATGATTTCTTGGATTCTAGGGTGGAGTTGAAAATCTATTAAGTGAGATTTCACATACTACTATGAGAAAGCCGACATTAAACGGACACCCTAAGATTTTAGCAGGGCAAGAAGCAGAGCAAATAACTCTGTAAAGACTGATAGAGCATAAGAGCCTGAAAGTCAGGAAGACAAACTGAAAGCCTTGGTTTCCTATGGACTGTGTGGTGTGCGGGTATAAATGGGAAAGTGAAAATAGGCACTGGTGACGATATCCATTGATGCCACAAGTTCCCCTTATCGGAATGAAGAGATGATCTAAGGAAATGCCATGCGGAATTTGGAGACACTTAGGTATCTGTTCAGGAACTTTAGGTCTAAAATGGAACAAATAACTCCATTTGGTTTTGAGACCATGAATAGGTTTGAAAAAACAAAAAAAAACACACCAGCAGTAGGGCTGGAAGCGTTTGCCCACCCCTGGCACTACCAGCTGTGCTACGCTTTTCCCCCCCTTTCCTCTAATTCCACTAGTTCTGAGGAAATTCAGAGAAGAAAGGACAGACTTAATACTAGTCACTCCCTTTTGGCCAAAAAGACCTTGGTTTGCGGGACTTCGAAACCTAGCCTCAAAGCCTCCATGGAGGTTACCACCCAGAAAAGATCTGTTATCCCAGGGGTCAGTAAGTCATCCAGAAGTGGAACTTCCACAGCTAACTGCCTGGTTTCTGAGGAGGACCTCTTAAAAGCGAAAGGGCTCTTGGATAAAGTGGTAAAGACCCTGCTATCCAGCAGGAAAGCAGTCACTCAGGCAATTTACATGAAGGTCTGGAAGAAGTTCAACTCCTGGTGTAGGCCCAGAGAGCTCAAAGTCAAGAGCACGGTGTCCGTCCTGGAGTTTCTCCATGAAGGAATGGAGAAGGGGCTAGCAGCCAGCACCCTAAAGACTCAGGTGGTAGCCTTATCAGTTTTCTTTGAAAAGACTTTAGCAAAAGACTTTAATTTCTAGATTTTTTAGGGCTCTTGCTCGAAGTAGACCGGTAGCCCTCAAAGACTTTCCCAGTTGGGATTTCTCAACAGATCCTTAACTGCTTCTCCAGAGGATCCTGATAGGACCAACTTGACAGAATCTCCCTCTGAAGGGGTCTGGAATGGAACCTGGCCCATTGAATAGCCGGGATTGCTGCCGTAAGCAGACCCAGAACTGCCATTGCCGTCCTGACCGAGACTGCCTGGTTGCCCTGTATCTGCTTTACAGCTAGCTGCAACTTTTCCTGCTTCTCCAGTGGCAGGAACACTTTTTGGAGAACCGAGTTTATCACATACCCCAAAAATGTAATCTCCTGTGAGGGGACCAGGTTTGACTTCTCCAGATTCAGAAGCCAGCCCAGGTCCTCGAGGTGAGACTGGGACGTCCGGAGATTGACTAGGACCTGCTCCCTGGAGTATGCAAAAAAACCAAAAGGTCGTCCAGATAAGGGACGACTGAAATCCCCTTTAATTTCAGGGGCTCCTGAGACTCTGCCATAATCTTTGCAAAGACTCTGGGAGAGGACGAGAGTCCTAATGGCAGAGCCCTGAATTGGAGGTGCCACACCGAGCTCCCCAAATTCAATGCCAGGCGCAGGAACTGCTGTGATGCCCGATGAATGGGTATATGAAAGTAGGCATCCCTTAGATCCAGGGATGCCATGAAACAATTTGGGGTCAACAATTTTGTGATGGAAAAAAATTGTATCCATCCTGAAATGTTTGTACCGTATAGACCCGTTCAGAACTTTTAAGTTCAGGATCAGACGGTACTTCCCTGAGGGTTTCCTCGCCAGAAAGTATTAGATTAAAACCTCTTGCCTTATAAGCTCCTGTAATAAGAGCTTCATTGCAGAGGCCTTCTCCTGATCCCTCGGCAGAGCCGTCAGATAGAACCTGCTCGGGGGTGGTTCTGAAAACTCCAACCTGTAACCCTGATCGACTACGCTTTTCACAAACAAATTTGGAGACAGCCTGTCCCACTGTTCGCGAAAAGCTGACAGTCTACCCCCGACTGGGGAGAGACTGTCACTTGCTCTTGGAGATCTGCTCTGGGGGGAGATCTAAAGAGAACTCCACCCCTGCCTCTACCTCTCTGTGAACCCCACCGGCTCTTATGGTCCTGGTCTTTTTTATGGGACTGTTGAAGAGCACAAACATTTTATCCAGCACTGACTCTAGATCGGGGCCGAAGAGCAAGTCACCTGAAAAAGGCAGACTACACAATTTGACCTTAGAGGCTGTGTCCCCAGACCATGTTTTCAGCCAAATTGCCCTCCTGGCTGAATTCACAAGAGCCGAGGACCTGGCAGCTAGCTTGACTGACTCTGCTGATGCATCTGCCATATATTTGACTGCATTTAGAACTAGTGGGAAAGAGATCCTTGCAGAGCGTCCCCGCTTCTACATGGCTCTTCAGTTTCTCCACCCAGCATTCCAGGTTCCTGGCCACTACCGTAGCAGCCATGGCCGGCTTCAGACTGACTGAAGCTGCATACCAGGCTTTGAGGATGGAGTCAGCTTTTTTTATCCATTGGGTCTTTTAGGACCCTCATATCCTCAAAGGCTAGATCCGTTTGCCTAGATACCTGCGAGAAAGCTGCATCAACTCTGGGTTTTTTGTTCTAAACCTCAGAATCCTTATCCTCAAAAGGAAACCTTCTCTTGAGAGCCTTGGAGAAAAAAAAAAGGGCTTTTTCTGGGTCCTTCCACTCTTTTTCACCGTATCCGAGAGGACCCTGTGGACTGGAAAAACTCTCGTTTTGTTTCGTCCAACCCCTGGTACATTTTGTCATGAATTGACAGTTGTACTTTTTCCTCCTGGATTTCTAGAGTCGTGTAGATTGCTCTAAGGATGTCATCCACCTCCTCTAGCGATAGCGTATAGCGAGAGCCCCTGCTATCTTCTTCCTCCTCCTCTTCAGAATCCCTGATGGAGATAAAAGTACTACCCCCTTCGTCTCCAGAGTCCTCGGTTTCAACCTGTCTGGACGACGATGCCCTGGGGCTAGGTGGCAAGTTCTGAGGCTCGGTCTGTCCGGAAGGGTTTTGTATCAGCATGGACCTGAACTCAATGGGTTTGTCAGTTCCTTAACTGAGGAAAATAACTTCTATTGCTGGGATGTTTCCTCTTCCACCAACTCCCTGATACAAGCTCTGCACATTGCCTTCTGCCACAAGTCTCTAAGGGGGTTTTTGCAAGAAGGACATTTCCTCTGGCTTGGTTTAGTCTTCCCTAGTGACCTTTCCTGAAACGACATACAGGTTAAACTCACTAAATGTTTTAACTACCAGCAGCTACCACCAAGCCAGTGCAGAGACCCATCACCAAACCGACCACTAGTGAGACCCCTGAACTAGGCTGCAAAGGTCAGAGAGAAGTCAACTCTGACCTGCAGCGACAGGCCCCCAAGAGGGGGGAAACAGACAAAAAAACATCACAAGCATAGCCCAATAGTAAAGCAGAGGGTGCTACTGCACCTTACATACCTGGGCTGGACCGGTGCTAGGGGCGCCTGCCTCCACCATTACCGACTTGCACTCCTCCATTCAGCCGAGTGAGACAGCTTCTTGTCATTCAGTTCCACCATGCATTTGAATTTTCCCGGCCGCCGCGTCATGGCTGGCCAGAAGCACACGGTCACCTGACCCGCCCCATGGTCCCTGCGTTCCAGGTGCTTGAACCACAGCGCCACGCCCCCCCAGAGCGTCGGGACCCGGCGCCGAGAACGGAGCCACGCCGCTGACCTGCAGCAGAGCCCTCTCTGCGCTGTCCAGCGGCCACACGACGCCGGCACTCTGAGGGTCCTCGCTCCTGCGAGATGGCGGGACCAGGAGCTCCAGGAGACCTCTCCCACTGGAGATGCTGCTGGGGGCCAAAGAACAACAACTGCAAGGTAAGCTTTTACTCCCCCGGAGAGAGTATAGCTTCCCCCTGGGTTCCAGGCACATGCTTCCCCCATGGAGGAAACACATTAACTGAAGCCATGGGGGAAGGGGGAGGCGTTTTTAAAGTGGGCATGTGTTTCCTGAGAAGGTGGAGCTACACTCTCCGGGGTTTTCCTGAAAGGCGATTTGAGAAAATTGTGAAAACATCACATGTAAAAATAGGATATAGTGACAATTACAGGGAAAACCTGTACCTTTTCAATGCTGCAAGTTCCTGGAGGGGACCAAGCTTCACTTGTCACAATGGGCATTACCCCTGAAGGCATTTTCAGGATCTGGGTGCCATAAGAATGGACCACAGCCTTGTGGCCAGAAACTGTGGGACATCAGATTCAAGATGTGAACTTACTGCAGGTGGCTTAAAGGAACGGTAGGAACAAGTCATGCTTGCAAGTTTTTCCCCTTATGCATTTGTCAGCTTGCTTAATGCTATATATGCTATCCAGAATAAAAACTTTAAGGACTCAATCAGCAAGTGTCTCTGAATGGCAATGGGGTTCCTTTTCAACATATTTTAAGGCGAGTGTTACATGCACTGACGTTTCTCTTTTTGGAAGGTGTGTTTTGATGAAAACCAAAGCAGTTTTTTCTCTTTTGCTCCAAAAAGGCAAAACTTGTGAATTAACCCTACACATTTGTTTTCAAGTAGACAAACCAAGAAAAAAAAAAAATGTGAAAAAAAGGGCAGCTGCATCTTTTCAATTACTAAAACAGTAACATCACTGAAAATAACAAAAAAATGAAAACAGCAGAGTAAGAAATAAGGTAGACAGTATGCTGGTTAGTATGCTCAACTTATGTATGAAAAGAAGTTAAGGACAAGTAACCTTAGCCTTCCCAGATACATCTAGGTCACAGCACTAGAGTATGCACGGTCATCTGTCAAGTATTGCATATTTAATGTGAATGAGAAACATGGTGCTTACTTGTGTGATACATGCTCCAGTAAAAGCTACAATAACTGCAACTACATTGACGGTAAGCTGGAATTGTAGAAATTTTGAGATACTGTCATACACGTTTCTTCCCCACATTACTGCTTTTACAATGCTGGAGAAGTTGTCATCTGTGAGAATAATATCAGAAGCTTCTTTTGCAACATCTGTTCCAGCAATACCCTGTGAAGAAAGGCAAAGGGAATAAAGTTTAATAAAACACATGCATTCCCCAAAGCAACACCACTGTACATTAAACAATGAATTATTAAATAAGCAAAGACACTTGTCTGCCTCAAGTGCTCTCATAAATGCATCTTGGGCACACTGCCTTCTCTATTCATTTAATGACACGAGAAAGTCTCAAGACACAAAATGATGCAGCATCTACAGAGGACATGAAAAGTTGTATTAAATAATTTACTAAAGCCTTCAAAAAAACAAACCTGACCACAAAAAATTTCACATGCTATTGTCACTGTGTAAAGCTTAAAAGGGCAATTTCAAAATTGAGATTTAAATTTTTAGGAAATGTAGATAAGGCTTACACACCCACCAGTTTCTTCCATATTTCAGAAATGCGGTCAGCAACCAAGCGTACATACCCGTATGCTCGGGGAGGTTCATGTCCACCTCCACGAGGATGAACAGGTGTTTTATGCATCCCTGTATAATCAGTCCAATTTCTGTAAAATTCAGAGCCAGAAGATACATGGATACAGCCGCTGCTCCCAATATGACTTCCATGTGGGTGTGTCCCCCCCAAACACATCACACAACATAATGTGACTTGCTGTTCCCACAACATGGAATAAGGCGTCTTGCTGCTCCCTCCCCCGTTAACCTCCAATGTTGAAAGACACGTGGCCTGGTACAGTTCAGCAAGGGCACACTTGCTGCCCTTTTCTTTTTTGGCCATCCAGAGTGCATGCTTGAATAAACTGTGTGGTTGGAATAATAAGGGAGACTATATTGTTCTGTTCAAGTAATTTCAATTTTTTTTCTAAAATGTCATCCAACCCCTTCTTGCTTTTTCCAGTGTTTAAACACTTAAAAGCCCAAGGAGGAATAAGTGGTCACATGATCAGAAGCTGGTTATGCCAGTTACATATCTGTAGCCAAGACCAAGCTATCTAAGCTCGGTCTTGGTGCTGAAAGTACGCGAGTGCACCCTAAGCAGATAAACTTAAAGGCTACCCCTTTGCCGCTGCTTATAAGCAGCAGTCGTAAAGGAGTTCAGGACTAATTTATACAGTTCTGTAAAATGTGCAACTTTAAGGCATTCCCCAAGCATCAGGATTTGCACTTTAAGCTGCATGAAAGCTCCTGTTTTGCTGAATGGAATTTTTTTTTTTTTTTTTTTTAAAGGTACATGTTACCCAAGGTAGTGCCCAGCAACATATGTCATTTTTAACAATAGCTTGCAAATTAGCCTTAAAAAAGACCAGAAAAAAAAATGCAAGATTTGGCCCCCATATGACACCAGGGTTTTGTGCAGTGTACAAGGTTCATAAACACTCCCCTGGGTTCATCGAACCTCCTACAAACCAAACTTTGCCTGGTCATTCCTATTCATATATTTTCTCCTGCATGATTGAGATTAATTCATCAATACACAAATCAACAATGTTGGGGCTGGTTAACTGCAATTCCTGGAATATACAGTATGTTAAACTTCTAAAACTTAAAAGCAACCAGCTTTACGCAAATAATCTTAAAAGTGCATTTTTTTAATAACTTGTTTTCATGCATAACCTGTAATGATACAGAAGTACTTGTGATACACAATGGATGTGCCCAAAGTGTATTTCCACCTTTGCAGCCATATTAGAACAACACCTACTTTATATTTGTTACATGTCCTCAATCACATACATTTAAAAAATGCAGCCAACCTTTAGATTCTCTATTCTGGAACCTCCAGAACTGTAAAATTTTAAGAAGGAGGCTTGGCAGCTGTGCTTGCCATAATTAATCCTCTCTACCGTATGTTTTTTTTTTATCTTAATGCATAGAATATTTTAAGATAAAAAACTTCTGCCTTTACAACTCCTTTAACAGGAAAAGGGAGAACCTACACCTGTCAGGAATAGGCTTCAGCTGTGACCTATTGAGTCCACAGTGAGAGCCGGTTCACATAGGGGAGACTCAGATCCGGCTTCAGGTCGCCCCTAGTCGCCTCAGGTCGGACAACAACATGTAAAAATCAATGTAAGTGAATGAGAGCCATCTTAATGCACACTACTGAAGTCGCTCCGACTTCAGAAAAGGTTCCTGTACTACTTCAATCCGACTTGTAGGCGACTGGTACCCATTGATTTCAATGGAGGTCGCCTCCAAGTCAGATCTCCGTCTATACGGAGGGGACTCTGACAGAATTATCAGCTCTCAAGAGGGAACTCCACGCCAAATGTATTAAAAAAAAAAAAATTGGCGTGGGTTCCCCCTCAGAGAGCATACCAGGCCCTTAGGTCTGGTATGGAGTTTAAGGGGAACTCCCCTACGCCGAAAAAACGGCATGGGGGACCCCCCCAGATCCAAACCAGACCCTTACCCGAGCGCGCTACCCGGCCGGCCAGGAAAGGGGGTGGGGACGAGGGAGCGGGCCCCCCACCCCAAAGTACCTTGTCCCCATGTTGATGAGGACAAGGGCCTCTTCCCGACAACCCTGGCCGTTGGTTGTCGGGGTCTGCGGGCAGGGGGCTTATCGGAATCCGGGAGCCCCCTTTAGTAAGGGGGCCCCCAGATCCTTGCCCCCCCACCTTATGTGAATGAGTATGGGGTACAATACCCGTGAAAAAGAAATTTACAAAAAAAAAAAAAAACACAACACACAAGGGTTAAAATAGTTGCGACGAGGCAACATCTCCTGAAGAGAACAGAAGACGGCGGCGACAGAAGACCGGGCCACCGCTTGTAAAAGAGCTAGAAGAAGGCACGGTGGCCCGGCAAGAAGAACCGAAGAGGGGGACAAGACCCCCGAAGTCGGAAGAAGGGCGGCGGCAAAGAAGAAAGCCGGGCTCCTCCGCTAGTAAAAGAGCTAGCAGAAGATAGCGGAGGAGTCCGGCGAGAAGACCCCCGAAGCTGTGCAATAAACTATTTTAACCCTTGTGTGTTTTTTTTGTACTTTTTTTCCCAGGTGAATGGGTAGGGGTACATTGTACCCCATACTCATTCACATAGGGTGGGGGGGCCGGGATCTGGGGGCCCCCCTATTAAAAGCGGCTCCCGGATTCCGATAAGCCCCCGTCCACTTGTCGGGAAGAGGCCCTTGTCCTCATCAACATGGGGACAAGGTGCTTTGGGGTAGGGGGGGCCACGCAGCCCCCCCTTCCCCAAGCACCCCCCATGTTGAGGGCACGCGGCCTGGTACGGCTGGGAAGCGTGCTCAGATAAGGGTCTGGTATGGATCGGGGGGGACCCCCACGCCGTTTCTTCGGTGTAGGGGGTTCCCCTTCGAATCCATGCCAGACCTAAGGGCCTGGTATGCTCTCAGAGGGGGAACCCATGCCATTTTTTTTTTTTTAATTTGGCGTGGAGTTCCCCCTTCAGAGCCCATTCTCTGATTGGCCACGGCAAAAGTCGCCTGGCCTGGGGCGACTTAAAGTCGTGTTGTAAGTCGCCTCAAGTCGTGTCGCCCCTGTGTGAACCGGCTCAGAGTGAAAGAAGAATGCCTTCGGTGAGTTTCTGGGAAGAACAAAATCCCCGAAGTCCAAAGGTCTGTAGCTGATAGGTAAACATGTACAGCACGAAATACATCCACACAGCAAAGACACTTCCCCAGGGTCTTTAGGAGCAGGACAGAAAGAGGATAGGACAACAGTCTGATTAAAAGTAAAAGTCTGGGCTTGAACCAAGCTTAAAGCTGCTCCCACCCACCCTTTTAACACCTATACTAACTGCCCTGTAGAAGAAAAATGCTTAGCTCTTATTGTCCTCCAGTCTGGTCACATGATCAGCTCCCAGCTTCAGGGGAAAGGATGGACAGGCAAAAGATGCCCCACAATAAAGCTTAAGGGTGGCATCACCACTCAAGCATAACATCCATTATTGGCACTTGACTTTCCTGAAGCCGACAGCTGGGGAGACATCACCAGACCGGAGGGCCCTGAGAATAGGAATAAGCATATTCCTTTTACAGGGTAATTAGTATTGAGTTATATAGGAGTGGATGGGAGCCATTTTAGGCATAGTAAAGTTAGTCTGGACTTCTACATTAACCCCTTGGCACCAACCGCACACAAATAAGCGGCCTCAGCACCTGGTCCTTGGCGCTGAGGGGCGGCATATTTGCATGAATTGCTGTCCATACATCTGTGCTGAGAGCAGCGATCAGGAGTTTTTGGATCACGTGACTGCCAAGACAGCTAATCAGGGCAGTCTGGTGCTCTTAAGCACTGCCTCGCCTGCCAGCTTCAAACTTCTTAAAGGGCCAGGAGGAGCCGGTGTTAAGGTCAAAGGAGGAGACCACACTGCGGAGAAATGAAGCCTTGGGTCTCAGGACAATCTTTTTATTACCAGCTCCAATAGTTGCATAGAGGAAGTGATTGACAAAAAAATATTTTGCAATTGATTTTAGCCAAGGGAACATCTCAGATAGTTTTGAAGGAAGGCTTCTGAAGAGTCATCAGTACCAGACAGGTCCCACAGTGTCACCAGCGTGTGCAACACCGTACAAAAAGCATTCATTGAAAAATCTAGAGGATCCCTGGACCTAGCGACAAACCTGTCCAGTTTGTTGTTTAACAGGGAAACCAATAGGTCCACAACCGGTGTGGTGATGCCTGAAAGACGGATTGCCAATTTCCTACACCTGGAATTTGTACAGCATTATGGGTCAGAATGTGCTGTTTGAATCAATTCCACGTTCTTCTTTGCTGCCTGACATTTTGTGCCTCCTTGATTGCTCATGTAGGCCATGGCTGTGATTGTGCCTAGGTGAATCCACACTATAAAGTCCCCTAAGTTGAGATGCCAATGCTGAAGGGATAGTCGAATGGCTCTGAGCACCAGGTGGTTTGTGGGAAATTTGGATTGCTCTGCCGACCAGGCTTACAGAAATTACAAGCATTTATGTCAGGGAGAGGCAGGCTGATGAAAAAAACTAAAACAAAGGATGGTCCAGGGACAGCGTTTGTCCCACTAAGGTAGTATGCCAAGTTGCGGCGCTCTGGAGTTGAATTGGTCACAAGGCACTGTCTTGAATGAGGCAACCATAAGTCCCAGCATGGAGGGGTGATGTCTGGATAGGAGTATACATGCTTGATAGCAGAGAGAACTGATATTTTCAAAGGGGAGTAGAACTGGGCCTGGTTTGTATGCAGCTTTGACCAAAGTGAAATAATGCCTTTGCCACCTAAACCATTAAAGTGTCTGTAAATCCTTATAAAGTGCTTCTGGTGAGATTAAACAAACCATCCTACATAACATGTACCTGTTTATCTACAGCAATTTTTCCTGTAGAGCCTTCTAAGAAAATACAGATCAAAAAGGTTTTTTTTTCAGCTCTAGCAGGCAAGGGGTGGGGATCTGACACACACAAACACACACACAAACACACACACAAACACACACACAAACACACACACAAACACACACACAAACACACACACAAACACACACACAAACACACAGAGCTAGAGCACAGAGCTCCAGTGAGACATGAAACCTCAGTGGGAGGTTAGAGAGAAACCCCACCTCTACACAGATTGAAAAATACACTGTAAATATACTGTAGATAGAGAGGAGTCATACTCTGCGCTTTAGATTCAGGTAGCTCTGTATAGATTATATGCTTTGTTCCTTTTCATGTCTGAGGTTTACAACCACTTTAAAGACCTGTTAAGTCAGGCAACAGGATCCAAAAGGCGCAGATTATTATTTGACAAAAGCTTACTTCCAAGGGTATTGTGGAGAAAACCCTAACTTTGATGGGGTGAGGCAAGTCCCCATATAAAATCTTCCTCAGTCAGCATGCATAGGAAAAACTATGGGCAGTTTTGCAGCCTTTTTAGGACCCATACTGGTGACTTGTGGGTGGAGTCTCCAAATTAGGACAGGACCACACCTATTCAGTAAGGAAAGATAGTAGTAGGTAGTTTTGAGCTTGGGGGGGAAGCAGCCTGTTCCCTAAATGATTCCTCAGATTCAGAAGAGAGCACATTATACTTTTTAATCCTCAACAGCCATGCCAGAGTCCGAGAGGGTGGGGGAACTTACGTTTTACATGTCCTAATGATTCTCACATATTAGCAAGACTGCAAAAAAAAAAAAAAAAAGTCCACCATAGGAAAAGTCTATTTATCTCAGCTTAAATCGGAATGACACAGAGCACCAGAAGTGGGGCCGGGAGTCCTATTATCAGGGATAGATACCTCAGGGGGAGAAAAAAATGAAGCCTCCCAGACCCACTGGCAGAATAAGTGTCCAAAGATCCCTTCACTCATTCCTCTGTTACCTGTCATATGTGAGGGGAAACCAGTGGGAACTCGCAATAAACCACAGTGGAAAGGTTACAGCAGGAGTCCCAACAAGTCTGCCACCAGTACCACTCGAGGACCTTGGAGCTCAGGCCAGCTGCAGAGAGGAGACAAATATCTTCAAACACCAACAGAACCAATTAAAATGGCCAATCTTAGGCATGCACGGCGCGAACTGGGAAGGAAGCACAGGCTGAGAGCTCCTTGATCTGCGGAGACGAACGGCACTTCCCCAGGGCTATAAACACAGCGTTTTCTCCCGATTCACCTCCGCACGCCTGTTGGAACAATCAGCACATGCCGGGTCTGAAAAATCACCCCAGCAAACAGGCCCAAAAGTCCCGAACGATCTGCTTGTTGAGAGTGAGGGAATAGAGCATGATGTCCCAAGATGGCGGCCAGAGGAAACAGACACCTCTACATGCTGCAGCCTCCTCTCCAGCATGCTTCCAGGGAGACTGAGTATTCTCTGCAACTTTCAAAAGCAGACTTAGATGAGAGTCTCACACTTATGTATGACAAAATTGCTCAGAAGTTTCAATCCGAGCTGCATAAATCTACCAAATACTCTATTCCTGGAGATAACAGCCCTGGGCAGCAGAACTGACTTGCTGGAAAGAAAACATTATGAGCTTGCCCTGGTCAGCTCAGATCTCAGAAAGGAGCAAGATTCTCTTTCTGAAAATGTACTGCAGCTCCAAGCCCACATTGGGGACCTGGACAACAGGAACAGACAAAACAATCTCAGGGTACAGGGGGTCCCCGAATCAGTGACTGATCTATTGCCTACAATCCAGAAGCTGTTTCAATCTCTCCTACCTGACTCACCACTCTCAGCATTTTCCTGTGACAGGATTCACAGAGCCCTGCGCCCCACCCCCCCCTCCTGAGAAGCCACCTAGGGACATTGTATTATGTCTCAAGGACTTCCTGATCAAAGAGGACATCCTTCGGACCTCAAGTAGTCAAATACTAACATGCAGTTAGAGGGTACCCCAATTCAAATATACCCAGACATCTCCCCCACCACCCTGGACAAGCGATGGAAAATGGAGGTTACTTCAATCCTCCAGTCTGCCAATATTCTTTACCATTGGGGGTTTCCCTTTAAGCTCCAAGTCCCCCATAAAGCCACAACCTATACCGTTACTACGCTCATTGAGGGAAAGGAGCTACTAGTGAAATTGGGCTTCTTGGACTCAGCAACTCTACCCAGGATGCCATCTCCTCCGTGTCACTCTGCCATCTGGGCCACACCACCGCCCAGGAGGGACCGCCGGGACTCTGACTAAGCTAGTCTTCTCTCTCACCCAGTTGGTTCTATGTTTTTCTCAGGATGGAGTTAAAGAAGTACTCCCACCATGCTTCTCAGCAACTGATGTCTCCCGCCTTTGAGCTGAATCTCAGTTCCGTCTGCTGGTCTGACCCCCTGCTCTACAACCGTCGAGGTCCATTGGCCTCTCCTCAGCTGGACAATGATAGGGCCGGAGAGACCCACACAGGTACTAGCACATAAAGACTTTAGAAGTGTGCTGAACAGATGGACTCACGGATTTGGAGTTCTGGACCATAAGGTCCACATAAGGTCTTCCTCCCTGAACCCCCAGGACTAGGCAATGCCATTTTTGGCTCAGTTATGCAGTTGTTGGTTTTTCAATTTTTTGGGGCTTTTTTCCTTTTAAGTTTTCAATCTTGATGTCTCTATAAAAGTGAGACAGGTACTGATATGATACCAAAAATACTTACCGATTTGGGACAAACCCCATATACTCATGCTATACCTATGGTAAACTTAAACAAAGTTTTAGCTGTCTGGTGCGTGGGTGCCCCTCTCGTCCTGGACTCTCCCTTGACCCACTGCTATTCTACTCTATTCCTACCCCTCGATGGGTCTTAAGATTATCTCCAACATTAAGGGGTTTAACTCCCCTCATAAAAGAAAGCAAGCCTTTAAGACATACCAATCCTTAGATGCAGATATCCTCCTCCTGCAGGAGACTCATTTTTCCACCAGTAACCACCCATCCTACTTTGATAATTCATTCAAACAATGTTACTTTACCACCTTTGAGTCCAGATCTAGAGGGGCGGCTATACGCATTAAAAATTCTGTGTCGTTTCAAGTTCAGCAGACTTCTACAGGCCCACAGTCGTTTTGTTATAGGTTTAAGGTTCAATACAAGACAAATCAATAACGTTAGCCTCAGTATACGCCCCCAATGCATCTCAGGCTTCCTTTTTTTTTAAAGCTTTTTCCAAGTTTTAGAAAGATTTCACTCACCCCATATGCTCATTGGGGAGAGGGGGGATTTTAACTTAGTGGCCCACTCCGTATTGGACAGAACCCGTATAGGTCCCGCCTCAAAGTCCACATCAGACCCTTATCCGAGCACGCAGCCCGGTCAGTCAGGAAAGGGGTGGGGACGAGGGAGCACCCCCCCCTCCTGAGCCATACCAGACCGCGTGCCCTCAACATAACCCCCACCCCAAAGCACCTTGTCCCCATGTTGATGAGGACAAGGGCATCTCCCCGACAACCCTGGCCGTTGGTTGTCGGGGTCTGCGGGCGGGGGGGCTTATTGGAATCCGGGAGCCCCCTTTAATAAGGGGTCCCCCAGATACTGGCCCTCCACCCTATGTGAATGAGTATTGGGCTACCATGTACCCCTACCCATTCATCTGGTGAAAAAAAAAAAAAAACAATAAGTTTTTAAAATAATTTATTGGACAGCTCCGGTGGTCTTCTCGCCAGACTCCTCTGCTATCTTCTGCTCTTTTACTAGTGGAGGAGCCCGGGTTTCTCCTTAGTCACCGCCGTCCGGGGGTCTTGTCCCCCTCTTCGGTTCTTCTTGCCAGATCTCCACTTTCTTCCAGCTCTTTTACTAGCGTTGGCACGGTCTGTTGCCGCCACCTTTCCTTCTTCCCAGCATCCCCCCGGACTGTGACATCATAACGGAGTGGGGTCACCATGTGACATCACCCGGTGACCCCGCCCCGTGTTCCTGTCATTGCAGCCAGAGAGCGTCGAGTCAACATCTCAAGGAAGAAGAGAAAAGAGAAGAGAAGGCGGCGACAGAAGACCAGGCCAACACTAGTAAAAGAGCTGGAAGAAGAAAGCGGAGGCCTGGCAAGAAGAAACGAAGAGGGGGACAAGACCCCCGAAGTCGGAAGAAGACCCCCGGACGGTGGCGGCGGCGAAGAAGAAAGCCAGGCTCCTCCGCTAATAAAAGTTAGCAAAAAAGAGCAGAATATAGAGGAGGAGTCTGGCGAGAAGACCGCCCGAGACGGAAGACCACCGGAGCTGTCCAATAAATTTTAAAAACCATGTTTTTACACTTATTCACCAGGTGAATGGGTAGGGGTACATGGTACCCCAATACTCAACACGTAGGGTGGGGGGCAGTATCTGGGGCCCCCTTATTCCGATAAGCCCCCCGTCCGCAGACCCCAACAACCAACGGCCAGGGTTGTCAGGAAGAGGCCCTTGTCCTCATCAACATGGGGACAAGATGTTTTGGGGTGCAGCCCCCATGTTTAGGGCACCCGGCCTGGTACAGCTCAGGAGGGGGGGTGCTCACTCGTCCACACCCCCTTTCCTGACCGGCCAGGCTATGTGCTCGGATAAGGGCCTGATATGGCCTTTGGGGGGAGCCCCACGCCGTCTTTTCGGCATAGGGCTTCCCCTTTTAAGTCCATACCAGGCGACTGGGCCAGCAAGGTGTCAATCTCGCCAATGAACGCGGCGACATTGACTTCCTTCGCTAGTCCCGGCTACCTGGAGTCACGCTCAAAATGAACTGAATTTTCTCCGTGTGTGAGCAAATCCGTTCATTTCAAAAGTCCGGCGGACTAGCGCCCAGACTGGCGGGATTGTCAATTTTGAGTCAAAACTTCGTTCTAAGTCCGCCATCAGATCGTGTATATGCGGCATAAGGGTAACCATGCCTCACCCCTGAGACAGACATTCTGAACATCATCTCATCCTTTTATCAAAAGCGATTTTCCGCCCCCCAAGCTCAACACCTCCCGCTTCTCCCCAAGCCTGGTTAGACACTCTTACACTTCCCCAGCTCTCTGAGGAACAGTTACAAATCCTCAATGCACCACGCAAAACAGAGGGAATGGCCAACATCTCTTCTCTTAAACCCTCTAAAACCCCAGGCCCTAAGGAATTTTCCACCACCTATTATAAGACATTTGCAGATTCCTTAATCCCCTAAACTCTATAATTTTATCCTACAAGGAAAACACTTCACCGAAGAGATGCTTTTGGCAAATATATCCCTTATACCCAAACCGGGGACAGACCATACCCTACCCCAAAACTTTCACCCCCATCTCTGTCATCAACAACGACTTAAAAATCTTTGGACGCATCTTAGCAGACCGTCTAGCCTTGGTCATTACCACCTTGACATCCCCCAATCAAATGGGCTTTATACCATCTAGACAGATCACTGATAGCATCCTGGATAATGTTTGTTGCCAATCAAATGTTGACACCAATTCCAGGAAGGTCTTACTCCTGAGCCTGGATATTAAGGCCTTTGACAGTGTCCTTTGATCCTACCTAGAAACAGTCCTATCTAAATTCGGTTTCAGTGGTGAATTTGTTCATGGATTTAAAGCCTTGTACCACAATCCCTGTACAAGCAATACCAGGTTGTAACACTGCATACTTTGCCCTTGGAAACCAGACAGGGATGCCCCCCTCTTATTTGCCCTGGACATGGAGCCCCTGGCTAGATCCATCTCCAACAACCCCAACATAAAAGGATATACAAAAGGGGATCAGGAATTCAAAATCAGCTTATATGCAGATGACATCCTCCTATTCATCTGACCCCCTCATCTCCCTCCCGAACCGGTTTACTTCTCTAGATTCCTTCCATCAACTCACAGGATTAGGAGTGATCCCCTCTAAAAGGCATAGCATTGCCTATCCACCTCCCCCAACCGTTAATGGCCAACCTTAAAGACAAATATAAATTCTCCTGGAGCTATAATTCACTACAATAAACTAGCCCACTTTTAAGCAGATGTACTCATTAAATTACCCACAAGCCTTTTCCACCATCAAAAACCTTCTAAACCAATGGTCCTCGTACCGTATATCATTCTTAGGCCGCATTCAAGCAGTTAAAAAGGTCTATCCTCCCAAAGCTCCTGTTCCTTTTCAGATCCCTACCTCTATATGTATCCCACTCTACAAAAAAAAAAAAAAAAAAACAGACTTGCTTACTTAAAATTATATGGCAAGATTAGAAGCCTTGATTGAGTCGCCCAATGATGTATAGAGCCCGAATAAGAGGTGATCTGGGATGCCCAGACCTATGGAAATACTTCCTGGCATCCTGACTTGTCCAGCTGGCACAGTGGCACGCTTCTACTTCCATACCATGGTTGCAGTTTGAGGGAATCTCGGTTGCTCCATATTACCCTCCTGGGTCTTCTTTGGTCGAGCTAAATTACCCCCAAGGATACCACTCAATCACTCAATTAAATGGCGTTACAGGCCACTCTCTACCTCTGGTTTCTCCATTAGAAGAAATCCCAATTAAAGTCCAAAATTCCACTCCTATCTTCCTCTATGGGCGAGCCTTTATTCCCCACAGCCTTTAACACAGACGAACTCTTCAATGAATGGACAGAACGTGGACTGGTAAACTTGGAATCTCTGCTACAGGACACTGCCTTGTGCTCAGTCGCACACTTACAGCAGACTTTTGCCCTTGACAGGTCAGTCTTACCATTATCTACAGATAAGACAGACACTTCTATGCTATCAAATTGAGAGGAAAGATAGATCTGCCAAAAATGCCATTTGAGTATCTGTGTGGGGAGGCCTCTAGAGATAGGGGGACTGTTTCAATCCTATACAGATAGCTTAATGACAACACTTCTCTTAAATCTGCAGCAATGTTGGGTTGGGAGTGCTTCATCGGACATTTGGTCATCAAATGAGGCGAGAATGTGCGATGACACGCTGTGAGCTAGGAAAACTTTGCTCCCACAAAGTTTAATCTCTGGTCACAATGAAGCTGGCAATTTGCTTCCCTTAGTCTGATGAAGCACTTTAAAGCACTGATACAGATAATCCAACACCCTTCCTTGCGATCAAATGGTCCCATAGAGTTCTAAAGACACTTGAAAGGAGAAGTTTTAACCTGGTGGGAAGAACCTTAAAGAGACCTCCAGCTTAAGGCGCTTTTCTCCTTACCATAAGGTAAGGGGCCATTGCCCACCTGAGTGTATGGTCACGAAGGAGGAACACACTGGGAAGCAGTGTTTTCAATTGGATTGCACATCTATAGCAAAAATAAAAAGCACGAGCACTTTGAGGAACTATTTTGAAGTTCCCTCATTTTTTTCTTTCACCTCCTGTGTTTTTGGACTAATTCAACCAAGCGGATGTAGTACCCAACTGATCCACTTGCAGTTTATTGCACTTATGAACTTGGCCCTGTAGGGCGTTTACTTATTCTACAGGAAAATTTGAATTTATGCACTTGTGGGTTTTCACATATATTGCTCTAGAGTTTTGTTTTAGCCCATCGTTATCCAATTTACATTGCACTCAGCACTTTTCTTAATGGTTTGATTTTTTAACGAGCTAAACCTCACACACCTGATGAACAGGGTGTGTAGGGCATTAATATTCAATATTTTTTTCCACATCATATTTTATTGTTTTTTGCCATTTTATGAAATTTGATGTAGTCACTTGATTGCACACCTACTTTAAATTTTATATAATGTATTAATATATATTTCTCTGCAATTATTCCTTATTTATACTACCTTTAGAAGCACATAGCACTTTTTGGTTGTTTTGACCGTTGCAGGCGACGGTGCTGAATCTGTTTTTCACTTTGTATTATGGTTATACTATAGGCCACAGTTGGCTCTGCAGTGTGTTTACTTTTATGATTTTTGATTATATTGATTTTATTCGTTCATTACACTAAGTCCACTTTTCGTTAAATAAGCACTATTGTCTTTGTCTAGAGTTTAGGTGAAGACACCCCTGTAGTGTGTTTACTAATTTTTATTTTTGCATTTATTTTTATTGTACTCTTGGCATTATATAATTACATCTAATCTACATAAAACCATAGGGGAAGAGATCTATATCTTGTTAGTGGATAATATATCCCAAATACCTCTCTAAATATTTTGTGGATCTCTCAGTTCTACATTACCCCTCCCCCCTTTGAGTTAGGAAGATAGGGATCCACCCCCTTCGGAATAATACTCTAAATTAGAACAGCACGACACCAACTCACCCTCATGTTATTTGGAACAAGACTACCACTTTGATCACTAAAATAACTGGAGTGTTACTCTAGCCTGTCAAATGTGCAAAATATATACGCAAAACTCCCAGGAGCTATCCCTCCGCAACAGAAGTTTATTCATTAACTCTTCTGTGCCATTCAATGGGCAATCGCACTGAACTGGAAAGGTCCCTCGGTGCCGTGGTCACAGGTGCTCCTTTGCATGGAGTCTGGAAAGAATTTATCACACTCTGCTGGACTCCATGCATATTTTTGACCGTAAATTGAATATATGGACTACCCACCTACTTAGCTCATGACTCATGGACCCCTAGATCCCTGCAATCACTGCCTAGATGGACTTGGTTGCTTGGAGTGACTTGCAAAATAAATAAAGGAGGTTGCTAAACCGGACAGTCATAGGATGCAGCAAATAATTAAAGTCCAATTAAATGGTATAACCTGCGCTTGTACTGAATTGTTCTTATACAAGAATTCTAGTTTTTATTATTTTTTTTTCTTTTATACTCCATTTTATTCTGGTTTTCTTTTCCCTTTAATTATTGGGTTGATTGCTGGTTCTATTATCTGGTTTGTAGCCAATGTGAGAGATGCACATCAGCAGACTTACCCTTACATACAACCATACAGAATGTTCTTTTGATGCTTGCACACTGTTTTTTCCATGTTTAACCCTAATAAAAATAAAAAAAGAAAAGAAAAAGGCCAACCTTCATGAGAACAGATGCAGTATTAAGGGGTGAATGGGCATCCCAGTTTCACTTTGGAAAAGCATACTAACAAAGTGGTCTTTAGGGACTGGATCACACCTGCACAGATCAGCATTGCCTTAGACCTGTATCCAGTTCCTAAAGTAGCTTTACAGGTGAGCTTTGCATCTTCTTATTTCACAAAAGGGGTCTGGGTACCATCCCAATGGAATGCCCGGGGTACCCATCTGGAAAATGTGCCATTAGCTGAATAGTAGGCGGACAGAAAAAAAATCCAGACAGAACTCCCTTAGGGGGAAAAAAAAAACAATCACATAAGGACCATAGCAAAAAAAAAAAAAAAAAAAAAAAACTGGAGGATAACGGTCACAGGAGGGGTTATATGGGGCTCCTAAAAGTTCTGTTTGTCAGTGTGCTATCACCCAACAGTAGTGACACATAACCCATTCATCTAACATGATGCCCATATCCAGCATTGTACGGTCGGAAACATTTGTTTTACTATAGGGTTAAAACATCAATCGTTACAGCTAAACACCACACACAAGGAAAGCCAGTAACTACGGTATCTAGCTTGAAGTTGCAGTCCTTTGGGAAGGGCTGAGGCTCTGGTAGTAGATGCTCTATTTCTCAGTATCTTATCTCAATAAATGTATGCTATCCTGGTCAGTGGGAAAAAGATCTGCTTTAAACTGAGTACCAGCCAATAACTGTGCACAGTATGTGCCTGTAAAACCCAGCATAAAAACTGGGCACTATTGAACTTCATGAAAATGATGCTGCTTGAAGAAATTGCTCTAAAGCAATTTAGTGTACCTTTTGGATGTCCAGCGGTGCAGTAAAAAATACTGCTGTCCAATTTTTGTTTATTGTAGTCAACCGCACACAAATCTGTCTTATCAAAGTAAATTTATAGCTACCCATAGAGAAAAAAGCAAAAGCTACAAGGTGGTACCTTGCTACTCAATGAAATTGGAAGTTTTGTTACTTTAACACAACAGCCAGACCAAATTCTGGTTTAATAAAATTATAGTACGAGTTTAGAACTAAAAAACTGCCTTCTATTGCCATCAGCCGCTTCAAAATGCCTTTGTTAATGTGATCTGGCTTCCTCTTAGTTATGAGGAAGCCACACACTAAATGTGATCTGGCTTCCTCATAGCCATCCTCAGAGGATGGCTGTTCCTTCTATGGTCCCACTTTAAGAATGTAAAAGGAAGAAATAAGAGTGGTGTGCTTATTCAACGTGTCATGAATAAATATAGAGAACATAAGTATCCAAAACATAACAAAAAAAAAAAAATAAAAAAAAAAAGTTCAACTAAAGCCCAATGGTATGAGTCAGTTCATATAGAGATAGAATTCTCATAGGATTGACTTGATAGAAAAAAAAAGACACCAATCCAAACATTAACTGTTACATTTATTGGCCGCAAACAAGGCTCATCAGGAATCTTGCTGATGGATCTGTACAGACATCCAGGTCCCAAGTGAAGATGAAGAACTAGGTCCAGATCTTGGTATTAAAACATCTTAGGAAACTCTTTATGTAGAGGAAACGGCTCGCTCCAAGAAATGGCACTTCCTCAGGGATCCCTGAGGAAGTCATGTGACCAGTGACGCAACACATCAGGTGGAGCTTTGTGACATTTCAGGTGGTGTTTCACGGAATTGCAGTAAGGCAGCGAATATGTCACTACTCCCATTATTTCTTACTGCAATTTTTAGTCTTACTTGACGTAAGCAGCTTCTTTTATTTAATAAAATGTACTTTTTATTTGCCAACATTACACAATGGCTGTTTTGTTTCCTTAGAGCACCATTTATACAACAAGTGCCATTTCTTGGAGCGAGCCGTTTCCTCTACACATGGAATTTCCCAAGATGCTTTTATACCAAGATCTGGACCTAATTCGTCATCTTCGCTTGGGACCTGAATGTCTTTACAGATCCATCAGCAGGATTCCTTATATGACTATCTGATGAGCCTTGTTTGACCTTTGGGTCATTTTTGGAGGTGAACGACCAATTCATAAATTTAACAGTCGATGTTTGGATTGATGTGTTGTCTGCTTTCTTCTATCAAGTCACTCCTATGAGAATTTTATCTCTATATGAACTGACTCTTACCATTGAGCTTTAGTTGGACTTTTATTTACATGTGTACATCTTTGATACTCATATTCATTCTTTAATTATATTAATTCATGGCATGTTCTTGAATAAGCGCACCACTCTTATTTCTTCCTTTTACATTTGATTACATAGCTTTTTGGGTATACTACCTAGTGGTTGCAGCCAATTCACTGTCACCATACATTATATATATTTATATCAGTTTATTTTGACTACATTCACTGTAGGTTGATGGTTTTATATTTTTTAAAACAAAATTACACAGTCACAGGAGTTCTGAGGGAAGCAGAGACTTAAACCTGGTCCCCGGGGCCAGAGAGCAGTAAATTCAAGCACTTTGTTCCGCAGTACCACTGGGAGATCAGCCGATGCATGCCAAACTCCAGAAGCAGTATGAAGATCATTCAACGGTCGGTCCCTAACAAAATGACCTGCTCCGTGTACAGGAAGAAGCAGTGATGACCAAATATGGTGCTCAGCTGATGCAGGAATACGAGGTCTCTCCTGCTCCCTGAACACACGGATGCAGCCTTTACCTGTGACAGAATCCTCGGGGCCCTCCGGCCGAAAACTCCACCGGAGAAACTTTCCAGTGACATTATGTGTCTTAAAGACTTTTTAGTCAAGGAGGTGATACTACGGGCCTCTCGCAACACCCCCATAATCAGGTATGAGGGGACCACAATACAAATATACCCAGATATCTCCCCAGTGACTCTGGGTAAGAAGACAAATGAAGTCACAGCGGTTCTGCAATCAGCCAGGATTAAGTATAGATGGGGCTTCCCATTCAAGCTTTCGATAGCACATGGTACTTAACCTATCTGAGGGAAAGGACTTGCTTGTCAAGTTGGGCCCACTAAAACCACTCAACACCCCGGGACATCCAATAGACTGAAAAGAGGGCCTCATCCCCCTTGCCCCTTACAGTTTTTCCATTCTATGTTCAAAGGTTTTGTTATTCTTTACTTTTTGCTTTTCCCCCACAGGAACATGTGCTAATTTTGCTGACAAATAAGTGACTGTAAATAATAAATATGGGTATCCGAATTATCTCCCACAATGCACAATGTAATGGGGTTTTAACTCCCCACAGAAACAGAAAAAGGCCTTTAGATATTAAAAAAAAAAATTAGGGGCAGATATCTTATTGCAGGAGACGCATTTCTCCACCAACAAGCACCCCAAGTACTTTGACAAAGCATATAGGCAGTGCCACTTTACCACGTAAGAGTCCAAATCAAGGGGAATGGCAATTTTCATTAAAAACACTGTTTGATATTCACCATATATACAAAGTCCCGGACAGCAGGGTCCTTACACTTCAGGGTTCCCTGCAAGGTCAAGCTCTAACCCTAGCGAAAGTGTACACTGCGAATGCTTCTCAAAAGCTCTTTTTTCAGTCCTTTTTCTAGAGGTTGGATAAATACAATGCCACATGTATTGGTTGGAGGCGACTTCAATCTAATGGCAAACTCAAGCCTAGACAGAAGCAAGATGGCGAGTACAACAAATACATTTCCTAGATCCATACAAAGATCACTGGAGTCAGACCACCTGATAGATGGAGGGCTCTGAACGTGGGTGTCAGAATATACACACTATTCTCACCCCAATGATAGCAATTCCAGACTATTATATATTTAGCACCCCCATCCTGCTAGCCAATTCCACCTCGGCCATGATTCATGCTTGCCCCTGGTCGGATCATCATGTAGTCTCCTTTCATACATAGGTTTGGCTCCCCAGACAGCAGCATGGAGATTGAATGATCCTTTACTCACCTATCTAAAAGGTAATAGGACAAATAGACAAACTTCTAGAATATTTTAAATTGAATGAAGTAGATGAAAGCTCCCCCCCACCAATACTCTGGGCAGCCCACAAGGCATCCTGAGGGGACATAATAGAACTAGTCACCACAAGGTAAAGACAAAGTGGCAGCAATTGCCTCTCTTGCTAGGGAGCTTTATCACCTACATTACCATGTGCGCTCCACGGAAATACTGAGACAAAATAACCTAAAGAGAGTAGAACTAGATACCCTCTTCTCGGGACAAACAGTGAAGTCCCCACGTTTGTCCAAGGCACATTTTCTTCATAGTAATTCAGCCTCGTCAATGTTCACTCGTAAGCTTCACCAATCCCTCCAGCCAACACATGTATACAAATTGAGGAATGGAAGGGGGCAGATGGTTTCTCATCCCAAAGAAATACTACACATCTTTACTTCTATGAGGCTCTACTTTCAGCCCCAAAAGCAGGCTGGCTGGCCGGCCTCATTACACCTCCCAATCCTGACGGGGAGCAGCTACAGAACTTGAATGCCCCCTCCATTATTAAACCCCTGAAGACCTCGAAAGCCCCAGGCCCAGACGGGTTTACCCCTACATACTAAAGAAATTTGCAGGTACCCTTGCCCCTAAACTTGCCAATCTTTTCAATTATATACATCAGGGCCATAAGCTCCTGGAAGAGATGTTCCATGCCAATATGACATTGATCCTGAAACCTAATAAGGACCACTCAGTCCCTTTGCCCTGGTCATAGAGTCATTGGCAAGGGTGATAAAGGCTAACCCAAATATAAAAAAGGGTATCTGAAGGGGGAAGAGGAATTTAAGTTGAGCATGTTCGCCAACGATGTACTCATGTTCTGACCGGACCCGCTAGTATACCTCCCTAACTTGGGGTAAAGGTGTTGAGAGTTCCATGATATCTCAGGCCTGGGGGTGAATCTATCCAAGTGCTCTGCCCTCACAATAAATGTCCCACATAACGGCAAACATAAAAGACTCCTTTGGTTTCCCTGTAAGTGATAGAACTTTGCAATACTTAGGGGTATTGTCTAGCTCCTTCACTCAGAGAGATGTATAATGCCAACTATCCTCAAGCATTTTTAAAAGTTAAATAATGGCTGAGACTGTGTTCCAATTTCCTTATTGGGAAGGGTTACAGCGATTAATATGTCCATCATACCAAAGTTATTATATTACTTTAGGGCCTTGCCGGTCTAGGTTTCCCACCAGACCATGGAACAGATCCAAAGGGAGGTTAATCAATTTATATGGCGGGGTAAGAGACCTAAATATGGCAAATATAGACCTCTCTCAAGGATGTCTAGGTCTTCCTGATTTATGGCAGTACTCTTTGGCAGCCAGACTGGCACAAACAGCACAATGTCACTACCAAACAACCCTTGGCTCCAATTCAAAAATACTTCAGTCCGCCCGTACTACATCCCAGGTCTGCTTTAACAGAATACAGTCAAGACCAGGGAGTTGAGCCCTCTTAAACAGTATAGTCTCACAATCTTTCCACGTATGGTCATTATACCATCTGAAATTTAGGCTCTCATCCCCAAGACCACCACCATTTTCATTCTTAGGAGAAAATATTCCCCCTCGCATATACCTCACCTAATGACCATCTATGCTGGGAGCAGAACGCCCTAGTTATCCTTAACTCCCTAATACAAAGACTCACACTTATTCTCCCACTTCCGTCAAAAATATAATATTCCAAGGACGGAATTCTTTAAATATCTTCAGACAATTTTAAGAATTATACCCTCAACGCCAGGCCCAGATTTACGACATATGAATGAATACATTTGTTCTAGTTCCGCCAGAGCTAAAAAAGGTCATATCACAGATTTACAGTTACCTAAATGGGTCCTATGGGCTATAGCACTGAATTGGCAGACTCCTGCAGCGTAGTGGCCATGGGTATTGCAGAGAATGGAAACAATTAGATTAAAGGAACGAGTGCATCATACCAAATGGAATCACTGGGAACCATCTGGTGGCTGAGTGGAATGGGGGGGGGGGGGGAGGGGGGTGGTGTCCCTTCAGCAATCTTCCCAATTACACGGGTTCTTAGCCAGTTATGATACATGGCATATCTCAGATGTCTCCCCCCCCCCCCCCTTTTTTTAAATTCGCTGTGTTTCACTTCTACTCATTCTTTTCATTATCCTTCTTGTTCTAGCAGAGAATGAGCTCAACAAGTTACATAGACGATACTTTATTAAGAGGTTCTGGTTTCAACATAACTTCCAAAAGTCAGAGATAAGTGTTCGATACAATTACCCTTTCTGAATATGTGAATTGAAATACTATATACACTACAGATATTATGGTAATTGTTGGTTATCCTCGCACTATAATGGTTAAACAAAAGAGCCAATATGGTTGCAGCAAAACACCGACAGAGGTGCAAACCCTCCCCTCAAATTATAATAATGATAAAGAATGGTGTTGCGCTTCACATAAAAACTAAATTAAATCCAATAATAGTGAATAAATAATCGCATACAAAATCTAAAAAGCACACCTATGCGATTATCACAAAACAATTGATTTAAACTGTATCAATACCCTATATACATAAAATCATTATAAAGTGACCAGTAAAATATTCAGGTAGTACACATATTCCTAGTATCATTTATAAAGTGACCAGTATAGAAATTCAAGTAGTACACATATTCCTAGTAAAGTGCAAGTGAAACCCTGAGTCCCTGATGAAGTCACGTGATCAATGACAATACACGTAGGATTGGCCTAGGAGGATACCGGAAGCGACGTCCGGGGTACGAACGAGGAGTCCGTTCGTTTTGTAGCTGTAATTTTTGCTCTTAATTGTGCTACTAAATGTGAGTACCCAGGACTATTTCCTTTTTACAATAAAACCTGTTTGACATTACTTCACTATTGGAGCCCCTCTTCTTTTTTCCGAGCTTGATCTGTGGTCCATGGCTGAGTACCTGGAGTGAATTGCCTGGGGTATCTATATCAGCTGAGGACATACACCTTAACCATTAGAGCGTATTGCTGTTCAACTGACAGCAGTGAGGTAAGGTACCCACTGCACTCAGTGTGCGAGCACCTGTCTTGAGGAGTTGTGAGATCACCGGTGGAACTATCCCGTGTTTGTTCACAGAATTAGTCTATTACACAGCACAGTGTGGACTCACTTATTTGCATGACCTGATATGGATTGCTATTTTTTCTACAAATAGAGACACTTTAAGAATCTTTTGGATTGTGTTTTATATCTATTTTTACTTTTTTTGTTTATTTATTGGATCTTACTTTTATACAATTTTTTTAAACGTATATATTTTTTTCACTTGGATGCACTTTTATGGATTGAGACACATTTTGGATTGCACACTCTTTTGGATTATTATTATTATTATTATTTGCGATTCCGCTACCTATTGTTTCACTTTCACTTTACTAGGAACGTGTACTACTTGAATTTCTATACTGGTCACTTTATAAATGATACTAGGAATATGTGTACTACCTGAATATTTTACTGGTCACTTAATGATTTTAGGTATATAGGGTATTGATACAGTTTAAATCAATTGTTTTGTGATAATCGCATAGGTGTGCTTTTTAGATTTTGTATGCGATTATTCACTATTATTGGATTTAATTTAGTTTTTATGTGGAGCGCAACACCATTCTTTATCATTACTACAGATATTATATTTCACAGCTGATCATCGCGAAAACCAGGAAGTGCTGGTAAACGGCATTCCTCGGTTTGCGCCGACAGGGAGAGCCGGTCCGCAGCTCTCACCCTGTCAGGGGGAGGGGGTCTGTGCTGATAATCAGCACATTGATTATCTGCACAACCCAATCAGCTGCCAATCAGTGCCCCCAATAAAAGTCTGCCAGTGCCCACCACAGTGCCAGTGGCCCCCATTAATACCTGCCCAATCAGTGCTGCATTTCAGTGCCACCTATCAATGCCTCCTCATCAAGTGCCCATCGGTGCCGCCTCATGAGGGCCCATCAGTGAAGGATAAAAAAAGACCGACCTGTTTGAAAAGTTTTTCTTTGTTTGTTTTAAAATGTTGTTTTCGTTTGTTTAGCAAAAAATAAAAACCACAGAGGTGATCAAATACCACCAAAAGAAAGCTCTATTTGTGAGAAGAAAATGATAAATTAGTTTGAATGACAATTGCGCTGTCTTACAACACTGTACCCAAAGTGCGAAAGCACTGAAAGCTCAAAATTGTCCTCGGCAGGAAGGGGCGAAAGTACCTGGTATTGAAGTGGTTAATGTATGAATATATAGAACTCTGTCCATTTTGTATATGTTCTTCATAGTTTCATACCCGATAATCTCTATAAGTGGAATTGCTTTGTTATGCTTTTGATACCTCAAAAAGCATTTCTAGTAAAAAGAACGTAGTCACCATTTTATTCTTGCTCCTAAGAATGGACTGAGGATTTGCATTGTCCAAAAGGATGGAAGTGAAGGGAGAAGTTCTGGAGCTCAAACACACCATAAGAAACAATGTAATGAAAAATAGATTAGGGCTATTAGGTAGCAGATTAATTATTTACAGAGAATAAGGTTATTGTTTAGGGGTCACGTTAAAGTAGAGCTATGACCTCCCATTAACAAAAACTATGTTCCGCAAAACTTAATTATAAATGTATCTGCCAAGTGCCAGTGAAGTCTAATGCAGCTGGTTGTGTTTATAGGACAATGATGCTGCACTGCTCCTGAATTAGGAGCAGAGTTGCCACTCAGGTAGACCGTGTTTGCTTGCACTACTTTAGGATGAAAAAAAAATTGCACAGGATGTGGAAGTCAGCATTGTAATTTCTGATTTACAAGGCCTGTAATTCAATCAATCAGCACCTGCCCACACCTAGTCCTGCCCACTGATTTTCAGAGGACAGCATTGATTCTGTTGCTGAAATCATCTAACATACAGGAGCCTTTAGTTGTACATAAACCACTTTCTGCCTTGCGAATGTAAATAAATGGCTGGGTGGGCTGCTCTCTAGTTCCAGGATGACATACCTGCACCCCCCCACCCCCCCGGACTGTGCCTTGTGCATGCCCACAGGACGTGCAGAACTAGATCTGTCCACCAGATACAGCTGGTTACTGATCACAGTACCGCGCCTCTAAGCAATGTCTTGAAAGAGGGCAGGGTCCTCTAAAATGCGTTGTTCACCCTCGAAGGTTGCTACTTTTATCCAGTTACTTCACTTAACCCTATGTAAGTGTTCTTTTTCTTAAAACTATACGATACATGCTCATATTGAGGTTTACGCTGTGGCCACTTTTGTTTTCTACATGTTATTGAGGATTTCCAGACCTGATGAGCCCCGCTGAACCACAATCTGAGCAGTCATCCATCACCACTCACATCCTCTCCTGTGATATATCCCACATTGACTTTCACTAAGGCTACCGATTGATGTATTGCACCCTGAGCCATCTCACTGGAACCGAGACCCCATAGGCGTAGTGGACTAGACTTGGAGCCCCTCTCACATCTTAAAGTTCCCTTCTGACCGTGCATCCTCATTCCCGGATTTATGGTTTGATGAGCCTGAAGAGCGCAATGAGACTTTTTTCCTTGTTAGTCTCTCTTTTAATGTTGATTATGGCTTACAGCTAGTGCAAAGCCGAAATTTTGTATCTCAGAAAATTAGAATATTATATAAAACATACATATACACACACACACACACATATACATATATATAAAAAAGAAAAAAAACATTAAAGAGGAGCTGCACCTAAAAAAAAAAAATATTAAAAGCCAGCAGCTACTAATATTGCAGCTGCTGACTTTTAATAATATCACACTTACCTGTCCCAGGTTCCAGCGATGTCGGCGGCAGATGACGAGCTATCGCTCGTCTCGCTGCAGCCACCGCCGCCATCCTCTGTCAGGGAATCGGGAAGTGAAGCATGAGGGCTTCACTGCCCGGTTCCCTACTGCGCATGCGCGAGTTGCGCTTCTCTTATGGTCCCCCGCTGTGTCTCTGGGAACTGTGTGTTTCCCAGAACACAACGGGGGGGGGGGGGGGGAGCGATGCGGGGGTCTGCGGCGGTCTGGCCGGAAGTGGGTGCAGTTACCTGGATTATCCAGGTAACTGCACCCCCCCCCCCCCGAAAGGTGCCGATTGTGGCACCGGAGGGGGGGGAGGGATAATACTAGCGGAACTTCCCCTTTAGGGTGAAGAACCGCTTTAAATACAGAATTGTTGGCTGAAAAGTATGTATAGTATAGCATGCACGCAATGCTTGATCAGGGCTCTTTTTTCATGAATTGCTGCATCAATACAGTGTGGCATGAAGGCAATCAGCCTGTGGCCCTGCCAAGGTGTTTTGGAAGCACAGGTTGCTTTAAAAAAGTGGCCTTCAGCTCGTTTATGGGATTTAGGTCAGGCAAGTTTGCTGTCCAATGAAGCACAACGATACCATGATCATTAAACCAGGAATTGCCACTTTTGGCAGTGTGGGCAGATGCCAAGTCCTATTGGAAAATGAAAGCAGCATCCCCACAAAGCTCATCAGCAGAAGGGAGCATAAAGTATTAAAAATTTCTGCTAGAGGGCTGTGCTTTGGAACAGTCAGCAGATGACATTTTGAGGACATTTCTACTATCTTGGTGCACCAGGACCTCCAAAAATACAATAGGTGGCCAAGAAATTAGATGTGCAATTCACGGCCCTAGAATGCCTAAAAGTGATTCCTTGGATTTTGGGCCCACCTATATGGCAAGGCTGTGAACATTTTTTGCATATGATGTCACCATACTCCAGAGAAGTAGAAAAATGGGTTTAGGGGAGTAAGTCTAAGTGCAGTGGTTTTGCAGAGCAGCCCAGATCCTCTTCTTGGGTCCCTCTTCAGTGCTCCTTAACCACTTCCCACCCGGCCTATAACAGATTGATGTCCAGGAAGCGGTTTGGTTATCCTGACTGGGCGCCATAGGACGTCCAGCAGGATAACATGCCGGTCCATGCCTCTGACATAGGCTTCTTACCGGGTCATCAGCTGATCATCGCGAGAACCAGGAAGTGCCAGTAAACGTCATTCCTCCATTCACGATTGGCAGTTCTCCCTGTCAGAAGGGGTGGGGGTCCTGTGCTGATAATCAGCACACTGATTACCAGCACAGCCCCCACCAAATGTACCCATAAGCTGCCAATTGGTGCCCAGTCAGTGCTTCATCATGGTTAACCAAGTTGGTCAGAGTTTGCACGTTTTCCTGCAAGATTATAATAGGGGCATCAGACTGGCAGCAGAGAATGATGTGAATTCTATGTGGGCCAGCATGATGAACAACGCAGGCCTATTTTTCCCATATGGTTCTAATATATGAAGAAAATGTCCTCAAAACTGAAGAAAATGTCCTCAAAACTGAAGAAAATGTCCTCAAAACTGAAGAAAATGTCCTCAAAACTGAAGAAAATGTCCTCAAAACTGAAGAAAATGTCCTCAAAACTGAAGAAAATGTCCTCAAAACTGAAGAAAATTCTGATTTTACCACTAGGTGGCAGTATTTCCATACTTTTGTTACATGCTCTGTTAAATGGCAGAATCTGTTATTTAGAAAGATGGCCACTGTGCAGTACAAAGCATACTCTGTACATAGAGAAGAAATTAAAAACAACTAAGGGGGCAATGCCATAACAGAACACTGGTTTATTGACATGAGTCAATATCTAACCTGGATTAGAAAAATGAATTCTGTAACCTAATTTACTACATACAATTGCTTCCAATTTCATTTTTTAAAACTTTAAATTCTAAAGCCTAAACATTTTTTACCTTAATACATTTCATTCATGAAGGTAAAAATTGTTTAGGCATCAGTATCCCCCCTTCGGAGTCACTCTGTGCAATACAATGCCATTGCACTGAGCAGGCATGTATAAATCTGTTTAACCACTTGAGACCCGCAATATGTCTATTGACGTCATGGGGTTTCGCTGGTTATATCTAAATGATGCCTGAGTCCACAGACATCATTCAGATATTGCCGTTTTCAGCCGGCGATTCCCTACACCATAAGAATGATCATATGATCATGATCATAGCGGCTGTTCCGCCGCTTGATCGTTCTTACGGGCTGCGGGAGGGGACGCCCCCCCTCCCGTGCTTCTACCGACTCACCGTTTCCATCGGTGAGTCGGTCACAGGATCCGCCGGCCCCAGCATGTGATCATAGAGATTTCCAGCGGACTAGATTGTCCCCGGAGTCTCTATGATCGTTCGGAGGCCGGGCGCGATGTTATGACGCCATGCCCGGCCTCAGTATTCAAATTAACGGCGCCGATCTGGCTAGGAAGCCATGATCGTTTTTTTTAAATTCTTCCCAGCCTAGAGGTGAGATATGGGGTCTTATTGACCCCATATTTCACTGTAAATAGGTCCGATCGTGCCATATTCCTATTACAAGGGATGTTTACATTCTTTGTAATAAAAAAAAAAAAAAAGATGACTTTTATTCCTAAGTGTAAAACTAAAAAAAATAAAAATAAAACAATAAAAAAAAAAAAAAATTTTAAGCGCCCCTGTCCCCGTGAGCTCGCACACAGAAGCGAACGCATACGCAAGTCCCGCCCACATATGAAAACGGTGTTCAAACCACACATGTGAGGTATCGTCGCGAACGTTAGAGCGAGAGCAATAATTCGAGCCCTAGACCTCCTCTGTAACCCAAAACATGTAACCAGTAAAAAAATTTAAAGCGTCGCCTATGAGGATTTTTAAATACCAAAGTTTGGCGCCATTCCACGAGCGCGTGCAATTTTGAAGCGTGACACGTTGGGTATCTATTTACTCGGCGTATCCTCCTCTTTCACATTATGCAAAAAAATTGGGCTAACTTTACTGTTTTTTTTTTTTTTTTTTAAGCATGAAACTTTTTTCTGTAAAAACGCGTTCGAAAAATTGCTGCGCAAATACCGTGCGAGATAAAAAGTTGCAATGACCGCCATTGTATTCTCTAGGGTCTTTGCTAAAAAAACATATATAATGTTTGGGGGTTCCATGTAATTTTCTAGCAAAAAAAATTAGGAATTTTACATGTAGGAGAGAAATGTCAGAATTGGCCTGGGTCTGAAGTGGTTAAGTATGGGCTTAAGGGTTATTGTAGAATCATACTTGCCTCGGTCCCATGCTGCATCTGTCCCCTGGCGCCTCTTCACTGAATATCGAGCCAAATACCACTGATGGCTCGGTTTTCTCAGCTCCCCCAGTGGAGAGTGGCCTGTCAATCAGCAGCTCTTCTGCTCAGCTCCTCCACACTCACTGGAGTGCTGAGCTGTGGAGGGGCAGGGAGCAGCAGTGTTAGCGACTCGCTGAGACAGCCATCAGTCCAGGCACCTGATTGATTCAGACTCACAGATGAAGCGGTGCCTAGACTGATCTGTGTGACAGTAGACTCCAGTCCGCTCTCTGCTGAAATCTGGTCACAGGAGTGCAAAACAAATTGCACTCCTGTGATCCATAGAAGTCCAGCCAAACAAGCTCAAAAAAAAAAAAAAAAAAACACACTGTTTCACAATCACTTTAACACTGAGCACAATTAAAAAAAAAATTCCACAGTAAACCATTTGTTAAAATTTCTTATCACAGAACTTGAAGTTTTTAGGTATTAATGCTGGCTCTTGCTCGCAACCACTTGCCTACTGGGCATTTTTCAGCACTGTCACTTTGAATGACAGTTGCATGTTCATGCAACACTGTATCCAAACAAAATAGTTATATTTTTCCACACAAACAGGAACTTTTTTGGCGGCATTAAATCACCCCTGGGTTTATTTTTTGTTAAACAAAAACATTTATTCCAGCAGTTTTAGGTTGCTTGCAAATCGAAGTAGAAAAACGACTTTAACGGAACCGTAATCAGATACATTGCTGTCTATGGGATCAATTAACGTTTACCGCATGCGATAAATTAAAGCGGGGTTCCACCCTAAAGTGGAACTTCCGCTGATCGGAACCCTCCCCCCTCTGGTGTCACAATTGGCACCTTTCAGGGGGGAGGGGGGTGGAGATACCTGTCAAAGACAGGTATTTACACCCACTTCCGGGCATAGACTCCCGTGGGCGTCTATGTCATTTTCTGTCCTGCCGTGCTGTCTGCTGGGACACACACGGGTCCCAGAGACAGCGCGGACAATTCCTATTGCGCTGCGCGGCTTGCGCATGCGCAGTAGGGAACCGGGAAGTGAAGCCGATTCGCTTCACTTCCTGATTCCCTCACCTAGAATGGTGGCGGCAGCAGCCGAGAGCCGAGCGATCGATCAGCCTCAGCTGCCGGCATCGCTGGACCCTGGGACAGGTGAGTGTCCATTTATTAAAAGTCAGCAGCTGTAGTATTTATAGCTGCTGGCTTTTAATATTTTTTTTGTAGGTGGAATCCCTCTAAGTCCAATTCACCAAAAAAAAAATTAAAATAAAAACCACCACACTTCTGCTCCTGCTCCTATAAAGCATTTTATACAGCACAGTGCTTGTGCTGTGTAATTTGGAACACTAAGTTCCCTATGTAAACAGACCATGATAATCATGGCTGCTGAGCCCTGACATCATGGTCTTTCTAGGTACCCCAGTCTTCCGCATGCCTGCTCTTCTGTGTCTGTCTCCTCTGTCCTCCTCCCCCCTCCGTGTCATCTAGTGGCGCCCCATCCACCTCCTGCTGCAGGAATATCCAATCTGTTTTTACACGATCAGTTTTGTTTCCTAATGCAGTGCTCCGCTGTCCTCCTTTACTGTATCTCACGACGGTTCCCTGACCGTTTCCATATTTCCCGCTGACAGCAGGGAAACCTCGGCCCCGCCTGCTGCTTCTGTCAGATGGGCAGAGAGGAGACACCACCAGTTAAATGATCGCTGGGAGATCCGACAATTAAAAAAAAATAAAAAATAAAAAGTATGACAAAAATAAAAAGACCCTTTGGGTCTGGTATGGATTTTAGGAGAAACCCCACACCAAAATAAAAAAAATAAAACTGTTGAAACTTTATTAAAATGTGCTAATGTTGACTCCTGCAGACATGTAAAGGTGATAAGGTCTGTTTATCTGAATAACAATGTGGTAAAGTTGTGCCTATTGCACTAGGCTAGGGGCACACCTAAAGTATTTGTACGCGTTTTCGCTCTACACGTATAGGGTAGCGCTTTCATTTGGATTGGCTGTCATATGTGCAACAACTGCACCAAAGAAGCTCCTGTACCTCCTTGGATGCTTATCTTCACACATTGACACTTGCGGGGGGGCTGATTCTCCTCTACTTTTGGAAGGAAAGGGTTGCCAAACTGTACGGTATTTAGTGCAGTACAAGTCCCCTCTAGGAAGATTACCTAATTTCTAGCAGGGACATTTAGAACGTCTATCAGGATTTAATTTCTGCCCATGCATTACTATCCCATTTTTGCTGTCCTTGAACAATAACAAAAAAAAAGTCTCCGAGACACCATTAAATATAGACGTTCCAACTCTTCCCCAAGTTATCCAAAATTTTAAAACGTGACTGGCATTATACTTTAAATGAGTCATTTGGTAGTTGGATCATGCATATTTTAGGTTTCTGGGATCATAAGGGATAAACACTAAGGATAAAGTACACACAAACACCCACAGGTAGGTAAAGATTCAAATCAATAGGACTCAGTGTGGTCCCTGAGAAGAAAGCACCCAGTGTTGAAGTACAAGGTTAAGACGTTAAAATATTCTGCCGACTTGGATAAAAAAAATAAACCATTTCTAGAGGCTGCTGTTACAATATGCTTCCCTCCTGTGATATGATAAAAACATACAACTTTAGTAGATAGTAGGCCAAAAGAATGCAAAAATCGAGAAGAGTATGTGAATCTGCATCAGCATTCACGTGACCAGAAGACACTGTTACTTTGATATACACCTTGAAAGAGATACCATGCAACACAAGTCTGTGGCTGAAATGACATCTCACTTGTGTGATAACAGTTTAAGAAACTCAATATAAAATGCAAGTAGATAGAAGGAATACCACACTTAAAGCAGAATTCCAGGAATTCAGACACTTTCTAAAAAATAAAGGCAGACCAAGGAGCTCTATTAATTCTATCGGACAGGTTTATGGCTCTGCCGGAGGCTACACTGAGATACTTGGGGCTGTGAAAGAGGCACATGGAGAAGCTATGCCTGCTCCCCTCTCTGCTGTCCATTCACAGAAGCCTTTGTATTTTACGAATGAGTTTGCATATTAAGAATACTTCTATGATTGGGCAGGAGGTAGGTAGGGAGAGCGGGTAAAGCAGCTACAGCAACTCTACTGTTGAAGATGCCAAGACTAGAATGGCCAGCATCAGGCTTCTGGAACTACAGCAATAGCGGTCTTCCAAGAGTGCAATATAAAACAGCCAGATGTAAATAAGAGAGAACTTCATGAGATGGCATACCCCTCCTTGGACTTGACTCAGTGAGCCTTGACCACTTAAGAACAGAGCCTGTTTTTAAGATTTGTTGTTTACAAGTTAAAAACAGTTTTTTTTGCTCGAAAATTACTTAGATTCCCCCAAACATACTTTTTTTCTAACACCCTAGAGAATAAAATGGCTGTCATAGCAATACTTTGTCACAACGAATTTGCGCAGCGGTCTTACAAGCGCACTTTTGGAAAAAATTTACTTTTTGAAATAAAAAAATAAAGTTAGCTCAATTTATTTTTTATATTGTGAAAAATGTTACGCCGAGCAAATTGATACCAAACATGCTACGTTTCAAAACTGCGCTCACTCATGGAACAAACTTTTACCCTTAAAAATCTCCATAGGCGACGTTTAAAAAAAAAAGTCTACATGTTGCATGTTTTGAGGTACAAAGGAGGTCTAGGGCTAGAACTACCACACTCGCTCTATTGGTCACAGCAATATATCAAATGTGTGGTTTGAACACAGTTTTTATATGCAGGCGCTACTCACGAATGCGTTCACTTCCGCGCGCTCCACAGGACGCATTTAAAAATTTATTTTTTTCTTATATTTTTTTTTTTTTAAAAGAACAGTGTAAAAATAAAATGTCACTTTTATTCCTATTACAAGGAATGTAAACATCCCTTGTAATAGGAAAAAAAAAAAAAACATGACAGGACCTTTTAAATATGAGATCTGGGGTCAAAGACCTCAGATCTCATATTTACATGCACCTAAATATAAATAAAAAAATAAAAAAGCCCTTTAACCACTTAACCCCCAGACCAATTTGCAGCCAAAGGACCAGGCCCCTTTTGGCGATTCGGCACTGCGTAGTTTTAACTGGCAATTGCGCAGTCGTGCGACATGGCTCCCAAACAAAATTGGCGTCCTTTTCCCACAAATAGAGCTTTCTTTCGGTGGCATTTGATCACCTATGCGTTTTTTTATTTTTTGCGCTATAAACAAAAATAGAGCGGCAATTTTGAAAAAAAAAAATGCAATTTTTTTTACTTTTTGCTATAATAAAAATCCCCGGCGGTCCGCAAGTGGTTAACCTTTTGCAAAAGAGTTTAATGCCTTTGATTCAGCCTCAAGTCCCAAGTGTATCTTCCCTCTCCAAAACTGAATATTTGTAATCCTTCTGCTGCTAGCATTAGTAAATCACATTTACATGTATTAAACTTTAAAAAAAATAAAATAAAAATTTCAGTTAGTTCCTTGTTTCCAAGCCTAGGCAAATTATGTCATGCATCCCAGAAGTCTTCAGGAGGGGTTTTCTCACGCCCAGGGTGGTATTTAAATCGATTGAGCAAACATTCTTGCCACCACCCCGCCCCCCCATTGCAATTTCGCTCTGCACCGTACAGTATATACTGTAGTGGGGGATTCTACACTGACCACCAATGTGAGGGGGGATTTGCACTGACCACCAATGTGAGGGGAGATTTTATGTCACCCACCAATATAAAGAGGGATTTCTATACTGACACCAATGTAATAGGAGCATTTACATGCACCATCAGTGTAAGGAGGAATATAGAATGACCTCCATGACCACCAATGTTCAGGGATTTACACTGACCACCAATACAAAGGATTTACACTGACCACCAGTGTAAGGGCAATTCTGCACTTACCACCAATCTGAAGGAAAATGTACACTGATCACCAATGTAATGAAGAATTTACACTGACAACAAATGTAATGGGGGATTTTACGTTAACCAATAAAGGGGGGATTTCTACACTGGCCACCAATGTAAGGGGGATTTACACTCCCCACCAATTAAAGGGGCTTCTACATGGACCACCAATGTAAGGGAGGATTTGAAACTGACCACAAATGCAAGTTCAGATTTTTTTTTTTACCGATTATCAATATAGAGGAGTTTCTACACTGACCAGTAATTTAATGGGGATTTGCACTGACAACTAATGCAACAGGAGCATTCACAGTAACCAAATGTAAAGAGGGATTTACACTGACCACCAATGTAAGGGGGATCTTTACTCTGGCCACTAGTGTGAATGAAAGGATTGTACACCAAGCCCCAATGTAATAAGATTTACCCTGATATAACAGACATTTAGCATGTGTTGACATTTGTGGGTGTCGGGAACGTATGCAAAATCTTTTTCCTAACACCACGGAAACATGCTGCCCTTTAGCAGATACACAGCAGTGCCATTGTTAATGACACCCTCACACATCTGCTGAGATCTGCATATTAACCTGAACCAAAATTCAGGGTGCTGTGGCACCACGTTATTTTGAAAAGGTTTTACACCTCCAAGGTTAGGCTTAATGAACAGCGTTGTAGGCAAGACTTTCCAGCATGCCCCTTCACCTCCCCAGTGGGCAGCATTCAGCATAAGTGATAGTGTATATGACCTCAGGGAGGCATGATATACATATGAATGCTGCCTTTAAATTGCATATCAATGCCGTCGGTCCATGGCTATTTACATATTCATGCAGGTTATTTACATGTAAACACAGGGTCTGCAGGCAAGTCATCTGTATACCAGTACCTTCTACTAGAACTAGCTTCTGCTTGGCATCACTCTGCAGGCTGAAAGTAGAATGGTCCCAGGTGAAAGTGCACTTCATATCATCCCACCTAGGACAGGAACCAGTGCTACAGAGGAAGCATCTGCTGATGCGGTTTATACACCCTCTGCGGCCTCCTGCTTCCTCTGCTGCTGGGGTTGGATCCAGGCACTCTGATCGCTCTGGGATGGTGGGTTGACAAACCATTAATCACGATCTGGGCTTGCTGATCCACCATCCCAGAGCATAGGCATGCACTTTCCTGATTCGTGGACCACAAGTTGAGCACCGCTGGATTAGGGGGTGTTTTCAAAGTGATTTCTCAGCAAACTAAAGCATGGAGACATGAACCAATAGGAGAGTTTGTTTTCAATATTAAAAAATTAAATGGTGTTTTTTTGTTTGTGGTGCTCAGATACAGCATAGTTCTGCACCAAGTATGTGAAAATATGAAATATAAAAGCATATAAATCATGCACTCATTCTGAAAAGTTAAACCAACTCCAAGTAATCTAAAAATTACTCCTTACGGTTTATGAGTAACGACTATAAAGAAAATTTTGACTTGTAAATTCCATATCTAGGGAGTACAGTACAGGACACCGCAGCTTATCTATACACTATTGGTGGCAAACTACTGAGGACATGCTTCCTTGGGAGCCTCCTCTGAGCCTACCTTACTCCGTGAGTCCTCAGTTTTGTAGCAAGCAATGCAGAGTAAACAGGAGAATTTAAGGAGGGTGGCCTGCGTCCTGTACACCATAAAGGAATTTAAAATTATTTTCAAAATTTAACAGAACTGTGCCAACAGGCTCAAAACACAACAGGGGGGGGTCAAAGACCCAAGTGCAGCTGAAGGAACCTTGCGGCCAAAAGTTGCATCCACAATAGATTGGACATCCACTTGGTAAAACGAAATATGAACATTAGACCAGGTGGTACCTTACACACGGTGGGATTTTTCCGAAAGAAAATGTTCGATGGGAGCTTTTTGATGGAAATTCTGACCCTGTGTAGGCTCCATCGGACATTTTCCAACACAAAATTTGAGATCTGGCTCTCAAATTGTCGGACAACAAAATCCGTTGTCGGAAATTCCGATCGTGTGTACACAATTCCAACGCACAAAGCGCCATGCATGCTCAGAATCAAGCAGAAGAGCCGCACTGGCTACTGAACTACATTTTTCTTGGCTCGTAAGTCACCGCGTTCTTGCCGATCGGACTTTCCGACAAGATTTGTGCAACCGTGTGTATGCAAGACAAGTTTGAGCCAACATTGGTGGAGTAGGCACACAACAGCACAGGAGGTTTTTTATTTAAAAGTTTAAGTTCTGGTAGTCAAATTCCTTGACCACCATGCAATGGTGGATTTTGAAGCAGGGTGCACCTTGCAAGATTCTAGGGAAATAAACAGGGAACCCATTTGTTGAAAGAAAGCAATAGATTTTAGATACACTATGGGCTCTGACGACATCCAGGCAGCATAGCATATACCATTGGCTGCTTCTTGAGATGGAATGCTGAAGCCACCTTTGGAAGAAAAGGATGGTCTTGATCATAATACAACCTTGTCATTGTGAAATAAGAAAAGGCTCTTTACAGAACAGGGCTGCCCTGTTTGATGGCCAACAAGTCTACACTGTTAGCAAGAATTGCTAAGGGAATATCCCTTATGGGGTCGAAGAGTGGTTTCTACAGGGCAGAAATCAAAATGGGGTCCCAGGGTGATGCAAGGAAGGTCTAAAACTCCAAGAATACAAAACAAATGGCCTTTAAAAGGGATCAAGGCGGCCAATGCTTTTAGGGTGCCAAGAGCTAGATTCTGGTCAAGAACTTTTTGCAGAAAGGCCAGATTGTGAGGCACAGCATATCTCTGGGACTGAACTGTGCTTGCACTGGGAGAAGTAAGATTTCAAGATAATAGATCTTCCTGGAAGATGTCTTTCAGCAAAGTAGGAATCAGACTCAGAAATCCCTCTATTGTTTAAGACCTAGGTTTCAACAGCCATGCTTGCTGTTAAAGCCAGAGACTGAGTAAGGACTTAAAAATAAAATTTAAGGTATAGCGCTATGGATGCACCTCCATCTCTTGCTGTGATCTTAAAGCAGAGGGCTGCCCAAAAAAATAAACTTAAAAGCCAGCAGCTAGCTACACATACTGTAGCTGCTGGCTTTTAATAGGACATTTACCTGTCCTGGAGTCCAGCGATGACGTTCTTGCAGCTGATGCAAACATCAGCTGTCGGTGCTGCCGCCACCATTGTGGACAGGGGAACCAGGCAACCTGGTTTTTGTAACCTGGTTTTAAGTTATATTTATGGTGGAAGCTGCTGCAATGTTACACCTTAGTATCACAATAGCTTCTCAGTGGAGGGAAGGGACAGATCAGCCTTTAAGACTTGTGTCTATTGGAAAAACTTTTTCCAATGTTAGAGCTGAATAGGTGATCCACCAGAAGAAGAAGCAAGGTCTTGTTTGGATGAATACAGGGTGGATAAAAAATAAATGGATTTCTTTTGATTACAATAAAATGGTTTTGGAGTTAAAATCTATCTAAAGATAGCTTTCTATTTAGGATGCATTAATAATTGAATTTATTCAGCATAAAATGGAGCTTAGTTATGCAGCACAAGGCTGTATATTCTGCAATATTTAAATTTTTTGGTAAACTCATTCAATGAACCCAAGCTCTGCCAGCTGATATAACATGCACTGCCCTGATGCATTCACACAAATTCACAGTAACCACGAGATAAAAACAAAGTTCAGGAATATTCCTTTATCCCATTGTTTTGCAAATCGATGTAGACTACAAACTGATTTTGGGGTAGTTTTCCCCACTTCCTGTGCTTCTCTCCTATGGTGACCCGCCTATAGTGCTGTTCTAAAGGTTGTCTGTGCTGCTTCAAACACTGGAACTACATCCCTGTGGGGAGACTCTGGCTGCGCTCGCAGGCACAGGAGCCAGAGCAGAGTATGACTGTGAAGCTCAGTTTCCCATGCCCTTTGATTGGCATGGTAATCTGGAGCGCTTTACCACAGCCCTGCCTTTCCTACGCCCCATGTTTTGTGTGTATAGGGCTAGCCAGCAGAATATGGGCATGCTCAGAAGGTGGGAATGGGCATGACTAATGGAAGGTGTCAATGTACAGACGGCTGTGCTAGCTATAGAAAAGGCTTGTTCTCGTTCAAGCACACAGTGAAAAAAACGGCAATGCGCATAACAGGAATTTTAGATCTGAGAACCGGAAGCTGCGAGGAGCTGAAGGAAATTAAAAAAGGAGGAAGAACATACAATCGGTACGTAGAAAACATGCAAAGGAAATATTTTTTAGGGAATTTATAGATGGCAGATGTTTATACAACATATAGCAGATACATGAAAAAAAAAAACAAAAAAAAAAAAAAAAACAAAAAAAAAAAAAAACTTTACAACCCCTTTAACCACTTAAGGACCGCCAACATGGCAATGTACGTCGGCAGAATGGCACAGACAGGCACAAGCACATACATGTACGTGCTTGCCTTCCAGCGGGTGGGGGTCCAATCGGACCCCCTCCCGCTGGATGCGACGGTCCGTTTCTCTTCAGGAGCGATCGGGGATGCCCCTCTCGAACGCTCCTGGCGAATGAGAAGCTTCCCCCACCTGTGTAGTGTAAACACAGGCAGGGAGGAAGTGATGTCATTCTCCTCGGGGCGGTCTTTTTGACCGGACTGTGAGGAGAACACATAGTAAGTGCACCAAACACTACACTGACACGTAGGTACACATAGGCACACAAATCCCCGCCCCCCCCCCCCCGTCACAGTGTCACTGATTGCAGTGATCATTTATTTACTGATCACTGCATTTAGTGTCAGTTGTGACAGTAAAAACTGTCAGGGCAGTTAGTGTTAGGTCCAGGGTAGCCCCCTACCCCCCCAATAAAGGTTTAACCCCCTGATTGCCCCTAGACTTAACCCTTTCAGCCCCTTTTGCCAGTGTCACTAAGCAATCATTTTTCTGATCGCTGCATTAGTGTCACTGGTGCCGCTAGGTAGCTAGTTATTTTGTTAGATTCACCGCCAGGTTTTTATAGCGCTAGGTACCCCCATATACTACTGAATAATGGTTTTAACCCCCCGATTGCCCCTAGTTAACCCTTTCACCAGCGATCACCGTATAAGTGCCACTGGTGACGCTGGTTAGCCAGTTATTTAGGTTCCCCGTCAGGTTTTAATATAGCGTCAGGGACCCCATATACTACCTAATAAAGATTTTAACCCCCTGATTGCCCCTAGTTAACCCTTTCACCAGTGATCACCGTATAAGTGTTACGGGTGACTCTGGTTAGTTTGCTTTTTATAGCATCAGGGCACCCACCATTTATTACCCAATAAAGGTTTAACCCACTGATCATCCGGCGGGTGATATCAATTAGGTTTTAGGGTCAGGGTCTGCGTTGCCCCAGGCAGCGCTAGGTTAGTGCCAGTACCGCTAACACCCACGCGCAAAGCATACACCTCCCGTAGTGGTATAGAATCTGAACAGATCAATATCTGATCAGATCTATACTAGCATCCCCAGCAGTTTAGGGTTCCAAAAAAACGCATTGTTAGCGGGATCAGCCCAGATACCTGCTAGCACCTGCGTTTTGCCCCTCCGCCCAGCCCACCCAAGTGCAGTATCGATCGATCGCTGTCACTTACAAAACACTAAACACATAACTGCAGCGTTCGCTGCAGTTCGCCAACAGTTTTTTTGGTAGCGTTTTATATTTAAATCCTGAAGGCGGTGCTTGGTTTTTGGGGTCCTGTACGTGGCTAGGCTCCCAAAAAGCCCCCACATGTGGTATCCCGGTACTCGGGAGAAGCAGCAGAATTTAGGGGTGTAATTTCACTTATGCCTATAGCATGTGTGAGCAATATATATCATTTAGTGACAACTGTGCAAAAAAAAAAAAATTGTAATATTCCTGCAACTTGTGGCAAAATCTAAAATATTTCATGGAATCAACATGCCTCTCAGCAAATAGCTTGGGGTGTCTACTTTCCAAAATGGGGCCATTTTGGGGGGGGGGGGGTTGTGCTATCTTGCAAACTGTGATAGGTAGTGAGGAGTGAAATCAAAAATTTGCACCCTTAGAAATCCTGAAGGCAGCGATTGGTTTTCGGGGTCCCGTACGTGGCTAGACTCCCAAAAAGTCCCACATATGTGGTATCCCCGTACTCAGAAGCAGCAGAATATATTTTGGGGTGCAATTCCACATATAACTATGGCATGTGTGAGCAATATATCATTTAGTGACAACTTTTCGTAAACTTTTTTTTTTTGCGTCATTCAATCACTTGGGACAAAAAAAAAATAAAAAAATATTCAATGGGCTTAACATGCCCCTCAGCAATTTCCTTGGGGTGTCTACTTTCCAAAATGGGGTCATTGGGAATGGGGGGGTTTGTCTGCCATTTTAGCACCTCAAGAAATGAGATAGGCAGTCATAAATTAAAAGCGGTGTCAATTCCAGAAAATGTACTCTAGTTTGTAGACGCTATAACTTTTGTGCAAACCAATACATATACACTTGACATTTTTTTTTTACTAAAGACTTGTGGCTGAATACATTTTGGCCTAAATGTATGACTAAAATTTAGTTCATTTGATTTTTCTTATAACAAAGTAGAAAATATTTTTTTTTTTTTAAATTTCAGTCTTTTTCCTTTTATATCGTAAAAAATAAATATCGCAGAGGCAATCAAATACCATCAAAAGAAAGCTCTATTTGTGGGAAGAAGAGGACGCAAATTTCGTTTGGGTACAACATTGCATGACCGCGCAATTACCAGTTAAAGCAGTGCGAAATTGTAAAAAGACCTCTAGTCCTTAGGCTGACAATTGGTCCGGGGCTGAAGTGGTTAATAGTCTAAATAGGAAACTCATTTTGTTTGCAAATATTAAAAGGTTCTAACAAGAATAAGTCCCCACATTTAACGACTTGCTTACTGGGCACTAAAACCCCCTTCCTGTCCAGACCAATTTTGAGCTTTCCGCGCTCTCACACTTTGAATGACAACTGCGCGTTCATGCAACGCTATACCCAAATACATTTTTCTTCACACAAAGCTTTTGTTTGGTGACATTTAATAACTGCTTTTTTTTGCAATAATAAAAAAAAAAAAAAAAAAAAAAAAAAAAGACTGAAAAGCTAACAAAAAACAAACAAACACAACACAATTTCATAGTTTGTTATAAAATTTGGAAACATGGTAAGGGGCTGGGAGTCAGGTGATCAGAGTGTGCAGGCAGCTCATGCACAAGACATCTTCACTGCCTCCCAGCAATTAAGGCCCGCACTGTAGCAGTCATTCAGCTATGCATATAAAAGCAAAGGAAAAGGCCTTAAAAAAAATAGGATTTTTATAACAGCTTACCTGTAAAATCTTTCTTTGATGTACATCAGGGGACACAGAGCTATAGTAATAACTATGTGGGTTATATCGGACCATCAGGTGCTGGACACTGGCACGCCCTTTAAGGTGTGAACTTTTCCCATATAATCCCTCCCACTATTGGGAGTCCTCAGTTTTGTAGCCAAGCAATCCAAGTGTATAAGAAGGGAGGGACCTTTGTGTCCCCTGATGTACATCAAAGAAAAAGGATTTTAGAGGCAAGCCGTTATAAAAATCCTATTTTCTTTTCTTACATCAGGGGACACAGAGCCATAGTAATAACTATGTGCGATGTCCCATAGCAATGGCAACTGAATGGGGGGGGGGGGGGGGAGACAGAATCAAGGAAACAGGAGGCCAGAGGACTCCTACTGCAGTATATGCTGTGCCCAAAGGCAATATCCTCACAACCTTTAATATCAATTTGATAACATCTGACAAAACGTCTGAACCGAAGACCAAGTTGCGGTCTTACAGATCTGAGCCATAGAGGCCTGATGATGCACCACCCAAGAGGCACAAATAGCCCTGGATGAATGTGCTCTTATTCTGAGAAGGAAGAATTTTCTTCTTTAAACTGACGATTGAACAATCACTTGACAAATCCATTTGGAAAATAGTGGATCTTGACGCTGCCTGTCCATATCTTGGACCCTCTGGCAGTACAAACAAAACCTGTGTTTTGCAAACCTGAGCGGTTGCCTTTAAATAGATTCTGATCGCTCTTACTACATCAAGAGACTGTAGTGCTTTCTCTTCCCCAGATTAAGGCTTCTGGGGAGAAAGAAGTATGAATATCTTGGTTTAAATGAAAACCGGTTACCACTTTTGGTAAGAATTCCGGATGAGGACATAAAACCACCTCATCCTTATGCATGATGAAATATGGCTCTTACAAGGCAGCCGTTAGTTCCAATACTCTTCTAGCAGAAGAAATGGCAAGCAAAAAAAAAAGATTATCTTTCTTGTCAAAGAACCAAGAGAATTTCTCGTAAGGTTCAAACGGCTGATTTAACAAAGCCGATAAGACCAATCTTAAATCCTAAGGATTTATGAGGTGCCCCGATAGGGGGAATAAACTGCGTTACCCCCTGAATAAACTACGCACCAAGAGTGGGAAGCAAGAGGCCATAGGAAAAGTCAAACACGGTCTGGATATGGCTCTTGATAAAAGTCAAGGCCAGCTTCATTTCCGATCCCATATGCAGGAATCCTGCCTATTGACATACTTCCTGGGGTGCCAACCCTTGGATCCATACCATGAAACCTATGCCTTCCAGATTCTATAGTAAGTGATTCTGGAAATCGGCTTCCTGGCATTAGTCAAAGCAGACACTACCGAAGAGATCACCCACGATCTTTTATAGAATGAGATTTAACAGTCAAACCTGTTAAACTCCTTGTCAGTAAAGTAGAAGTAAATACTGGACCTTGTGCAAGAAGGTCTGGCTATAATGGCAGAGTCCAAAAGACTCCTACTGCCATCTTTATGATCTCTATAAATTAAGATCTTCTGGTACAAGGCAGGGGCCACCATAATCACCTTCTGTTCCTGCTTAATCCTGCAGAGAAGGCGCGGAAGTAGCAGAGCTGGAGGAAATGCATAGATCAGTGAAAACTGATCCCCTGGGAAGACTAATGTGTCTATTCCACCTGCTAGCGGACCCCTTGTTTGACAAAGTTGTCGACCTTATTAATGAATCTGGACGCGAATAGGTCCATGTCCAGAGTAACCCATCTGACATATTGCTAGGGAGATGTTGGGGTGAAGAGATCATTCTCCTGCAAATAATTGTTGGCGTCTCAAGTAGTACGCCTGAAATATTAAAATTGCGTTTAGGCGAGGAGTGTTGTGTTCTGCCAAAGCCAGAACATTATTCACCTCTTTTTTGGGCTGCAAGACTTCTCGTGCCTCCCCTGGTGATCGATGTAAGCCACCGCCGTGGCTCTGTCAGACTGAAGCCCATCAGGACAGTCCCGTAATCTGACCGCCAAGATTCTATGGCCAGATGTACTGCCTGAAACTTCCAACAAAGTTGATAGGCAAGGTCCTCTAACCTGGACCATCTCCCCTAGACAGAATCTTCCAGGGCTGCTCTCCAGCCTAGAAGGCTGGCATCTGTTAACACCCTGCAGGATAAATATTTTCTCTCCTGCTGGATAAAAACCACCAATTTAGGCTCTGACCTATGTCGGGAGGCAGGCTTATTGGAAACAAACAAGGCCTGAATCCTCTTTATTCCAGACCGACAAGATGGTGTCTTGAAGCAGTCTTTGAATAAAACTGCATGTAAGGAACAGCCCTGAAGGAGGCCACCATTTCCCCTAAAAATCTCCTGCAGCCGAAGGAATTTTCCTTTATCCTGATAATTTGAATTAGTCCTACAATGGAACTGATTCACGACTGGGGTAAGGATACTGTATGGTATCTATAAACAGCCCCCAAGTAACCTCCTTGATGGTTTTAAAGGGAATCTTCCTAGGCTGAGAATCCAACCTAGAGATTTCAGATATCTACAGCTGAGATCAGACTCTGGTTTTAGACCCGAGACTGAATGATCCATTAACTGTCCTAGTCTATTAGAAGATCTACTTTTATGTCTTGAGTCCTTAACCTGGCTAAAGGAGGTGCCAGAATCTTTCAGAACACTCGTGGTGCTGTGGCTAACCCGAATAGCAGTGCCATGATTGAAAAAAATTTTATATTTCAAACCACAGAAATTTCTGGTAAGCGGGAAACTTTGGCACATGGAGATATGCAACTCCCCTCCTTGCAGGATGGACACAGCCGATCATATTATGAAAGGATCGGATGTTCAAGTGCCGATTCAGATCTCCGAGATCTAGAATGGGTCTTACCTCTCTGGCTCTGGGACTTAAGGTTTGAGCCAAAAAAACACCTGTTCCACTAAGGGAATCTCTGATATCACCGACGGGAATAACAGCATTCTTTGAGGAGACGGACACTCTTGCATAAAGACTGACATCAGCAGCCCCAAGAACCTAACAGGCAGCACCCAAACAGGACCTGAACCCTGGACCCTCAGATCGAAAGCCGACTGGCCATCCAGGCTCTTGAAACTCTAATGTAACCTAGAGAAAAAAAAAAGGTCATAAAAAAAAAAGGTCATAAAAAAAAAAAAAAAATAGAAATCCCTCTGTTCTTAACATTGTTCCTGCCAGACTGAGAATCGCAGGACCTTTCACCTCACACAAATGAATGGGGGTGCTCCTTCATGAGAAGGTCTTAGCATTCTGCTTTATAGGCTTTTCTGCCCCCAAGATCCTGGTGCTTCCCCTGGGAACTGTCTCCTGAACCTGTTGATTGAGACCATCGAGACTGCTTAAAGGCAGATACCCCAGGCATAGGAGGCGCTGCCCAATTAAATGAAAACTGTTTGAACCTCTGTTTACTGGTAAAGAGAGCTTTACCCCTTTTGGATGTACTTATCCACTCTAAATAGCCGTACCCCAGGAAGGGACACAGACTGGCTAAGGGATTTCACCTGATGCTTCGGGCTGATCAATATTTCAGCCACAGACCTCTGCAAAAATGCACTTATCCAATTATAAGCCATAGGGCTTAAACAATCGGGTCCTTTATATAGCATCTGTGAGACACAGTGTGTCAAATACACCAGCCCCTTGCTGGGCCTGCTGATCAGGCAGAACTTTCCAGGTATCTCACACCTGTCCCTTACCCCCTTGGAGTCCACATTCCAATGCATTGGCGTGACTCAAAATGTGCTCCACCAAAATAGTGGAGCAGACATTAAAGGGTTAATGGACTGAGCTACTCCAATTGCAGCCAGAACTGCGAGAGACATCTGGTCTTTAAAAAGGAAAATCCAACCTTAACTTGCTGGATCCTTTAACGCCAGTGCACTCCACTGGACATATGAGACTCTGCTCACTGAGGTGATTGCAGCATTAATAGCTGGAACCCCCCCATTTTCTTTCATAGAAATGTTCCCATTCAGAATACATAGCTATGCATGAATAGGAAAAACATCCCCAGGTGGGGGGGGGGGGGGGGGGGTTCAAATAAACCCTATTAGAGGTAGATACCTCAAGAGCCTGCTGCAGGCAAAAAAGGGTTACGTAAGGGAGTAGACAAACACCTGACTTGTGCGGCTACTCCCTCCCTGTTAGGATCCTCAGAAAAGGAAAAATAAGTATCTTCCAATATTTTGGAAGATCTACCTGATCCCCAGCCTCCTGCACCTCAACAAAAGGGCCCAGAGGACTAGATGGGAATCTGCTATGTTTAGTCCTACTATGGAGAGAGATCATAGCAATTACCTTTTATTTTTAGCCAATACAGTACAATGCTGTCAAAAGGGAAATGCCTGCGTCACCAAACCTGACCAGCAACCACTCTGCTCGGTCTCCCTCCACCGCCAGTAAATCCTCCGCTCAGCAACCGGCCGCGGCTTGCCAAAATAAACTTTTTTGTGAAAGGAAAAAAAGGCAGCTGGCTGGCAATCAGACAAAAATCACCAATCTGGGGGCCCAGGAAGCGATCAGACTCCCCTTCTTACAAGAGGGTCTGAGCTGGATTGAACGGAGAGGAGACTGGAGCTTCTGCCGTTTCTAGCGTCAGAATGGTGAGTACTCAATACAGCCTCCACTGGTGACACAGACATGACAACACAATACATGGAAGGAGAGATTCCTGAGAAAATCTCCCCTACCTCATCTCACAGCAGAGTTTATCAGAGATAAAAAAAAAAAAAATCTTCGTCCTTCACGGTAGGCTCCGAGATCTTAAAAGGAAACCTTCAGAACCCGGGGAACACTCAGGTTATCCCACAAACCTGGACCTGCATGAAGACCCTGCCAATAAACTTTTTGGCCTTACTACAAAAAAGTTCTGGATCCCAGGGCCCAGCTCTTAAAGCATTCGGAAGCAAAACCTTGCGTCTTTGGATGACGAGGCCCAGGTACCATTCATTTAGTCCATTACGGAGACATCAGAAGGGATCTGGTCAGGATGGCTGGCTCTCAAAGGATTACTGCCCATGGAGATCAGCACAACACATCCTTACATGTGCCCAACACCTTAGACACTGGTGAAAACTGGACTCCCAGTAGTGGGAGGGGTTATATGAGGGAAGTTCAGGCCTTAAAGGGGAGTGCCAGTGTCCAGCACCTGATGGTCCGATATAACCCACATAGTTATTACTATGGCTCTGTGTCCCCTGATGTAAGAAAAGAAAACACAAGGTTGAGGGATCATCAGCATTCAGACTTTATAAAGAATGCAAAAAGAAATGTAAGGGTGCAATAAGAACGGCTAAGATAGAACATGAAAGAGACATAGCGGAGGAGAGCAAAAAAAATCCCAAGAAATTCTTTAAGTATGTAAACAGTAAAAAAAGGAGGACAGACCGTATTGGCCCCATAACAAATGAGAATGACATCTAGTTACAAAGGATGGGGAGATGGTGAAGGTATTGAATTTATTCTTCTCCTCAGTCTTCACGAGGGAATCGAGGGGCTTCAGTAACCAAAACTGCAGTGTTTACCCTCATGTCACATCACAGGAAGCACCTCCGTGGTTCACAGAGGACAGAATTAAAATTAGACTTGAGAAACTTAACATTAATAAATCACCGGGACCAGATGGCTTGCACCCGAGGATACTTGGGGAACTCAGTCAAGTAATTGCCAGACCATTGTTCCTAATTTTTTTACTGACAGCGACTGGAATGGTACCAGCTGATTGGAAAAAAGCCAATGTAGCACCAATATTTAAAAAGGGCTCAAAATACATACCTGGGAATTACAGACCAGTTATCCCAACATCAATAGTATGTAAACTCTTGTAGAGGATAAGGGACTATACATAAGATTTTAGTAATGAGAACGGTATCATTAGCCGTAATCAGCATAGATTCATGAAGAATTGTTCTTGCCAAACCAATCTAACCTTCTATGGAGGAGAGTTGCCATCTAGATAAAGGAAGGCCCTTGGACGTGGTGTATCTGGATTTTGCAAAAGCATTTGAACAGTTCCCCATAAACATTTACAATATAAGGTCTGTTGGCATGGACCATAGGGCGAGTACACGGATTGAAAACTGGCTACAAGGGTGAGTTCAGAGGGTGGTGATAAATGGGGAGTACTCGGAATGGTCAGGGGTGGGTAGTGGGGTTCCCCAGGGATCTGTGCTGGGATCAATCCTATTTAATTTGTTCAGAAATTACCTGGAGGATGGGGTAAACAGTTCAATCTCTGTATCGGTGGACGATGCTAAGCAGGGAAATAACTTTGCAGGATGTGGAAACCTTGCAAAAAGATCTGAACACATTGACAAATGAGGTTCAATGTAGAAAAATGTAAAATAATGCATTTGGGTGGCAAAAATATGAAGGTAATCTATACATTGGGGGGGGGGGGGGGGGGGGAACCTCTGGGGGAATCTAGGATGGAAAAGGACTTGGGGGTCCTAGCAGAGGATAGGCTCAGCAATGGCATGCAATGCCAAGCTGCTAACAAAGCAAACAGAATATTGGCATGCATTAAAAAAAGGGATTCAACTCCAGAGATGGAACGATAAATTCTCCCGCTCTACAAGACTCTGGTCCGGCCGCACCTAGACTATGCTGTCTAGTTCTGGGCACCAGTCCTCAGGAAGGATGTAGTGGAAATGGAGCGAGTACAAAGAAGGGCAACAAAGCTAATAAAAGGTCTGGAGGATATTAGTTATGAGGAAAGGTTGCGAGCACTGAACATCCTCTCTGGAGAAGAGACGCCTGAAAGGGGATATAATTTCAATATACAAATACCATACTTGTGACCAACAATAGGGATAAAACTTTTTTGCAGAAGGGAGTTTAACACTTGTGGCCACTCATTAAAAGAAAAGAGGTTTAACAATAAATTACGTAGAGGGTTCTTTACTGTAAGAGCGGCAAGGATGTGGAATTCCTTCCACAGACGGTGGTCTCAGCAGCGAGCATCGATAGTTTCAAGAAAGATAAGCACCTGAATGATCGCAACATACAGGGATATACTGCAATACTGACATATAATCACATACATGGGTTGGACTTGACTTTTTTCAACCTCACCTACTATGTAACTATGCAGCTATAGCGTCGGCACAAGGTGGTTAAAGAGCACCTGTCATTTAAGATCCAACATGGCAGTGCCCGTTAGCAGGCCTGCTGCCACGTCCGTCACCTTGTGTCACTGCCGCATCACCAGCGGTCCCATTAAAGTGAATGAGACTGACTGTAAGTCAACAGCAATTCAGAGGAGGAGCTGCTGCGGGGAAAAAAAACAGTTGCTCTTTAAAAACCGATTTAAATCAAGCCTTTTTACTAGTGATTTAGATTGACTTGATTTAAATCAAATACACCCAGGCTGAATAAGAGTTCAGGAGTGAGTCCAGGGAAATACAGATTTCCATGCTGACAGAATTTTTAGTAAGCGTGTTCTCGAGTGGAATTGGGCAAAAAGGTACTGCCACATAGGAGGCAACCATTAGACTCAGAACCATCATGGCAAATCTCAGTGTGGGATTTCTCTTGGAGCTCTTAGTGAAATAACTTTTTGGAAAACAAACATTTGCTTGGGATGTATTCAGGATCAGAATGTGTAGATAGGCATCTTGGATGTCCACAGATGTGTTTCCCTTGTCTTAAAGAGGCACTTACTGACCTTGCAGATTCAAAATTTGAAAAAGAGTTTGAGGGATTTTTAAGTCCAGGATAGGACAAACACCACAGTTGAGCCTTGGTACTATGAGCAGATGTAGAATCTTTTGAACCTGTCCTGGTACAATAACGCCCTGAGACAAGAGGTGGTTCAGGGCATTTTACAAATCTGGCTATCCACCAGTATCTCAGTAAAGAGAAGTCACCTACCAATGCTTTCACATATGGTTTTTGTTAGCACCCTTGTGAGAGCAAAGAGAAAAAAAAAAAAAAAAAAAAAAGACGAAAAAAGGCACGTTTTTTTTCTAAACTGCTTGCTGCCCACCGCTAAACGGCGGTGGGGCGATGCAGCTCTCATTCGTGATCGCGCTGTGTGCAGCTCTTAAACCATGCGATTGGCTGTGTCAAATCACAGCCGGTCACATGTAAACAAAAAAGTGCCGGTAATTGGCTCTCCTCGCCTCACACTGACAGTGTGAGGAGAGGAGAGATGATCAGTGACATCTCCTCACAGGGGGACATCTAGGGATGTAAACAGGGCACTGATCATAAGTGCCCTGATTAAAATAAAGTGGCACAAAACAATGCCCATCAATGCCAGCATATAGTGCCCACCACTGTCCACAAGTGCCACCAATCAGTGCCGCACACCAGTGCTGCTTGTTTGGGAACAGTGTAGCATGACCACGCAATTGTCATTCAAAGTGCAACAGCACTGAAAAAAGGCATGGGCAGGAAGGGGGTGTAAGTGCCTGGTAGGCAAGTGGTTAAAGCACACAGAAAGTGTGTAGCATAGGGCACAAATGTGAATGTAAACATCACTTCTGACACATGTGAGGTATTGTCATGAACGTCTAAGAGCAATAATATAAGAGCCATACAGAATTCATAGTTACGGCAAATTTAAATTGATAAGAGCAATTTCTATGCAAGGGAACCCCCTTACAACCCCCTCTGAGACTAGCACCCCCCCCACCCCTCCATTCCCTAGCTCTCCCTCTGTCTTATCTCACCAACTCTTCTGTTATCTTTATTGCCATTGATTTGTATGTGTTTTTTTCTCTCCTTTCCCTCAGGTGTTTTTTTTTGTGTTTTGTTTTTACATTCTGCTTAAAAATTTGTAAATCAGTACTGCTTGGACCTTGAAGGGGACATACCCCGAAAGCTTGTCCTGAAAAATTGTATGTTTGTGCAAATAAAAAAAGTATTACGGACAGTACTCAATTTTCTCTGCAAGGGAAAATAGGTCCATCACCAATTGCAAAAAAACAGAGGACACACGGGTTATAGGTTAACCACAGGGAGGGTTGAAGTGACTATACCTTGGTGTCTCACCCTCTGTCCACCATTTACCTCTCTCCACAAGTCTCCCCCCAGAAGCTCTCTCACTTCTGTTACCCCTTTCTTTACACACTATCTGCACCCTTACTTGGGTTACTTTCCTTTTTTTCTCATTGTCCCCCCCATATAGTTTTATCATGAACAACAAAGATCTTCGGCCAGGAAGACCCCTCGTCACAACAGATGACAGTTGTCAACCCTTATAATACTTACGTTGCTAATGGGAGTCAAGCTATGGGTGACGGCCATTGAGCTGACTCATTATCCTTGACTTAAAGCGGGAGTCCGCGTTTTTTTTTTTTTTTAAAGTCAGCAGCTACAAATACTGCAGCTGCTGACTTTTACTACCTGTCCAGCGCGCCCGCGATGTCGGCACCCGAAGCCGATCTCTAGATCGACACTCGAGTGCTGCGGCCGCCATCTTGGGTATGGGAATCAGGAAATGGAGCCTTTCGGCTTCATTTCCCGGTTCCCTACTGCGCATGCGCGAGCCGCGCAATGAGGACGGTCCCCGCTGCCTCTGGGATCTGTGTGTTTCCCAGCAGGCAGCGGGGCACTTGCGGAAGGGGGCGGGCACTTGCGGAAAGGGGCGTAATGTACGCCCCTTTCCGCAGAGAGCTAGCCCGGAAGTGGGTGCAGTTACCTGGATTATCCAGGTAACTGCACCCCCCTCCCCCCTGAAAGGTGCCAATTGTGGCGCCGGAGGGGGGGGAGGAATCCGATGAGCGGAAGGTCCATTTTAGGGTGGACCTCCGCTTTAACGGTAGTCACCAAGTTGGAATTCTTATGTTATTTGTGAAAATTACATTTTCAACCCTAAAATCTAGAGATCTCTGGTTTTGCAATCTCAGAATACACAGATATCAACTTCACTGCTTAAAACTTCACTCATTATATACACTGCATGCTACCCCTTTATGAACACAAACTGGTCTTACCATAGCAAACCCAACATCCGCTTTCTTCAAGGCAGGTCCATCATTGGTCCCATCACCAGTTACTGCTACCACTTGTCTCTGTTCACAGATTGTGCTGTCAATAATACCTGTAGTGAAAAGGTTAAAAATTAGCGGCAAAAAATAAATACAAAAACTGCTCACTGGCAGTCACCTGTTCAGCAAGTTTAAGGTGCCCAATGGGTGGGCATTACCACCGACTAACTAAAAAAGCTATTTGACATAAGGACTGCAACAGTAGAAACCATTTAATATGCTGCAATGTTCAATGTACAATGCCGCAATGTACACAGGCTTTCCAGCCTGAAAGAGGGAGAGTGTGTGTCATGTCTGAGGCAGATTGGCCACTCTCTGCTCCCTTCCTTGTGCCCCTATTGGCAAGAAGAGAGAAGCCAAGAACAGGAGCCAATCAGAGGAAGCTACTTAAAAGGAGCCAATGACAAAGACTTTATCCACAGCAGGAACATTTGCAAAGGATCCTGGGATGTATAGTCTTCATCTAAAAACTCCCCCTCATAGCCTTGTATGGCGGCACAAACTACAGAGACCAGGATGCACTAGGAGAAAAAGGAACCAAGGACTCCATCTTGCTTATCTGAGGGGATTCAGGCAACAAGAGGTGAAGGAAGAGATCATACCTGAGTGAGAGATTCGGTCTCTCATGATATCACTGCACGACTTAGGCCTCCACCGGGACAGGCAGCCTGAGAGGGGGAGACCCCAGGTGCACATCCAGGCACACCTGCACCAACAGTGAAGCGTTCCAGTGTGAGGTGACCTGTCAGGTCACCAGGAAAGCCTACTGTTCCATGATGTTTGTTTGGACCTTGATTGCAGGGTTTGGAGAGAAGGCTTTTGCCCATTTGCAGGAAACTAACACTGAACCACAGAAGACTTTAAATGGACACTGTATCCAGGCATCATTGCTGTTAGTCATCTTGCTGACACTTTTAGTACCACAGGGCTAAAGGATAAGGCCATTTATTTCCAAGGACACTGTACACAGACATCAGCCCTTTCACCTTGCTGAGAAACATCCTGCCTTCTTCAGTTGATAATCCGGGCAAATTGTGTTTGGCCCTGCTATTCAGGAATTTAAGTGCACCACCATAAGTGGCTAGCTGAAGACACAGTTTTATCTGTTCTTCAAAAGGACTGAAGCTACTAGTGCCATACAGACCCATACACACATATTCAGGGCTGTGTATATGTGTAGTGGGTGTGTGGGACAAAGCATCTAGGAAGTTAAGTCATTACATGTTGATCTGAATAGTGTTTGAAGTTGTGCCTGTAGTATCAGGGGACAGAAAAGAGGCCTGAAACAAAGAGGGTCATTCCACTGCTCGCCTCCTGCCTGGACTCAGAGCCAACCTGAGTAAAGGTAACCAGTCTGGTATGGATTGTCATATTGTGACTTGTCATGCACGCATGCCTCTGTTTTTGGGCGACCTTCTCGACCTTCTAACAGTATTTCTCTCGCAGGCAGCAAACCAATTGACTATACAAATCATATATAAAATTGTTCCGTGTATGGCCCTTATAAAATATAGTATATACATAGCGATATATAAATTCTATAAACGTGAGCACAATTTAAGGTTTTAATGGTTAACATTTTAAAAGAACACACAATAAGATTGCTTTTTTACATTCCATGTGTTTCTGCCACTAAGCATTTGTTAAATTGATTATAAACCATTTCTATGGTCTGAATTAGGATTTAAAGTTTAACTTGCAATATGACCTTAACAATTTGAGGTGCACCTGATATGGGGAGTGTGTCCTTTTAAAAAGGGTAGATGGATCACGCAAGGTGTGATGGACACATGAAGATTTTTTTAGAAGGTGGCAGACACTGATATTGATGCGATACGATTTGTATAATGTTGCTTTTATGCGGCCATTGGCTGATCGGGAGTCGGTTGGCTGCCGTTTTCCAGAAAGCAGATCTGGCTTCTGTTGGACAGACCGACCTACACACAGGCAGAATGTAGGCCGTGTTTTTTTTTTTTTTTTATAACCAGCAAATGTCTCCCGACATTCCTCTCCTTAACCAATCATCATGTCTTTGTAATGTGTGAGTAAACCAGAGTGGGGATAGACCGATGTTGTTTCGGTGCCGATACTGATTTCGGTCACCTTTCAGGCCAATATTGTATACATTTAAATTTCTACACCGTCCTTTTAGATTTTTTTTTATCACTGTTCTTGCTGTCACAAGGAATGTAAACATCCCTATTGACAGTAATAGGCAGTGACAGGTACTCTATATGGAGGGATTGGGGAGTCTATAAAACCCCAAACCCCTCCTCTGCACTTGAAAGTATTCAAATCATCAAGAGCTGCATTTCATGCTTCCGGGTTATTAGATCCGAGACCGGAACAATGCATCGGCTTTGTTTGGCTCTTCAGAGCCGCGGTGGGGGGGGGTGTGGATGACAACACACACCCCCTCCCGCTGATTGTAATAACAGCCGACCTGCATTGGTTGTTGCTACAATACAACTGACCATCTACTCTAAGGAACGGTACCTGCATCACCCCGGTAAAACCCCTTAAAGACAGATCGGTAATATTGGGTATGTTTGCGACCGATGCTGCAAAAAAGTGAATATCGGCTGTACCGATAAGAGTAAGCGAAAAAAGAAATCCATGTAAGCCAGGGAGAACATGCCAACTCCATGCAGATCGTGTCCTGGCTGGGATTTAAACCAAGCAACCGAAAAGTACTAACCACTAGTAATACTAGCGTAAAATCCCAGAACCTTAGAGTCCAACCTAAATAGCCACAAAGTGTGTACCTAAACACAAAATCAAACACAGACAACTATTCTCAGGCCCCTTTCACACATGCGGATCCATTTACTGATTCAGCTTGCTCAGTAGGGATCAATCTGTTGATCCCCGCTGAGCCAGCAGACAGGTCCATCTCCGCTCACAGTGCAAAGATGGACCTGGTCAGATCTCCGCTCTCCTCTATGGAGAGATCGGATGAAAAACTGATCGCCTGCATGTTTTCATCCAAACCGCCAGACAGATGGAAAATAGGACCACCAATCCGTCTGGATTTAGCAAAGCGGATGTCAGCGGATATGGCAACGCTGACATACGTCACTCCATAGAGATGCATGGAGCGTCCTGAAAAAACTGAGAGGCGGACCTGAACCGTCCGCATGTGTGAAAGGGGCCCAAGAGCATATTGATTACCCTTTATTTTTTGGTTGTTTGCAATTCTCACCTTAAACAGGAGGAAGTAAGAAAACAAACAACAAGACTACCTCTTCTGAGGTTTATCCCACCTCTGTATTGCTGCTCTTTTGTTCACACAAGATAGTACAGTTTTTCCTGTACTTCCATGCCAGTGTTGCCCATCTGTTCATTCTCTTAGAATGAAAGGCATTCTGAGACGGGGAGAGAATAGGGTGAATGAACATCAGTAACATTGGGCAGTAGCTCTCCCTCATTTTTTTTTTTTTCCTTGAGTAAGGACAGTGAAAGCTATACTATCATGCAGGAACAAAAGTAGGATTTTTACTGTAGAGCAGCGATCTGGAGGTAGGATAAACTTCAGTAGTTTAATTTTCAAAGAAAAAAAAAAAACTATTGACGTTTTTGAAAAAGTCAAATAAAAGATCAGATAAGAAGAGGATACCTTGTAACAACATGAGAAAGCAGAAATAATACATTCTTACCTTTTACCAATGTATGCTTATCAGTTGGAGATGATCTAGCAAGAACACGAAGCTTAGGCCAAATTTTATCTATTCGTTCTTGTTCAATCTGTCAACCGAAAACAGTATTAGGAGATTTGTACAAAACAACAGAAAGAAAATGAGGAAAGAAAGGCTATTTACTTCTCCTTTTTCATTTCGTATTCGTCTATTGAATTCTTTGCCTTCTATACAAAGGAAGTCCTCCCCAGGGTGAAGAATTCCACATTTTGTGGCAATAGCACGAGCGGTGTTAATGTTGTCCCCTGTTACCATTCGGACTGTAATACCAGCTCGTTGACATTTTCTTATTGCGTCTGGCACCTTGGATACAGAAGATAAAACCATACTCAAGTACATGATATAAAATAGCATAAACTGTCAAGCACCTAAAGTATCATCACATAAGCCCAAGCATAGCTCTTCATAGCTTTGGGTGGCATACCATTAAAATATTTCTGTAAATTCGAGTCAAGCACCTAGATTTATCATTTAACGGCAAACTTCAAATTGGACAAGAGACAAATGTACAAGCAAAGTTCAACAGCATCATATTAATTTAAGCATGTTGATTTAGTTCTGACAAGATCCCGTGGCTCACACTACTTTTTAAATTCCTCTGCTAAACTCGACATTAGAATATCTTAACCCATTGGCAAAACCGTGATGACGACAGACACCGCCTGACTTTTAGACAATTCTAGAACAAGCTAAAAGACACTGCTAAAAAACAAAGTAAGAGTTGTTGTAAGAATTGTAACAGATGAATCATTTAACATTAGAAAATGTAATATTTTAAGTTTGGACTACTATAAAATTTATATTTATAGAGTACTTTCAGACCAAGTCTTACTGCAGCCAAAATATTTCTGCTCTACAGCGCAAAGACTTAAATTGTCAGGTGTTTTTTTTTTTTTTTTTTTTTTTTGAGTCTGACATTATTAATAAAGTCAACAGTTCTAAGCCTTCCAACTTCCGCTAAAAAGGGTTTTTTCGTTCTCACTGGAGAGATTTCCCATGAATTTATATCCTGACAAGGTGTTGGGTACTCTCCCCAAATGGGACACAGTGCAATAAAAATCTGATAAAATCTAATCCTAAATCTAGTTTTGGCTGGAATTGACCTGCAACACCCAGGGCTTTTTATTCTGCAGTGACTACAGACTTGAAGATTTAAGATTGTGCTCAAATCTATTTTAAAATGTAAATGAATTGTTTATTTTATTGCCAATCACATCTACTTGGAAGCTATCCATTTTCAAATACACTGCTTTTTTTTCTTTTCACTGACCTCTGGTCTTACTGGGTCTTCAATGCCTACAACAGCAATACAGGTGAGCCCAGTAAGGATATCGTTTTCATTTTCCCAGTCAGGCTCATGTTCCTCAGCAGGAAAGTCTCTATAAGCCATACATATGGTTCTCAGGCCCTCAGATGCCATTGGTTCAATCACTCTTTTAGCCATATCATCCCTATCCCTTGGTCTGAAAATTTTGGCTTCACCATCAGCACAAAGAATTTTGAAGCACCTGCAAAAGAGAAAATGCAAAATAAGCAAAAACACTACAATAAGAATAAAAGCAAATCAGTCTAAAGCCCGGTTCACACTGATCCAAATCGGATGGCACCCGAAAGGAATAGATTCACAGGTCATCTAAAAAAACAAAAAACAAAAAAAAAACCCACGGTTTTCTATGAACGTCGTTCACATCGATGAGGTACGATTGTGATCCAGTTAAAAAAAGGGTCCTGTGGGAATTTAGTGCCGGTGCAGTGCAAATTTAATCTCCAGCTATGCCCAGTCCCCTCAAAAAAATCACATTAAATTTGCATCTGTCAAAACATAAATTCGAACTGCATTGGTATGAACCAAGCCTAAAGAAACTATGCTATTAACCACTTGCTTACTGGGCACTTAAACCCCCCTCCTGCCCAGACCAATTTTCAGCTTTCAGCGCTGATGCACTTTGAATGACAATTGCGCGGTCATATAACACTGTACCCAAATGAAATTTTTATCATTTTTTCCCACAAATAGAGCTTTCTTTTGGTGGTATTTAATTACAGCTGGGAGTTTTATTTTTTGCTAAACAAAAAAAGATGCAAAATAAAAATAAAAAATCATGTTTCATAGTTTGTTATAAAATTTTGCAAACAGGTCATTTTTCTCCTTCATTGAAATGCGCTGAGGCGGCGGCACCGGTGGGCACAGATAAGGCGGCATCAATAGGTACCACTGATAGATGGGACTGATAGGTGGCACGGATGGGCACTGGTAGAGGACACTGATGGGCACGGATATGTGGCACTGGGGTGCAGCACTATGGAGGCAGATTGTGGGCACTGATAGGTAGCACTGTGCGCACTTTAATACTTGGGTGGCACTGGCAGGGGGAAGGTGGGCACTGATGAGCTGGCTGTGATCGGGACTGAAGTCCCTCTCACGGCCGCCGGTGATGGGCTTTTTTTCTCCTCGCGCTGTCAGCGCGAGGAGGAAAAATAGCCTACTACCGGCTCGGTTGTGTCACATGATCAGCTGTCATTGGCTGACAGCTGATCACGTGGTAAGGGGTCGGGATCGACCTCTTGCTCCGATCCATGATCAGGCGAGTCTCACTCGCTGATCACAGAGCGCGTGCGCCCCTCGGAGCGCGCAGGCCACTCGTGCACGGGACGACATCAATAGACGTCGTCCCGGCAAGGCAGGTCCGCGCTGTAGTCATTCGGCTATAGCGCGGACCTCTAGTGGTTAAAATAAATAAAGACAGAAAAAACGCAACATGAAAAAAAAAAAAAACCCTCATAACAGCGTTTTTGTGCCATCTTTTAGCTGCAGTTAGAAGCTTCCAGCTTTTTTTTTGCTAGGAGATGGCTCCCAAAAAAATAAATAAAAATAAGTTTTCTGCTGCTAGAAGCTGCAGTTTAAAACATGCTTCTACACTAAAATAGTGTGCATGGACACACGATAACACCATTCGCTTCTAGAAGCAGAAGGGGAAAAAAAAAAGAAAAATAAAGCAAGCAACCCCTGAAATACAAACAAACATTCACAACAATTAGTAGGAAGCGTAAAGGCCCTTGTTTTATACGACTTCAGCACATATGCAGCCACAGGACATCAATAGTCTCACACAACTCTGGAGTGATTTTGTTCCAGTCTCTTCCACAGTTCGGTGACAGTTGTTGGTTTCTTGGCCATAACTTTGTTGCCAAGGATTTTCCGGGGGGGGTGTGCATGAAAATTGCTGGATGATCTCACACCAGTTAGATTGTCTTTAATTTTCCCTTCAGAAATTAGCATGTGCTGGAGGCAATGTGGTACCAAAGGTAATATCAAAACATACTTTGGGACTGCAAGAGCATACATAGCTTTGGAATGCAGTTTTCAAACAAATTTTTTCTCTAACTGGCTTCTTTGTCAGACCAAACCCTCAACTGGCCCTTCTCAACCTTACCATAAAGGCAATACCAACCCAATTTAGGAGTATGATAACTCATATCCTCAAAGCAGCTTGACTAACAATTACTGCTAAATGGAAGTCTACTCTAAACCCTAACATCAGGGAAGTTACTCAAAGAGTAAAGTTACAACATTCCTATGATAAAGGTATTTCGCCACTCAAACAAACGATTCAAACCTTTAATGAACAATGGTTACCCCTTGGGTATCCAAGTTTCCTGACACTTTGTAAACTCAACAGTGGTTAATCTCTTACCAAAGTAGATTGAAGCACATTTCTCCTATGGTGCAGTTTTTCCTTTTCTTCTCTTTTCATTTTTTACTTCTCTCCAGGTTACGCCTTCATTTCTATATAACTCCTGCGGCAGAAAACATCCCCCAAACCATGACGCTTCCCCCTTTCACTGACTTTACACACTTTGGGTTCAGTCTTCCCCCAGTTTTACAATTAACATAATGTTTCCCATTGGACCCAAATAAATTAAACTTGCTTTCATTGCTAAAGTGAACTTTGGACCACTTTTCTGTCCACACATGCTCCTCAGCAAAGGTTTGTCTAGCCTTGAGAGGTTTGGTCACTGCAGAGTGGGCTTTCGGTCCAAATTCTCTTAAACAGCGAGACACTGTATGATGAGATAGATCCTTACTCTGTTCAATTGCAGCTGCAGAGTTTAAACGATTGCCCATTGAGTTTTCCACATTATCCTGTCCGCTCTTGTATTTGCCTTTCGTGGACAACCAGCCTTCTTAGGGGACTTGAATGAGTGTGTGACGTTGTAAAGATGCATTATTCTAGAAATCACTGATTTGGAATGACAACCTCTTCCCTTGCTATGGCTGAAAGAGTCATCCCTTTGGCCTTCATCTGCCAGAGGGGTTCAGTCACTTTAGAATGGCTCACCATCTTGCAAAATCAGTGAAAACTGGAAAATTAGGCTGCCAGTTAAATAGGGTTTGTCAGAGAATTAAAAAAAAAAAAAAAAAAAAATAGCAGAAAGTGCCAGATTAACACCAATAACTGGGAGGTATCTGAAAGTGTTCTCCAATTTTGATCAATGTTCTTTTTCAAATCTCATTGAAGTTTTTTATTCCGTGCTTTAAAATATATGCCTCATGAAATATGCTTAACACTGCTCTTATACTCCTGTTTAGAACATTTCAAAAAGGACAAAGTGGTGACCTTGAAAATTAGGAAATTGTAGGTTGTTCTTTAATTTTGATCTCCATTGTATATACCTATAATATTAATCTGATTAGCGATGTTATACTTTTACTTACAATTATGCAACTTGTCATGAGGTTAGAAACCTGCAGTAAACTATGCTTCACCTGTGTCATATTCCATTCTTACAAACTCACATGAAAGATGAAAGGATTAAATGCAGCCCCAACCCCCTCCCCCAGATTTCCCAACAGCATGCATCTCAGTGGAACTTTCCTTTTAAGGCGAAAATTTAATTTCTTCTGGTCCAGAGGCTTTATATATAAGCTCACCAGCCACTTTTTAGGTACATTTGTTAAATTGTCAATCACATGGCAGCAACTGCATGCATTTAGTCAACTAGACTTGGTGAAGAGGACTTGATGAAATACAACCTTCCTGCGGAGGAAGGGGATTTAAAGGACTTTGAACATGGCATGGTTGTTGGTGTCAGACGGACTGGTCTGCATTTCAAAAACTGGGATTTTCACCCCATTTAGAATTTACAGAGCATGATCCAAAAAAGAATATCCAGTGAGCGACAGTTGTGTGGATGAAGATCCCTTGTTGACGTTAGAGGAGAATGGGCAGACAGTAGCTCAAATAACCACTCGTTACAAACAAGGAATGCAGAATACCATTTCTGAATGTGCAAATCGAATCTTGAAGCAGATAGGCAACAGCAGAAGACCACACTGGGGGGCCACTCTTTTCAACGAATAGGAAATGGAGGCTACAATTCGCTACGATCGGGAGATTCAAGCAGCCTTCAATAGGAGACACATCCCAGTCCTTGACAGATGAGGAAGAACTCAAAGATTTAAAGAACACAAGACATTTTTAAACTTCTTAATATTAAATGGGATGCATCTTTTCTTGAAAAACGTATGTCAAGAACAAAATTATTTCAAGAGGTCTAGGGGACAAAATAGTCCCCGCAGAAGACCTCCACATTGAGGGATTTCTCACAAAATGGAAGAAACTTTGTATTAACCATGGAATGGCATTGATAGAACTCATTGTGTAAGAGGAAAACAAAACAGATGGAGGAACTGGATAATCAGATAGAAGTACATACAAAGGGTTTTGAACCCTTTAAAAGAATCAGAGGACCTTAAGTATAATGAGATCCTGAAGAAAAGAAATAAAACCTAAATGACTAGGAAACCGGGAGATCTTTAATTTGACCACGAGACTAGAGGTCGGCCGATATTGGGCCTTTAAGAAATCGGCATTGGCCGATTATTATGAAAATTCTGCCGATTAACACTGACCACACCGTGCCCCATCAACCCACAAGTTTTCCTCCACCCTTCTCCACACTCCAATGGCAGAGCGCCGCTAGACAGAGCTGCTGAGTGTGAAACTGAAATGTAACTGAATGCAGAGAGAACCTGTCAAAATTCAGCATTGATATCAGGGGTGGGCGGGACCCGGGATGGGCAGGACCCAGCATCTATCAAACAAGACAATTTGATAGTATTCGGGCGGGAGGCTAAGTGTATGCGGCTCTGCTCCCTTTCTTAAGCAGCCCAATCATTGGCTGGGGTTTGGTAGCTGCTGGGGCCCGCCCACACCCGACACCACTGAATTTTGACTGCTGGTCTCACAGTTACACTATTGGCCCAGTATGAAAACTAGGGGTGCTGAAATTAATCGCTGCACCGATGCATCGCGTTTCGGGTGTCCCCAATGCGGCACCGATGCATGCGACAGTATTAATCGATTACCGTGACGTCATTGCCCCGCCCCTCCCGACACAGCGCTCCGAGTGTATCCCATGTTTAAAATGCTCTCCGGCTCACTTTCAGCTCTCCTCACGTCAGCGGAGAATTCTCAGGCGGGCGGGGCTGAGAATTCCTGCCAACATCAGGAGACGTGAGCCTTGAGAGCAGAGAGGTGGGCAATGTCAGGACACAGTAGGGAGGGACTAATGAGGGAACTTGAGATACCCATTGGCAGAGGAGCTGCTGCCTACTCAGCCAATGGGTGCACAGGGCGGCCTGTCCATCACATTCTTTGTACCGTGATCTTCCTCTGCTGGGCTCTGCCATAGATTATGTCCTCAGTCAGAGCCTGGCAGAGAAGTGATCAGAGGAAGTTTTCTTTTGTGAAATGTCTGAGCTATCACTGCACTGGCATCCCCAGCATCCCTTTAGATGAGAAAAAGCAACAGACAAGAAAAGTGAGAGGGGGAGGATTCTTCTACAGAATTCCATATGGATCAAGCAGCCAGGTAAGGCCTCTTTCACACGGGGCGGATCAGTAATGATCCGCCCCGTGATGATCCACTCGCTCAGCGGGGATCGCTCCGTTGTCCCCGCTGAGCCGGCTGCGGACAGGGCGGTCTCAGCACACTGTGCGGGGACCGCCCCGTCAGCTCTCCGCTCTCCACTATGGGGATCGGATGCGCACGGACCGTGTGTCCGTGTTCATCCGATCCGCTCTGCAGACGGATAGAAAAATAGGATTTTCCTCCGTCTGCAGAATCGGACTGTTGCGGAGGAAATCGGGTGTCTGCGGATGTTCATCCGCAGACACCCGCTATCCCATAGGGATGAATGTATGCCCGTATTTCATCCGCAAACGGATGGATGAAATACGGACATATCATCCGCATGTGTGAAAGGGGCCTTAGGAGCACCAGTGTCCCCCTCCCCCACTGACGGGCAGTGCCTCCAAACTGCCCCATTGGGCACGAGGACCCCTATCTCTCCCCACTAAGCCCCCAGGAACCCTCCCATCTCTCCCCACTAAGCCCCCCCATCTCTCCCCACTAAGCCCCCCCCCCATCTCTCCCACTAAGCCCCCCCCCCATCTCTCCCACTAAGCCCCCCCCCCATCTCTCCCACTAAGCCCCCCCCATCTCTCCCACTAAGCCCCCCCATCTCTCCCACTAAGCCCCCCCATCTCTCCCACTAAGCCCCCCCATCTCTCCCACTAAGCTCCCCCATCTCTCCCACTAAGCCCCCCCATCTCTCCCCACTAAGCACCAGGACCCCCCTAATTAAGCACCAGTGATCCCTTTGGTCCTCCTTGAAAAAAATGGGGATATTTGTTACAGCAAAAAGCAAAAAATAGTGTTTTTTTCAAAAGTGTTGCTTTTTTGTTTATAGCGCAAAAAATAAAAACCACAGGAGATGGTCAAATACCACCAAAAGAAAGCTCTTTTTGTGGGGGGAAAAAGATCAAAAAGGACGTTGATTTTGTTTGGGTACAATGCCGCACGACTGCACAATTGTCAGTTAAACAGTGCCGAACCGCAAAAAATGGCCTGGTCATTCAGCAGCCAAATCTTCCAGGGCTGAAGTGGTTAAACCCTTACAAACCACTTTGACCTACAGGTAAGCCTAGATTAAGGCTTACCTGTAGGTCCCCTAAGCTGCAGATATGCCGCGAGTGTCGGCTCCCATGCCCATGCGCCGGAGCAGTGAGACCCACCAAGAAGATGGACGCACGGAACTACAGGGGACAGTGGTGACTTCGCTGGCTCCTGTGTCAGGTAAGTGACACATAATGAACTACTATGCGATGCATAATAGTCCATTATGCTTTACCTTTGCAGGGAATCAAAGAGGAAGTAAACCCATCAGGGTTTACTTCCTCTTTAAGGGAGTGAGGTTATTTTTAATTCAAAGTTCCAGTAAATCTCTTTATTAAAAGAGAGCAGCTACGAAAAAAATGTATCTTAATAAAAAGTCACTCACCTGTCCCACAATCCAGCGACGTGACCACCCAAACCCTCCATTCTCTCCCGAGCCTGTCCACGGGGCTGGCAATACTACTGTGGGCATCCGGCTGTGACAGCTTGCAGCTTCACAGCTGGGTGAGCATGTCTCACTGCGCTGTCCTGAATGGCCGGGCAATCTTTTGGGACCTGTGATGTGGCCCAGAAGATTGCAGGGTGGAAGGGCCACCTAGGCGGCCCAAGCAGAAATGGGAGTTCGTCAGTAATCGTGATGCATCGTGGAATCAAATCGTTGACCAGATAATGGCAATCAAATCGAATCGTGAGAACAGTGAAGATGCGCACCTCTCAGGCCGCGTACACACGGGCGGACTATCCGTCCAACTAAGTCCGTCAGACAATCCGACAGACAGTCCGTCCTACTTTTGAATGAACGGACTTGACCACACACGATGAACAGACAGTCCGCTGAAAGCTTGCGCGATGACGTGTACAGCACGTACGACGGGACTAGAAATACGACGTCCAATACACTGCAATGCAACCTTCGGCCGTGTAAATCCTTTCTGAGCATGCGCCATACTTAGTCCGTCCAACTTGCCTACTCACGAGCGGACTGTCCGCTGAAACCAAGTTTGGACGGACAATATTACGGAAATTCCGAAAGACTTAGTCCGCCAGACTGTCCGCTGAAAAAGTCCGCTGAAGCCCATACACGAGCGGATTGTCCACCAAGTCCGTCAGACAGTCCGCCCGTGTGTACGCGGCCTAATGAAAACTGCCAATGCCAAAAAAAAAAAAAAAAAAAAAAACAGCATTTGCAGAGAAAGAAAAACCCATATCGGTCGACCTCTATATGAGACAGGGAAGGAGCCTGTTCCTTGACATGGTACAGAGGGCTCTAAAAAGAATAAATTGGAATAAAGGTACCCCTGATAATTTGACAGCAGATGAACGAGAAGCATTACTGGACCTAAAATAAGCGACACACGATTAAAAAGGAGTGAAGGGGGGGGGGGGGGTGAGGGAGGATGTGGTACTACTAAAAAAGGATTATTAGGAGGAAGGAGACAGTTGGGTGATAACACAGTTGAAGTATAACCCATTTGCCATGTTGGTTATTGTCAAGGGCAAGAGTCTATCGCCAATTCAACTATTTTAAAGTTACACAGACTTTAATGTCCCAACCTTCTAAGTCATAACCAAAAGCCATAAATGTTTGGATAAACCACCTGGAAGATCTATAGTCTCAGCAGTATGGGGCCCTTTAGAGAATAGGAAGGTACCTAGACATCCTTTTGAAGGAGATGGTAGTTCAATTGAGGACATATGTACAGGACACTCATGACATTTTACAGAAAATCAAGTGACTGAAAATAGAGGGAGACGACAGGCGAGAATGGATGTAGAGTCTTTGTACACGATGATCCCACATGAGTGTGGATTGCAAGCAGTGCCTTTTTTTTCTGGAGCACAATTACCCAGAGATGGGTCCACAAAAGGAATTTTTGCTTGAATTTCTAACCTTTGCGCTGGAGAATAAATACTTTCAATTTACAAATGGTTACTTTCAACAGATGAGGGGGAATTCGACGTCTGCCTCCACTTTGAAATGTGGGAAGAACAAAGTATTTACCTAGTTGATGTACCATGGGCATGAATGTGCTTGGCTAAGGTACATTGACGATGTGTTAGTGTTATGGGAGGGGGATGTTGAAGAATTACATTTGTTTAACCACTTCTGCCCCAAAAGATTTGGCTGCTCAATGACCAGGCCATTTTTTGTGATACCGCACTGCGTTGCTTTCACTGACAATTGAGTGGTCGCAAGATGCAGTACCCAAACAAAATCCTTTTTTTCCCCCCACAAATAGAGCTTTCTTTTGGTGCTATTTGATCACCTCTCGGTTTTTATTTCTTGTGCTATAAACAAGAGTGAAAAACAAAAAAAAAAAAAAAACCCAAACACATCTTACGTTTTGCTACAATATCCCACTTTTTTCTAAAAAATAAAATAAAAATTTCTTCCTCAGTTTAGGCCGATATGTATTCCACATTTCTTTTCCCCAAAAATATTGCAATAAGCGTATGCCGATTGGTTTGCGCAAAAGTTAAAGCATCTACAAAATGGGGGATTTATGGCATTTTTGTTTTTATTAGTAACGGTGGCGATTGGGACTGCGATATTTTTTATCGGGACTGCTATATTGCGCCAAATTAGACAAATTTTTTGGGACAATTACACAGTGATCAGTGCAATAAAAATACACTGATTACTGTATAGATGTCACTGGCAGGGAAGGGGTTAACACTAGGGGGTGAGCAAGGGGTTAACTGTGTTCCTTAGGGTGTTCTAACTGTGGGGGGGCGGGAGTGACAGAGTGGTGTTCATACTGAGTATGAACACACAATCTGTCTACTTCCCTGAAAGAACCAGGATTTGTGTACACACAGACCCCGGTTCCCGCTGTCACGAGTGATCGCGGGTGCCGGCGATCGTGCCCAATGGGCACTCGCATCGGCTCCGGGCACACGCTGCATGGCCAAAAGGCGGAGCAACGCAAGGTGATGGGGTTACCACCACTCCAGGTAGGTCTGCTGAAACTAAAAGTTTTTTCCTCCAGGAATTGAAGAGCCCCAGGTGCCGACTAATGCATATAGCAAATCAAGGGGGGTAGAAAATTCTGAACAGCCGCACTCCAAACTAAGTTTCTTGTGCATGTATTAGAACATCAAGCTCACACTGTACATGTCACAGCAAAGTAATACACAACCAAAAACAGCTATGACAAAACAAGTGACTAAATGGTTGATTGGTTAACTCACTGGCTGGAAAAAAAAAAAAATTAGTCCTGCCAGATGAAGCCAATCTTGTGAGGTCCCAACACATGTTGCAGAAACATCAATCCCAAACTAAACAAAACTGTGATCATACAATATGTAAGCACAAAGATATAGTATTTGTGTGTGTGTATATATATATATATATATATATATATATATATATATAGAATAGGAATGAAAAAGTAAAGTAGTAAAAAAAAACATTGAAATATACATGTATACAAATAAATGGTGTGAAATAGTGAAAAACATCTATGTGAATACGTGAAAGTAAAAATTCAACCAAAGACCATAAAAAAATAGCGATGATGTATAATGTAAAAATTACTACAAGAGAGTAAATGAATAATAAGATTGTGTATAATAAAGATGATAATTCAAAACCATGTAAAACAACGTGAATCAAATCGTGTTAAAAGCATGTAAATAAATGGATACATGTGTTAACCAAAATGGTTGCACATGTGAATAATGCTGTAAAATTTAATGTTCGTGAATAATGCAAAATTACATTTTAATAAAATAACTTGTGAAACTAACTTTGTATAAAGTGTGAATGTATGTAAATGCATTTAAATCCTCAATATCGTAGACATATCAGTGGACCTAGTAAAATGAATGGAAGTGCACAACTCAATGTCTACATATGCAAGCAGGCTCGAGCAACTCTGTGTAATGGTGCTTAAAAGGCCTGCAAACAAAGGGATGCAGTTCACCATGCATTTACTGATGTGTACAATGAATGTACATGTTAGTGTGTAGATAGATCAATCCACGTATATATTTGTAAAGTATGAATGCAGACAGACATCGTGCCATGCAATTCACCATGCATTTATCAATTTGCACAATGGATGTGCATGTTAATGTATAGACAAATCAGTCCATGTATATTCATAGGATGTAAACTAACATTGTATAAAGTATGAATGCATGTAAATCCTCAATATCGTAAACATATCAAGTAACCTAACAAAATCAACTAATTAATGAACCAGTCACATGTTTTATCACAAATAGTATATTTTAGTTAGCCTTACTAGCTATGAGTAAGCACTATATTTAGTGTGAAACGCGTCAGCTGTTATTGGTTCTGTATTACTTTGCTGTGACATGTACAGTGTGATCTTGATGTTTTAATAATAGGCATGAGAAATTTCATTTGGAGTGCGGCTGTCCAGAATTTTCTACTCACCTTGGAGCAACGTAAGGTAACGTCGATTTGCCCAGCTGAGCAAACCTATTGCAGTAAAATTACGGCGGCTGGTCCGGAAGTGGTTTAAGAGATTAAATACAATTGACAGAAACATCTGACTTGCATACACTTTGGACAAGACACAGATAATTTTTCTGGATTTGTTCTCTAGAGATGGGGAGATTCTGGCTACATGTAGCTTCTGAAAGGAGACTGGCAGCGGATAACTACTATGTGCCGATAGTCATCACCCCAAATGGCGGCAAAAATTAAAAAAAAATAAAAATAAATACATATTGACCTAAATTGATGAAAAAAAACTTTTGGGGATATTACAGCAGAAAGTAAAATACTACGTTTTTTTTTTCAAAATTTACGTTTTTGTTTATAGCACAAAAAATAAAAAGCAGCAGAGGTTCAGATCAAATACCACCAAAAGAAAGCTCTATTTGGGGGGGAGAACATCAATTTTGTTTGGGGACAGCGTCGCATGCCTGTGCAATTGTCAGTTAAAAAAAAATGGCCTGGTCATTAAGGGGCAAATCCTTCCAGGGCTGAACTGGTTAAAGGGATACTAAACACACACTGTTTACATTGCCACTATTCTTTCTGAATATGGATGATGGCACTGTAAACACTTTAGTAAAAAAAAAAAAAAAAACTGAGTAATTTTTTTCTAATCGACATAACTGTCTCATGATCTAGCTCTTTCCCAGCCGGTCTGCAGGAAAACATAAGCAGGAGCAGCTTCTAGTCCACTACTAGTCACATGCAAAAAAAAAACAAAAAAACAAAAACAAAACACAAACCCGTTAAAATATATATATTTATTACACAGAGCGCTCTCTCTCTCTACACACATTATATATATATATATATATATATATATATACACACATACACAGTGGGGACGGCAAGTATTCAGACCCTCTTCAATTTTTCACTGTTCTATTGCAGCCATTTGCTAAAATGATTTAAAGTTCTTTTTTCCTCAATGTACACACAGCACCCCATATTGACAGAAAAACACAGAATTGTTGAAATTTTTTGCAGATTTATAAAAAAAAAAAAAAAAAAAAAAAAAAAAAAACTGAAATGGCACATGGTCCTAAGTATTCAGACCCTTTGCTGTGACACTTCTATTTAACTTGGGTGCTGTCAATTTCTTCTGATCATCCTTGAGATGGTTCTACACCTTCGAGTCCAGACGTGTTTGATTATACTGATTGGACTTGATTAGAAAAGCCTTACACCTGTCTATATAAGACCTTACAGCGCATGTCAGAGCAAATGAGAATCATGAGGTCAAAAGGAACTGCCTGAAGAGCTCAGAGACAGAATTGTGGCAAGGCAAGGTCAGAAACAGATCTGGCCAAGGTTACAAAAACATTTCTGCTGCACTTAAGGTTCCTAAGAGCACAGTGGCCTCCATAATCCTTAAATGGAAAACGTTTGGAGCGACCAGAACCCTTCCTAGAGCTGACCGTCTGGCCAAACTGAGCTATCGGGGTAGAAGTGCCTTGATGACAGAGGAAAAGAAGAAGAACCCAAAGATCACTGTGGCTGAGCTCCAGAGATGCAGTCGGGAGATGGGAGAAAGTTGTAGGAAGTCAACCATCACTGCAGCCCACCACCAGTCGGGGCTTTATGGCAGAGTGGCCTGAAGGAAGCCTCTCCTCAGTGTAAGACACATTAAAGACTCCAAGATGGTGAGAAATAAGATTCTTTGGTCTGACGAGACCAAGATAGAACTTTTTGTCCTTAATTCTAAGCAGTATGTGTGGAGAAAACCAGGCACTGTTCATTTCCTGTCCAATACAGTCCCAACAGTGGAGCATGGTGGTGGCAGCATCATGCTGTGGGGATGTTTTTCAGCTGCAGGGACAGGGCGACTGGTTCTTGACTTAAACCCAACTAAGCATCTCTGGAGAGACATAAAAATGGCTGTCCAACGTTTACTATTTAACCTGAGAACTGGAGAGGATCTGCAAGGAGGAATGGCAGAGGATCCCCAAATCCAGGTGTGAAAAACTTGTTGCATCTTTCCCAAAAAGACTCATGGCTGTATTAGATCAAAAGGGCACTTCTACTAAAAACTGAGCAAAGGGTCTAAATACTTAGGACCATGTGATATTTCAGTTTTTCTTTTTTAATAAATCTGCAAAAATGTCAACAATTCTGTGTTTTTCTGTCAATATGGGGTGCTGTGTGTGCATTGAGAGTAAAAAAAATGAATTTTAAATGATTTTAGCAAATGGCTGCACTATAACAGAGTGAAACATTTAAGGGGGTCTGAATACTTTCCACCCCAGTGTATGTATGCATGCATGTATGTACATACACACACAGTCCCCGGGTTACAAGCAAGATAGACCCCTTTCACACTGCCAGCGTTTTTCAGCAACTACAGCACTAAATAGCGCCTGTATAGTGCCTGAAAAAAGCGGCTCTTTCGCTCTAGTGTGAAAGCTCAACGGCTAAAGGCCTTTGGAAGAATACCGGTAGGGCCAAAAACTTACCTCTGATTTTACTCAAAGCCAAATTTGATTTCCACAGCCAACTGTAGAAAGAGAATTCTCCCAATCACATTTCCAAGGATGTCATTTTTTGGCTTCACACCAAGCAATATTAAAATCTTCCAGACCTTATGACAACGCTTTCTAGCGACAGCTTTTCTAGCATTCACTACAGTAGACACCACTGGCCCCAGAGATGCCATGGTCCTTTAACACCCTGTCTTCAAAAGCCATGCAGTCAAATTTAGAGACTGAATTGGGGTGGAATACAGGACCTTGAGAGCGTAGATTGGGGTGACGTGGAACGGTCCATGGCCTGTCAGTATCACAATCAACGGGAACCAGGGCCTTCTGAGCCAGGCCAATGCCACCAGAATGACAAACCCCCCTAACTCTGAATCCTGCGCAACAAATGCGGAAGGAGAGAGATTGGAGGGAAAAGCATAAACCAGTACTGGCTCCATGGAACTATCAGAGCATCTGCTCCAATTGCCAGAGGATCTCTTGTACAAGTCACAAACTGCTGTAGCTTGTTGAATCCCCAACGTTGGAAAATTTCCTGCAACACCTCTGGGTATAGGGAACCTCCCCCTGGGCAGATCTGCTGGCGACTGATATAATCTGCCTTCCAGTTCTCTACACCCGGGATATGGACTGCTAATCTCATTGGCACGTCCCTCTGCCCAGGCTAGTATGATTCACCTTCAGGTTTGAACGACTCCTAGTACCGCCTTGGTTTATATAGGCCACTGCAGTGGCATTGTCGGACTGAACCCCGATGGGGCAGTCCTGAAGCTCCACAGTCCAGGACTGCAGGGCCAGACGTACTGCCCGCAATTCTAGGACGTTGATGGGCAGGGTCTGCTCTAACCCTGACCATTTCCCCTCAGCTGTGAGCCTGTCTAGGGTCGCTCCCCAGCCTGAGAGACTGGCATCAGTAGTCAGTACTCTCCAAGTTACCGTGGGAGAAAGCATTTTCCCCTTTGCAGGTTCTGACCCTGCAACCACCAGTTTAGGCTTAAGCATGCCGGAGGAGATAAGCACATTGGATAATCCAGGGCTTTTCTTCCTCTGTTTCAAGCCCTAGAAGACTCATACCGAGTCAAATGGAAGGTTGTCGGGTGCCCCTTTATCTGACGCACCTGATTCTTCAGGGTAGCAAGAATACCCTTGCTTGGACCGTGTTTAGAATCAGACCTAAATATATCTTAGACTTTGAGCTGGTCTCAAGGCTGACTTTTCAGTATTTATGATCCAGCCTAAGCTTTTCAAATACCTCACTGTGTATATTATGCTCTGTTCTAGTGATCTCTGAGCAGGAGGTCATCCAGATACCCGAGCACCAGGATCCCTTGGGCCCTTAAAAGACCCAGTATTGGTGCTAGGACCTTTGTGAACACCTAGGGAGCTGTAGCAAGCTGGAAGGGTTGAGCCACAAACCAAAAAGGACATTCCTCTACTGCAAAACATAGGAACCTCCGATGAGGCTGAAAGATAGGACGCATACTTACACGTACCTTTATATCAATGGAGGCTAAAAAGTCTCCCTTCTGGAGTGAGGTTACTACTGAGCGGACTCCTTCCGAAAGGACCATATCCATAGATACTTGTTCTGGAACTTTAAGTCCAAAATGGGCCTTGGGTCCCCGTTTGGTTTCTGAACCGTAAACAGGTTTGAGTAAATCCCTGTGCCCCTTTCCAATACAGCAACCTCTACAATCATTCCTTGATGCACTAGATGATGTTGTGCCTGAAGAAATAGTTTTTTTTGGAGGATCTGAGGGAACGCTGGATCTTAGAAAACTCTAACTTCAGCTTGTAGCTGCAAGATAAAATTGTGGTGACCTACTTGTCCTGAATGATTTTAAAATGTCAGCAAAGTGCAGCAGCCTTCCTCCCACCCGATGGAGTGGGGGCGTCCCCTCAAAAGGAGGGCTTGGTTCTGGGTTTAGAAGAACTTTGGACCCAGGGCCTTTTCTGGCCCAGGCCTTGCCCCTGGCCCTAGCGTACTGTTGGTGGTGGAACCGCTGTGGCGCTGAGACATTTGAGGAAGCAGTCCCTGGGTTTTTAAACGAGGGACAATTGGTGCTTTTCTTCACAGGAAGTAGAGAACTCTTCCCTCCGGAAATCTTTTAGATATATTTGTCAATGTGATCACCAAATCCTTTAAAACACCAACAGCAAAAACACAGCGCTCAAGGAATATCTGTCTTACTTTCAGGCAGATCATCCTCCTGGTTAGGCCTATCTGGCCATGTGACCAGATCTTTTACAGACAAATACCAATTGATGCAACAGCTGGCTGAACAGCTGAACTGGCCAAAGAAAAGCAAGCCTTTAACAACTCCAATTTCTTGTCAACAAGGTCTTTCAAACCCTGTACATTATCTACCGGACAAATTAAGTTCTTGTTTAAGGAAGAGACTGCTGCATCTAATCCTGAGCTTTAAGGTCTTCCCCATCCTCAACCCATCCCTGCTAAAGACTAGAAGACTTCGGGGAGGGGGGTTGTCACGCTTCCTGCCACCTTGTGGGATGTAGACAATCATGCCGGCAATACTGTGCTCTAACCCAGCTAGAGCTGAGGACAGTTCATCCTTAGTGATAAAGGGTGAAGCAGCAGTGTTGACTGTAGGCACAATATCAGATAGGCGCAGTGGCTCAAACTGCCCAGGAGCCTCTGGTCTTTCAGGGGATACAAACACTAGGGCTGCAACTAGGTTCATCAGGAACTACTGATGACATAGGTGTGCCCCTCCCTATGAGGTTAGTCCCACTCCTCTTTTTGAAAGACATTCAATTCTGCAAACAGAGTACCCTGGTTTGTAGTTAAAACACCTCGGAATGGAGAACCTTTAATAGGGCTCACCAAGCCCCTATGCAACAATCCTGCTAAGCACCTTTAGCCTGCCAAGCAACACCTGGTGACTCGCATGACTCTGGTAAAGAAAAATGAACCACTGCAAGTGTCTGTTCAGAGCCTGCACTATGTCCCACAGCTGCCACCTGGAAGCACCACATGCTTGGCCTGCACAGCTTAAATAAGCTGGGTGTTCAGAGAAACATTCTATGCATGTACGTGCACACGTGCTCCGTCCCAGCGAGCAAAGCCACATGCGCCATGGCCACCAAACTGCTGAGCCCTTCGGCGCTCTTGCGAACGCATGTGTGTCGTGACAAACTAAGGCGAAATGGCACACTGTTGTGTGCCATCATACAGGTACAAAACAGCCAGACAAGCAAAAAAAAGGTACACTTTGCAAATACCCACAGCTAGCCCAGAACTTCCCCATATGGTTACCGCACACGTCTTTAGCTAGCTTGACTTATTGTAACAATCACTGGGATACCCCACAATAATAAAAGGGTTTCACTTACCTGTCCAGGCACAGGGCCACTTGAAGCTAAGGGCCCAATCTTCACCCTTGAGGTTCCTGTCGCTTGGACCTTCAAGGACTGGGTACCCTTTCATGTTTAGGGTCCACTCCCTTGGACCTGTACAGCCCCCTGCATGAAATGCCTTAGTGCTGTAGTGTCCAGGATTTCCACTCCGGAGGGTCCAGCTCCCAGAGGCCACGTTACAGGCAAAAACTCGTAGGATCTTGAGTCTTCTTTGTGAGGCTAAGGTACCATTTAGCTAAGCATAAAGCCTTTGTCAAATGGAACAATCGGTCAATCCCTTGATTCCTTTTTGGAACAGTTTGTGAGACTAGAGACCGAGAGCTCAAACAAACCATGCCATCCACCCTGTAGACAATGGTAAAAAAACGAAAGCATTTCCTGAATGGGAAGGGTTATATAAGAAACCACCAAGCCCCATTCACCTATTGATGGAGTATAATGCCAGCAGGTAATGATTATTATCCTAACTGTGTCCCATGATGTATGAAAAAGAAAAGTAGGTTATGCTATCCACCCTAATGCCAGGGCCTCAAGAAATACAAAAGTGTTTCCAGGAAAAAAGATGAGCATGTGACACTTCATACATGCAGAGATGTGTGTTTGAGCAGCAAATGACAATCAGGACACAGATTATGCAGTCCGTGGTCTAATTTAATGTGAACACGTGGGAAACATTGCAAATTAATAAACAGCATTCCTGCACATGTTACTAGGAAATGAATGAAGATTAGACTTTTTACAAATTCATAAACTTTATAGATGTACAACCATAGACAGCTCCTTTGGCTAGGCTGTGTTTTAACATCAAACCATTGTAGACTTGCCCAAAGCTCAACATGGTCATCTGCATATCAAGATTAAAGTGGTTCTAGAGCCTCAAAGGTGTAGATTAAAAAAAATAAAAATTACAGTTGCTTTAAACAGACAGGTTATACTTACTTGCCCTGTACAGTGGATTTGCACAGAGCAGCCTGGGTCCTCCTCTTCTCGGGTCCCTCCCTCCTGTCAAGTGCCGCCACAGCAAACAGCTTGCTATGGGGGCACCAGAGCACAGCAGCAGCTCAGTGTATCCATTCAGACATAGCTGTGGTTTGACGCTGCCCCTTCTATCTCTGGATTGGCTCCCTATGCTGTCAAAGTCAGTCAATGGCGCCGCTGCTGTGTCTCACCAGCCAATCAGTATGGAGAGTCCAGGGCGGCCGAAGGGCTCGCGGGACATCGGTGGATAGAGATGGGGCTCAGGTAAGTATTAGGAGGCTGTTATAAGCGCGCACGTGTGGCTTTTTATCGTAATGCACACAATGCATTAGGATAAAAATCCTTGCGACTTACAACCCCTTTAATGCATTCTATTCATTAAGGGAAAAAAACCTTCAGTTCTGCAGGATCCCCCCAGTCCCCCCTCTTATTCTTACCTGAGCCCGGTCCAATTCAGTTACGAGAGCTGTGGCTTTCACCACCGTCTCTCCCTCAATGGGCAAATTCATAGCAGCAGGAGGCGTTGGCTCCTGCCACTGTCAACTCCAGTGAAGAGGGAGCAAGCGTCAGGGCCAAGTCCTGGAGTCAATGGATGCAGCAGGGGCCCCAGTAGGGGATCCGAGAAGAGGTGGTCAGGGCAGCTCTGTGCAATTCAACTGCACAGAGCAGGCAAGTATAGAGAGGTTTGGTTTTAAAAGAAAAAAAAAAAATCCTTCACAAATTGCTTAAAACAAACCCAAGTAACCGTCAATCACATCATGCAATTCTACCATCTACTTTGCAATCAGCTTGTATATAAGCAAACATTTTACTTTCATCTACACAAAAAGTAACTCTAATTCAACCTGATTTCCAATACTCCATATTTACACAAGGATATGGGTAACAGGAAAAGGCTGGGTTCACACTATTGCAAATTAGATGCAGGTTTTACCGCATCCAATTCAAACAGGAGAGTGTGCCCGGCTCTCAATGGAGCCCGTTTACACATCTTCAGGATGGTCACAGAGCACACTGCAGAAGAGTCCCGTGTCTTTATCTCCATTTCAGGTCTGGATTCAGCCAAAAATTCTGATCTAATTCGGCCCTGAAACAGTGCATGGAATGCACTGGACCCCCTGCTGTGCCCCGTGGCCGCAGTGTGAATCCAGCCTTAAAAATGTTATACCTTGTTGGAAAAACCCCATGCAAGCTGGCTGATCCATCTCACTGGGGGAATTTCGGAAGGAAGTGGTGGACATCTTTAGCCTTGTTGTCCGGGCATTATATATATTCCATCTATTTGTTAACCCAACATTCACAACTCAGCTACAGCTTCCAAAACAGGGCCCAAAATTTCAAGTCCTGAGCTACTAGCCAGGCCTTAAGAGTTACTGGCCACCAGTTTTCCCACCCAACCCCTACCCTTCCCCCAATTCCACCCTCATAAATTAGAGATCGCTGGCTGTGACAGCCTGGATTTAAATTGCCGGGCACTCGCAGTCACACAGTCAAGCCTCCTGGATTGGCCCTTATGATAGACATCACACATTTCAGCATTGGACCGGTGTTCTGTGTATTAAAGGAGCCGGTCCAGGAGGTGGTACTGTGTGTGAATGCGAGCCTCGGCAATTCAAACCCAAGCGGTCACAGCCAGCAATTCCTGCTCTGATTATCCTGGCCTGCTCTCCTCTTCCTCTGATCACCTGCCCGATCACTGGAATATCAATCAACCCCGCCTGCCGGTGGTACCCGCCCACCCCCCCCTATAAAAGCTCTGCAGAAACTGTTGGCATTATATAAATTATGGATAATAACTACACTACATCTGAGCACTACAAACCAAAAACATTGTTTATTTTTTAATATTCAAAGCAAACTCACCCATCCATGTCTTCATGCTTTATGCTTTATTTTGCTGAGACATCACTTTGAAAAACCACCCTCTAGTATTTCTGTCCGTGGCTAACTTGTAAAAGCAGATAATTCATGAAGCATTTACTTGCTAGAATACATCTGCCCTTAGCTCAGACATGCAGGAAGGAGGGTGTGCCAAGTTGAGAAAACCCCTCCTCTCTGAAGACTTTTGGAATGGTGACTCAATTTGCCTAGGCCTGAAAACCAGGACGCAACTGAAGAAAATTAAAAGCCAAGTACATATAATACACGTTCCTATCAATACTAGCAGCATAAGGATAATAAAAAAAAATGTTTAACGTTGATAGAGAGAGTGAAGGCCAAGGATTGGTTTTAAATGATTGAGGCAACCTTTACCGCCCTACATTTATAAAAAGGTATGGATACTGAAATTTAGGGTAAACTAGCTTCATTTTGCTTAAAGCCTTTTGGCGTAATCAGCAAGACTTCAGGAATCAAGCAGAAATGCAATAAAACTACACAACTGACTAATTTAGCTAATCTGCTGCTGCAATGTGCACACTGAGTCCAGCACACAGATTCTCAGGCTGTAAAGATGGACATATCCATCTACTGCTTTCCTTTATACAGAATTGCTTTTCAGTCCTGTGGCCTCCCAGGGAACTCCCGACACCTATTTTACTGCCTGGGAATACCAGACTGCCAGTTGACTTGGGAAAGATAATGTTAGGAAGAGAAGAAGGTTGAAGAGGGGTAAACCAATTACCACAAATGTAAAAGACATGATGGAAGAAGTGCTTTCATTAGTCATACGATAGACTAATAACCACAAAGACAGCGTATCACATGCTTAAAGGTACATTATCCATTGCATGCGTTTCACTCTTGGACGATCACCACTATTCCATCGAAAGAATGAAGAGATTGCATTTCAGGGTCACTCACATTCTCCAACATTTAGGAGCTGCTAAAAAGTATTGAACATACATGAATGTTCCACGATTTAAAAAAAAATAAACACAACATATCCTTCACTGCAAAGATCTGAAGTTTTCAGCAGCACAGATGTATAAAATCTGTACTGTATACATTACATATTGCCCAGTCACAGCAATGTGCAAAAAAAATACATAAAATACAAACTAGACTGCCAAGTACAAAAGATGCAACAAGATGCAAAGTACAATTTACTAGACAGGAGTAATGAAAAAACATAAGTTAAACAGCTCATCCATCATGCCATACAGAGAGCACGGATGTACTGTCCTTCAAGCAAACAAGACCTAACAAACCTACTGTGGACTAATTTACATCACAGAAATAAAAAAAATAAAAAAGGAAGAAGAAATCACAGAGGAAATAGCTTTGGGGAAAGCAATTTTGTTTAACAAACAGCATATAAAGCTAAGCTACATTGTGTGCTAAAGGCAGAATTACAAAATATTAATCTAACAATACTAACCCACAGCCAAAGTACCCACAATCTACTGTATGTACCAAGATGCATCTGATGCAAATTACAGACATCAGTAATTTCTTGCCATTTTCTTCCCCACACATTACCCTTATATTCCCCATAAACCATAGAATTTTAGGATTAAAAAAAAAATTCTTCTTAAAGTCAGTGATTTACCGTTATGAATTAAGTTATCTGAAAGCTTTTCCAAATGTGAGATGACTAATGTTCAATCTAACATAAGCTATTGGCATGTAATAACTACTTTAGTATGCGTGCGTTATGTACGTATTCTATAGATGCACAATTCTACATGTAGTACATCCTTTACAATAATAGCAATGTCATCCTCCAACCTTAGAGAACGATACAGATTGTGGTAAAACTAAACAGAAAAATGCAATCTGGGACGCATAAAGATAGTTTATACTTCTTGGATCACTTGCAGGTAAGCTAAAGTGAATGAGGCCTTAAGGCTTTTGTTCATACTATGTTCATTAAGCTGCATTTTTCTCCACATCACTGCACATGTATGATGTGAACAGTGAACACAAGTAAACAATCGACAGCCTGTCATTGCATTTTATGGGCTGAGCGGCCACAGCTATCCACACACACACACCTGTCATCTAGCCACAGTAATCTGCAGATTCTTGCCACTGGAAAGTGCAGGGTATACCGATTACTTGTCTGAAAATAGCCCAAGAGACACTCCCAAACATTACCAAAAGTGCATGACATCTGTACTAGTGATTTTATATGTCACATGATAGCAGACCAACTTAACGTTTTATTTAAAGCAAAAACTATTAAAAATGTACTAAGCATTTTGTAGCAAACATACACTATCTATAGATTCCTACTTAATAAGTTAGGTAGTTGAAAATCCTCCCAAATGACTTACTTACAGTGTAAGGGAAACTGCCAATTAGTAGCCCCTTGCTTGTTTTAACCACTCCAGCCCCAGAAGATTTTACACCCTTAATGACCAGTAAGGATGAGCTTGGGCGTGTTAGTACTCCACGTGCCCACGCTTGTCAGGAAGCTGACACTCCACAGCGCTAATCACAGGCAGCCGCAGATCAGGAAATCTCTACTGCCTGTGATTAGTGCAGCAGAGTGTCAGCTTCCTGGTAGGCGCAGGTACGTGGAGCTGCGAACACACCCAAGCTCATCCTTCATGACCAGGCCATTTTTTGCGATACAGCACTATTACTTTAAATGACAATTGCGTGGTTATGTGACCTGTACCCAAATAAAATGTATGTCCTTTTTTCCTCCCACACAAATAAAGCTTTCTATAGGTGGTATTTGATCACCACTGCGGTTTTTATTTTGCAAGGATCCCAACTTTAATGTCGGGATCCACCGAGATTACTGACCGGCAGCTGGCCCAGCCTCAGCACACCACTGACAGCCTGAACCAGCCTGTCCCACCCGCTTCAGTGAGCACTGGAGGGTCAGAGCAGAGAGTAGGTGACAGACTGAGAACAGAGCGATCAGGGGTCATAGGAGAGTATAAAGGTTTGTCTTTTGTAAGTCCTGCACTTCTTTATCCTCTGGATTGCCATGATGTATTCCACACATTGCTGGCTATTTTGAATGACGTATAACCTGACATATGGTATGTGTCATTGGTAGTAAATAGGATGTTCAACATAAGTGGAAATGTTTCAAATAAAACGTATTTAATCAGCCCTTGTAGATGGGGCTATTTACAAACCGCTTTAAAAAAAAAAAAAAAATACTGTAACAATAGTTAAAGACTGATACTAATTTCTTAAAGGGGTTGTAAAGCTTTGTTTTTTTATTTTCTAAATAGGTTCCTTTAAGCTAGTGCATTGTTGGTTCACTTACCTTTTCCTTTTCGATTTCCCTTCTAAATGTTTTTTTCTCTGAATTTCTCACTTCCTGTTTCTCCTCAGTAAACTTCACACCATCATGCGAGTGGTGTTTAGTCAGCCAGAACAGCTTACTGAGGAGGAACAGGAAGTGACAAATTCTGACAAAGAAAACAAAGAAAAAAAAACATTTAGAAGGGAAATCGAAGGAAAAGGTAAGTGAACCAACAATGCACTAGCTCAAAAGGAACCCATTTAGAAAATAAACCTTTACAACCCCTTTAAGGTAGTAATATTTCCATTAAATTATACAATATTTATACAAATACCCAAACACTGACAAAGCACTGCACACAAGTCTAAATTCCAAATCAAACAAATCCATTGCTAGGTTCATTAATTTAGGACTTAAAGGTCCTAACCTTATGTACGTAAAAGGAGGGTATATTACAATTTTTAAGTCCAAAAGATATCAAATCTTAACAACTTTTAGAATATAGAAAGAAAAAAAAAATGCATGTTTTACATGGACAATTCAAGTTCTTGCAATGTAAGAAAAAAAATGCACTTACTTTTTAAGGAGGATCTCTGAGGCACCCTTGCTGAACATTCGATAACTACCATCATTGTTTTTTAACACTGTGCTCATAGACTTTCTGACAGAATTAAAAGTGTACACTTTAAAAAGGGTTTCCTCTGGGATCTCATTCCGTACATCTTGATAGTCACGTTTTAGATCCAAAAGAAATCCCAGCAAGGAACATTCAGTTTTGTTACCAACGTGGCGTGGTAGGCCACCTTCTTTTTCAGGAGGCTAAGGAAAAAAAAAAAAAAAGTAATAAAACAGAAACAATGACTCTCAGAAAATTCAAAGGCCCTCAAAGGCCTACAACTATGCATGAATATACCCCCATTACCTCAGTTTCAGAAAAGAAAATTTTCTTAACGTTCTGCATAGGCCGTACCTCAGCCTCCAGTCTACCCTGCACCTGCCTCTCCCTGCAGGAGATTGCATGGAACTACAAAGGTGGGCTGGAACAATCATTGTGAGTGAGCACTGCTCTACCACTATACACCTCAATCATTTTGTACCTTCTTGCATAGATCATTAATTTTGCAGAATGTGCAAAAGCTGAGCAATTACATAAAAGCCTACATGGAGCAAAAAAAAAAAAAAAAAAGGGAGAAGTGTGCACCTGGAAGACTGTAAAGCTCACCATACACTATACAATCTTTTTTAGGCTGGGTTCACACCTATACATTTTTAGTGTTTTGCACTACAGAACGTGTTCCATGGGAAACCATGTTAAATGGACTGTAGTGCAAATCTGGAAAATTCACAAAAAATGCATAGCTGTAAATCCAGCCCTAGAGCCTTAGATCTACCATCAACCATGTAATGCAAGGGCCTGCCTGATTGTATAGAGTGTGATTACATACTGTATATATACCCACAGTGATCTTGTGTGATTGGCCGGGGGGAGCCAATCAGCTGGCCCAGCGGGCACAATGACTGCCGGCCACCCGCAGTCACTGCCCACAGAGACAGGACGGTGGTCTGCCGATGTAAACAAGCAGACCGCTGTACTGTCAAGCATGGACAATGATCTAGTGGTTTCTGATCATCAGGAACACGGGTCACAGTGTCCAAGCATTGAGCCTCTCTCCCACAGTAAGAAAGCACAATTAGGGAATACACGTAACCCTTTTATCAACTGATCGACCCAGTTAATATATGGACCTAAAATAAACTTTTTATTTTTATTTTTTTGAACACAGGCACAATTTCCATACGCTTGTCTTTGTATGTCACGAGAATAAAACTAAAACAAGCCAAATGATTTTCAAGTGCAGACTTTCAGCTTTAATTCAAGGGGTTGAACATAAACAACAAATTTTAGGAACTGCAACCATTTTTATACTCTGTTCCAACATTTTCAGGGGCTCAAATGGAATTGGACAAATATAAATCATAAATAAAATGTTCATTTTTAATATATTTTGTTGAAAATTCTTTACTGGCAATGATTGCCTGAAGTCTGTAACCCATGGACATTACCAAAGACTGAATTTCCTCCTTTCTAATGCCAGGCTCCAAATGCACCTGTCTTCAGTCGTTCTGTGTTTGTGGGTCTTTCTGCCTTTAGTTTTGCCTTCAGCAAGTGAAATGCATTGCTCAATTGGATTGAGATTAGGTAATTGACTCTGCCATTGCAGAATATTCCACTTTACCTTCAAAAGCTCCTGGGTTGCTTTTTCGATGCATTTTGGATCATTGTCCATCTGTACTGTGAAGTGCTATCCAAGCATTTGGCTGAATCTGGGCTTACAGTATATTTCTAAAACACTGCAGAATTCATCCGGCTACTTCTGCCTTCTGTCTTATCAATAAAGACCAATGACCCAGTGCCACGGGAAGCCATGCATGCCCATGCCATCACACTGCCTCCATCATGTTTTACAGATGACGTGTGCTTTGGGTCTTCTCTTGATTGTAGACTGACAATGATACGCCCACCTCCTGGAGAGTATTCCTTTGCTTGTCTGGATGTTGTGAATGCGTTTTACCATAGCGATGATCCTGCGATCATCCTCCACTGCTGTGGACGTCCAGGTTTTTTTATGCTGCTGCGCTCACTAATGCATTCTTCTTTCCAGAATGTACCAAACTGTACCAAACTGTTGATTTGGTCACACCTAAAGTTGCTGCCATCTCTCTAATGGATTTGTTAGTTTTTGAAGCCTTACAAAGGCCTGTTTTACTTGCATGGACAGCTCCTTTGAACGCAATTGGCCAATTACTTTTGGTACCTTGAAAAAAAAGGGGGAGTGGCTATTCTTAAGAGCTGCAATTCCTAAACTCTTCCTCCGATTTGGATGTACCGCATTTATCGGCGTATAACACATACTTTTTCTCCCTGAAAATCAGGGGAAAATCGCGGGTGCGTGTTATATGCCGATCCCCGCCTTTGTGAGCCTCTCGGTGGCCGCAAGCTGCCGAGAAAGACTGAAGGCGGCCAAAAGTCACCGAGATGCACAGGACATCTGGCACTGCATCTCGGTGGCACCATTTTTAAAAGGAAAAGCTTCAAAGCGTGTTAGACTCAGATAAATACGGTACTTGCCCTTAAATTAAACCTGAGTGTGCCCACTTTCAGCCAATATCCATTATAGAACTACAATACAGCTTGAAAATTAGATCTCTCCATCTATATGCTTAAATTCAGTGAATACACCAAACACTGAAACAGCATGCATTAGTAGAAAAACTCATCTGCCCCTAGAGCCCTAACATAGAATGAAAGCCTTATCCACCTTAAGCTCCATTAGTGGTAAATACCAGGCTCATCCATACACTACACATACAGGGTAGAAACCATAAGCAGTTTGACAACATCACCTGTTTAACCTTTCTCTATGCATTTCATCATACGCATGCTGGTTAGTGACTTTTTGAAGAACGTGGTGGTGAATAACATTTGGGGAATATTTGATTTGGAGGGCAGAGCACATGCGGCGCTATGGATATTTTACCTGGATTCATTTTCAAGGTAATTGTTTTTGTATGACAACATTACACTGAAAGATTGTCAAATTTTGTATTGCAGTTAATATTTAGCATTGGTTGTGTATGTGGATGGAACAGGTTCTCTCAACCAGGGTTCCTCCACAGTCTGCTAGGGGTTCTTTGAGCAGTGAGTGATTTCTGCCTCTCAGATATATCTGTAAGGTTAATTCTTCCAAGTGACCACAAATGTAAGGAGCATTTTTCTCATTGACCATCACACTAATCTATCATGCATTATAGATATAGTAAATATCTGGTTTGCCGAGACCAGAAAGTTATTTTAAGGGTTCGTCTGTGTTGAAAAGCCTGAGATGGAATATATTAAAGATAAAAAATTGTTGATTTGTTTGATAGTGCAGTTGTAGGAAATAAATTAAAGATTTGCCACCTTCAAGGAAAGGGAAACCTATAAAAACGAGTATCGGTAGTAAAAAGGCTGAATGCATCAAGAAAATTTAAAACTGCAAACAAGTGTGCCAACAGTGAGAAACTTACCAAAATTTTGGACGTGTAAGCACAGTTGACTGAAATCCCCGTGATAAGGAGGTTCAGCAAATTTTCAGGTAAAGACTCTGCATCGGGAATCTTTCTGTAATGTTTATCATTTAGGAAAGCTTGAACAACAGTCATTCTGTTCATGGTTAATGTTCCAGTTTTATCTGAACAGATTGCAGTGGCGTTGCCCATGGTTTCACAAGCATCCAGATGGCGAACCAAGTTATTATCTTTCATCATTTTCTATATACAAAAAGGAAAATATATGTCAGTGTACATGCAAGAAACCCAAATATCCTTACTTTTTTCTAGTTTAGCAAACATTTCTTCATCATACAGAATGATCCATTTTTCAAGCCTATAGGAAAGTGCTTCTCAACCTTTTTCCAGTCGGGGCTCCCTTAAAAATAATTTTCAGTCTTGAGGCACCCCAGTTCAAGGCTTGGTTTGCGTTACTGCGTGTTGCAGAACCCGTGAAAAATCGTGCTCGTTCCTGACACAGACAAATGCTTTGCTCTTTAGGGGTGTCATTCTTAATGGTATCCCACACGTTGAAAAACGTGGGGCGCTTTCGGTGCAGTGCATTTTTGCGAGTAGGGAAGCCCATTGAAATGAATAGGCTGCCCTACACGCAGCCACACAGATGCGAACCAAGGGCTTGTTCACATGTCAGGTTGGAGGGGCAGTAAAACCACATGGTTGAGCCGTTTTTACCACCCCCAACTTCTCCTCCTTTAGCTGCAGAGGCAGCAGCTGGGGGTGTACACATGCTGTGGCTGCAGCTGGAGGTATACTCCAGGTGAATGGGGCTGCACTGCAACTACCCAGCAACTGTGTGCCTTGCACGGTTGCGGTGTAGCGATGCTGCATTAAAACAGGTGGTGAGGAAGCAACATAATGCCTCTTTACCGCCTGTCAAATGCCTCTGAAAAGCAATCTGTGCATGGATTGTTTTACAGAGGAGCAGCAGTCCTTGCCGCCATCACAAAGAAGCCCTACAAAAGCAGTTTTGATGGTACAAGAATTGGGGGGGTGGTCAGGATTAAAAGTAACACAGACACACGTATAAAGCCCCTTTAAAACGAATCTAGCTTCTACCAAAGTACCTTCCCAGTTTCCTCATTCAGCCGGGTACTGCACTGTAGGGGGAAGCAGAGAGCACAGCACACTCCCCTGCACTTAAGTTTCACTTTGCTGAGGTTAACGGAGCTTCTCACAGTGCCGATGTACAGAGATCGGGCTCATCTGACAGCCCTTCTCTCCCTGATCCCACGGCACAACTGAGAACCTCTGATGGCACACTGGGTGAGAAAGGCTGCTATAGGATATGCAAGCACACTAGAATGAAAATATTGGGGTCAAAATCACTTATTACAAAGGCAGATGGAACACGCTTATGATTTTAACCCTTGAGTGCATCATTGACAAGACTAAAGAAAACCCTTCCTTTCTGAAATGTTTCCCATCATGTTTACCCCCGTCTAATACTTTATGCCCCTTAGCAAAAACAAGCATGCAATAAGAATATCAAGCTTAGATACACAAACTTGCTCCAGGTCAGTGACTCAAACTCTAGTGTGCCCCCAGTTGGTCAGTGTACTAGGCAGACAACTAAAGCAACTTCAGAAAGAAATTGGTAATGGCACCCCCTGTGCTTCTCTCCGGAAGAATTTACATAAAAACTGTCTACATGATAAAGCATTGTCCAATAATAGGGCTTTTATTACACACAATTCCATATGTTACTTAAAGCGGTTCTTCAGTCACTTTTACAAAAGTTAAGTCAGCAGCTACAAAAACTAGCTGCTGACTTAATAGACAGTCACCTGTCCCAGGATCCAGCGCTGTCATTACCTGGTTGGTTTCTTCACCTGTGTTCAGTTCCCGGCATCGGTATATTAACTGTGCACAAGTGGCTGCTTGAGTGTTCGCAGCTGGCTGCTCACTATGCTGCACGGTCCCACAGCTTCCGTGAACCTGTCACAGAAGGCTGTGGGGGGGGGGCAAATAAAGGTGGAAGAAGAGCCCGGGCACTGAAGCCATTATCGGCATTCTCTCCCCTTTCCCCTGAAGCCGGTTGCGAGGTGATTACGTGATCGCACCAGAACCTCCTCAGAAAAAGCAAGTATAGGTATCTTCCTTTCACAGGATAGTTGGAATATGATTTAGAGGGATGGTGGGAGCAGGTTTAAGCATAGTTAGCAATAATCCTGGAATTCCACTAAGTGAGGCAAGAAATATTCCCTCTTATCACTTCAATCATATACAGTTTTCCTAATCCTTCTGCATACAATAAAGATATTCCTGGATGCAAAGTATCTGAGAAAAACAGCCTGCAATTATTGTTTCTGCTCTACTCAGATCAAACAAAGAAGTCTGAGGAAGGTAAAAGTCACTATTACCACAACTAGAGGCAGAGTAATAAAATAAAGGAATTCTAAAAAATACTACTAAGAATAATGCTAATAATATGACTATTAAAAATGCTAATACTACTGCGACTAATGCTAACAATGTAACTATTAAAAACTTTGCATAAATGGCAAATGTCTCAATGATAGTTACAGAAAATTAGACAACCCACAAACTCTTTATTCTGCTCATTCCATAAGCAACATCTCATTATAGCATACACATTTTTAAATTCTAAGATGAATGGCTGTCCATATATTTAATGCATTGTAAAATATTTTTAAGCAATAACACTTGACATGCAGGACACACGTTCACAGTTCAACCAATACATCTTGCCTCTTAATTTTAAAATTGCCCCACCAGATTATTACTAAATTCACATTTGTGCATGTAAATCCGCACCACTTAAGAAAACATGCATGGGTGCCATTAACTGAAAAACGTGGTGCAGTTTCCGGCACATGGAAATGCATGGTGCCAAAGCACAGTCCGGTTTTAAATAAGGCGCAGGGACCTTTTCCCTGCAGTAAACTACAGCACATAAGCAAATTCAAATGAATGGGCTGCTGTGCCCATGCAATCAAGGCCCGCAGAACCCCTCAGATGTGAACTTCGCCATGAAATAAGATATCTGGTAAGGTTTACTTATTTTAACATTGACATTACTGTAAAGTAGCAGCAAAGGAAGCCACAAGAACATACCTTGACAGAATATGCCAGTGAAATGGTAACTGCAAGTGGAAGACCTTCTGGGACTGCTACTACCAAAACTGTGACTCCAATAATAAAGAACTTGACAAAATATTGGACATAAATGGGCGTACACTCCGACAACCATTCACGTTGCTGAATCCAGAATGTATTGATGACAAAGTAAAGAACAAGGATTATGACTGTAATTGCAGACATCACCAAGCCTAAAAAACAAAAATCAAGAAAACATGCCATCATATCATGCTTTAAAGTGGTTAACCCAATTGCCCCCAATTAATCAGGCACACAGTACATGGTTCCCTATGCATTGCAGCATATTTTTTTCTGGAAATACTTTTAAGCCTTTTTAGCTTTGTCACTTGTTCCATTTCATCTCTATAACCGAGCTGAGCAGGAGGGACAGATTCCTTCTGATGTATGCAAGATACATCAGAAGAGGAATCTCATCTTTTTCCCTGTGGCCATCAATGAGGTGCGAGTATGGCTGCACACACACCATACATACATTCATACATACAAACACATAATTTTTTTAGGTTAAATGCTTAAAAATAACTGAACTTCTTTAAAAAAAAAAAAAAAAGTAATTTTATATTACGCAACCAAAATCACTCATTTAGAAATATTCAGCTGGTAAAGGGGGTTGTAAAAGGTTTTTTAAAAACCAAAACACAAAAAAAATAAAAAGACAAAAACAAACGTGTCATACTTACCTCCTCTTGCAAGGGCTTTGCACAGAGGGGCCCTGATACTTCTCTTCTGGGATCCCCCAGCAGTACCCCTGGCTCCTCCTTCAAGTGCCCCCATGGAGACCTGCATTCCCTGGGGGCACTCGTGCAGGCCTCCATTGACAGACAGCAGGACTCTGCCCTGCCACCAGGCACCCGTGCCACTGGCTTTGATTGACAGCAGTGGGAGTAAATGCTCCTGCTGCTATCAATCCAGCCAATGAGGACCCGAGACAGTGGCTGCAGCTGCTCTTCCCCATCGCTGGAACAGTCAGATTCAGGCAAGAAAAAAGGAGGGCACTGGGGGGCTGCTGCACTACAAAAGGTTTTTCAACTTAATGTATAGAATGCATTAAGGTGAAAAACCTTGAGGCTGCATTCACACCTGAGCGTTTTCAGCTCATAAAAAGCCCAACAAGCAAAATCCCATTCATTTCAATGGCACCTGCTCACATCTGAGTGTTTTGTCACCTGAAGCAACACACCTGAAAAACTCCCATCGCTCAAAAAAGAACATGAGCTTCTTTGGGGCAGGATTACAGGCATTTTTCTGCCTTTTACATTGGTGACCTTAAAAAAAGCACAATAAAAACGTGCAATTTTGAAACTGTCAAGTGAATGCAGCCAGAGGGTTTACAATGCCTTTAAAACTTGTTTGCAAAAAAATAAAAAGGGTACAGAAAACGTCAAATCTAAAACCTACTTGATACTTTAATTTACAAGGTTGGCATTAAATTGATCAAAAATCATTGTTCACACACTGACAATATCAAAACTTGTTTATATATTGTGTAGCTTACATTCAAACAACCCTCGATTTACAGCAATTACCGATTTTCAGACTTTTGGCATTTTAGCAAACAGTTCTTAAAGATATTTAGGAACATTGTCTGTCAAATTTGTAGCTATTCAGATAGATGTGACTGGCTTGAAGAGCATTTCCCTCTGATCTTAACGGTGAAACTCTTCCTAGAACAGCTCAATAGATGATGGTAGCATCCACTCCATCAGAGACAGCATTCTAGCATTCTATTTCCGATTTAAAAAATAGTTCAACCCTACATTTCATATTCCAGATACATGCCTGTTGTACCATGTACTTATATGAAAAAGTGAGAGCACTTTTTATTTTTTAGTTGAGCCAAGAACTTAGTTGAATGCATTCATCACTAGCTGTATCATGACCTGGATAGATGTGAATCACCATAGAGATAAGTGGCAACCTTTCTTGTTCATTAATCTTTGCAAATCTCCCTCATCAGGTCCAAAAGCAACCCCGTGCCATTTCCTGCACCCCGACACAAGTCAAGGACAAAATGGATGCATGTCAAAACAGACTTCTGCCCATAATTTTTTTTACACTTATCCATTGGCATTTTTAGCTGCGTTTTACCGTTGCATTTCGGCCACTAGAGGGGTGCTTTTAACACCCGCTAGCGCCCAAGGGTTAAACCCCCCCAATGCGCCACAATAGTGCCATTTTGCTGGCGACAGAGCCACGCTGCCCCATATATTTCAACGGGGAACAGTGGTGGAGGAGTGGTAAACACATTTCACGCGCTATTTTAAACGCTATAGCGCCTGCAAAACGGCCTCCGTGTGAAAGTCTTATTGTCAATAAAAGCCTTTGACACTTGTAAAATGCTTGTAATTATACTTCAGTATACCATAGTAACATCTGACAAAAAGATCTAAAAACACTGAAGCTGCAGACTGAAAATTTGTGTCACTCAAAAATTTTGGCCACGGCTGTAGTTTTAAAATCAAATCACTTAAATAAAAAAGGTCAGTGTTTAGGCATTTAGGATCATGTCAAAACACTGATCGCAAAACATTTGGGCTTTTAAAACCGCAAGGCAATCTTGGCATGGGAAGAGCATATGACAAATACATGCACCTACAGTAGCTCACAAAAGTTAGTACACCCCTCACATTTTTGTAAATATATTATACCTTTTCATGTGACAACACTGAAGAAATGGCACTTTGCTACAATGTAAAGTAGTGAGTGTTCAGCTTGTATAACAATGTAAATTTGCTGCCCCCTCAAAATAACGCAACACAGCCATTAATGTCTAAACCGCTGGCAACAAAAGTGAAAACACCCCAAAATGAAAATGTCCAAATTTGCCATTTTCCCTCCCCGGCGTCATGTGACTCGTTAGCGTTACAGGATCTCAGGTGTGAGTGGAGAGCGGGTGTGTTAAATTTGGGGTCGTCGCTCTCACTCTCTCATACTGGTCACTGGAAGTTCAACATGGCACCCATGGCAAAGAACTCTGTGGATCTAAAAAAATAATAATAAAATAAATAAATACAAAATTGTTGCTCTACATAAAGATGGCGTAGGTTATAAGAAGATTGCCAAGACCCTGAAACAGAGCTGCAGCACAGTGGCCAAGACCATACAGCGGTTTAATAGGACAGGTTCCACTCAGAACAGGACTCCACCAGCCATGGTCAACCAAAGAAGTTGAGTGCACTAGTTCAGCGTCATATCCAGAAGTTGTCTGAGGAACAGACGTTTGAGTGCCGACAGCATTTTGCAGAGGTCGAAGGGGTGGGGTGGTCAGCCGGTCAGTGCTCAGACCATACGTCGCACACTGCATCATATTGGTCTGCATGGTGCAAGTGGACATAGAGTTAGGATAAAAAGTGCCGAGCGAAGGGAGGCTGTGCCCGAAGCGTGGCGAGCCCGCGAGAGGCCAATATGTGCAGCCCTATGTCCACTTGGATGGTGGGTCTTGCACCTGGACTCCCGGCACAGTTAATCTTCGGAGATTTTTCAAATGTCCTTCTGCTCCATACTGCGCAATCGTTGCGCCTGCGCAGTTCAGAGCGGACACTTTTCGATAGGCGGACTGTACTCTCCAGTGCCGGTGTTGTGACAGATACAATCAATAAAAGTCTCACTTACATCCATAATTATTATTGTCCTCCGTTTGATAGTCAAATCACTGTTCCCTTTCGCTGGTGCTGTTACTGGATGAATTCTCCTCCACAGTGCGTTAGGGGAGCTCTGCTGTGTTCTGTGATGCACAGAGACACAGACTGGCTCGTAGACAGCGTGTGACGTCAGCCGTGGGGTACCCGAGAGCACAACGAGTTTCTGAGCTTGCGTAAGCCTCATTCGGGCATGCACGCTCCTTTCTCAGGTGCAGGTATAGGCAATGCTGTAGTGGACTGCTCTTAAATAGGAGAGTGAATAGATAATGACAGACAAGATAGCAATTAACCCTATAATCGATGCAAGCAGGTTGAGAGGGTTATACTAATGATAATACAGAGCTTCCCCTAGCGCACTGTGGAGGAGGATTCATCCAGTAACAGCACCAGCGAAAGGGAACAGTGATTTGACTATCAAACGGAGGTCAATAATAATTATGGATGTAAGTGAGACTTTTATTGATTGTATCTGTCACAACACCGGCACTGGAGAGTTACAGTTCATTGAGGTAACCATGAATGCCAACATGTACTGAGACATACTAAAGCAGAGCATGGTCCCCTTCCCTTTGGAAAATGGGCCACAGGGCAGTATGGTTACCTGGTTTTGAGAGGGACTTCCTGTGCCACTTCCTCCTCCTGTCTTCTAGGAGACTCCACCCTCTCCCCCTAAGTAACCCCTCCCTCCCTGCAATCTTCTGGGACGTGTCACAGGTCCCAAAAGATTGCCCGGCCACTGACAGTGCAGCGTGTGCATGTTTGTGAAGCCGCAAACTGTCAAAGGCAGGCTTCCACACTTGCAGAGAGGCGGGGGAGAGGAGCGAGGCATCAGGTGGCCACATCGCTGGACCGTGGGACAGGTGAGTGAGTTTATTAAAAGTAAGCCCTTTTTGTAGCTGCTGACTGCTAACGTAACCAGTGGAACTCCTCTTTAATATCTTCCCGAGTCCAGCTGAATCCTCCATAATTATGGATGATACTACAAACAAGCACCTTGCTAAGGCCACAATGAAACCTGCAATATTATTAGAGCAGAATCTGCTTAACAGGACTCCTCACATGACTTTAGAGCGTTCGTAGTGTTCACAGAATCATTGCCTTGGAATAATAGTCAAATGAGGGAAATTTTATATTTTGCATGACCACAATTTAAGCAAGATAATAAAGCACACTACATTAATATCAACCATAACTTAAGCAGTAAAACAGCAAAAAAAAAAAAAAATGAAAAAGTCTACAACCCTTGACCTTTCACAACCCCTCTTGGCCCACCCTGCGATTTACAGCAGCAAGAATCTGCAGATTCCTGTGGCTAGAATGACAGGTGTGTGCTAGTAGCTGTAGATACTTAGATCATACTATTCAAGACAGGCTATCACCAGCCAAAGCTATTCTTGACTGTTCGCACAGCCAGCATTAGCCAGCAAGTCGCAGGAATGTGGGTGTGCAAATCCAGTTATTCTTTCTCAAATGTTCTTAAAGATCACAACAAAAACTCTACTGATGTCCATTTACATTAGAGGGGCTTCCAGGATGGTGCAACAAAAATGAAAAAAAAAAAAAAAAAAAAATGTTAAATGTTATATATATATATATATATATATATATATATATATATATATATATATATATATATATATATATATATATATATATATATATATATATATATATATATATATATATATATATATACACATACACACACACACACACACATATACATATACATATACACATACACACATACACACATATACACATATACACATATACACATATATATATATATATAATCAGCTTCCCATTTCATAAATATGGCGGCTTAGTTTGTTTTTTTAGTAGTGGTGCATCGAAATTAATTCCAATACAGAAACCAAAAATTCAGGATATACTTGGCCGAAACTGAAATTTATGTTTTTTTTTTAAAATATGCATTGCTATAAAACTATTATATTTAACTTTTTAATATGTTTTAATATCATGAATTCAAATGAATATTTGTCGACCAGTATCAGCAACTTTTTGAAGTAGTGTTAAAAAGGGGGCGGGGGAAATCGCAATAAGCGATTGATTGGTTTCCGCAAAATTTATAGCGTTTACAAAATAGGGGATAGTTTTATTGCATTTTTATAAAAAAATATTTTCTTTTACTAGTAATGGACCAATACCTGTGTAAATGACACTGGCAGCGAAGAGGTTAACCAGAGGGGGTGGCAGTGTAGGGGTGTGTTACTAACTGTGTTTGGGGGAGTGGCTGTGTGTTAGTGAACACTGATCTCTGCTCCAATCACAGGGAGCAGTGATCAGTGTCACTTGTTGCTAGGCAGAACGGGGAGATGCTGTTTACATCGGCATCTCCCCGTGAGACAATCGCGGGACCCGCGACCGGACTCGCGCGAGTCCCGACCGGCACGTGCGCGGCCGGTGGCGCGCATGCGATGGCAGGGCAGCAATTACAAATGGACGTACCTGTACGCCAATTTGCCTGCCTGTGCCATTGTGCCGATGTACATCTTCATGCGCCGGTCGGGAAGTGGTCAAACAGGAAAGTGCTCCTATTTTCTGGACTTCTAACTGAAAGGTTTATGTCTTTTGAATCCTGTGGCTGGAATTTCATGTTCACAAAATCACAATATTTAATCTAGAGACCAAATTTTTATCCTTTAGGCCTGGTTAACATAGCAGTGATTTGGCATGTCAAACTGCATGCCGAATTAGCAACTATTGCACCGCACAGATTTCCAAAAGTAGTTTCTGTACTATTGGCGACTTTGGTGAGCGATTTCAACAAACATCTGTGCAGAGACCTGCATAGATGTCTTTAAAACTGTCCCCGAAGTCGGGACTGACATGCAGAAATGAAATTGTGTGAGTTCAGGTGAACTTGCATGATTTCATTCCACCTGTTAGTGTGAACCTGGGTTCAAGGTAAAAAAAAAAAAAAAAAATTAAATTTTGCACTACAACGGTACTAGTATTCAAGCCCTAAATGTCCTAATTTCTATTACATCCTTTTATTATGGGTTCTAACTGCCTTAACTAGATCATTAAACCTTAGATTTAACGGACTAAAGCTGGCCACTTTCACACTGGCGTGGTAGCAGTAAAGTGCCGCAAACATTTTTGAAAAATATTTAGTCAGGGGCAGTCTGCACAAAGTCATCTGTATTAGAGACCTTTCACGCTGACAGCGAGGGGGTGTCGGCGGTAAAGCACTGCTAGTATTAGCAAAGATTTACCACCATATTAAGGGCGATTTTCAGTGACTAGCAGGCGCTTTTAACTCACCAGAATTACACAGATCAGCACTGCAGGCACTGAGTGTAAATTTTCCAACAAGGTGGATGCACATTAACCCCCTAGCGGTAATCCCGAGTCTGGCTCGGGTTAGGAATTTGCTGATAGAAGCGGTAACCCCGAGTCAGACTCGGGATCGCATCGCTGGATGCAGGGGAGGACACAGGGAGAGTTAGTTACTTACCTTGTCCCCTGGATCCAGCTATGTCCCCCGCGCTGTGTGATCGAGCTGTCCTCCGCTCGATTCACAGTGCCGAATGCCGCCGAGCTCCGCTCCCTGCGGCGTTACGACGCACGGGAGCGGAGAACGGCGGCAAATTCAAAAAAGTAAAAATGCACATAACACACAGCACTGTAATCTTACAGATTACAGTACTGTATTAAAAAATAGACACCCCCTTTGTCCCTAGTGGTCTGTGCAATGCCCTGCATGCACTTTTATATTATAAATACTGTTTTTTTTCTGCCTGGAATTTGGAAATTGCCCATAGCAACCAAAAAGTGTCCCTTTTTCAGTGTTTTTGGATTTGATTACATTATTAAATAATTTTTATTATTCTTTATTATATTATAAACTTTATCATACCCGGGATGTCCGCTAGACTCTGGTTTGAACAGATTTAAGAGAGTTTTTCCTAAGAATTACAGGACTACAAAATAAAACGCCAAATTCCCATGCAAAATAATTGTACCGCTTTCAGCACCTAAAACCGGACTGAATCATACCGCCAGGGAGGTTAAGTTAAATAGTAGGCCGATTTCTGTTCAACCAGTGGACATGCATGGATCGAAATTCACCCAGCCCATACTGAACTGGCCAAATTACAATCCATGTAAGGCCATCTTAACTTTACCCTTCTTCCTTAGAAAAGGGCTTCAATATCTAGTTGTCCCACGCTGGAAATCTGCCGCTATTACTCGGAATTAAGACAATCATTTCTTTACTGCTTATGGAAAAATGAAGTCATTCTCAGACTGGAATTTGAAAACACTAAAGACATCATGGACCACATCCAAGAATCAATACAACATATCAACTGATACTTCCACTCTCACACAAAGGGCAAACAGGGATGTGTTCTTTAACAGATGCCCTTTCATCTTTGGACCTTCCAATCTTATAACAAGTAGGTATTCAATTCAACTAAGGGCCAAGATTATGTTACCGCAATGTTACTGTAGAAAAAGCAACATACATGCAGCAATTTCTAGGAAGAGCACAATGCAGTAGAAAATGCAGCTCTGCAATACTGACGAGAACCTGGAAAGCTAAAATATGCAAACCCTTTTAGTGTATGTTCAGCTCGTCACATCAATGATAGTTGCATGATTAATCTGGTTGACAAGAGTCAATGCAGTAACAAAAAAACAAAAAAAAAAACAAACACACCCAGACACAAATCTGTGCAAAATGTAACATGTTACACCCTGAATATGGGTATATGACATATAGCAGGTTATAAAAAAAAAGGTGAATTTATCCTTTAGGCTCCATTCACATCTTGGCATTCTGAATCGCCACAATTTAAAATAGCGGCAAACCGCAGAATGCCCATGCTTCCCCTGTCACTTCCAATTGCACCCCAATTCGCGGTCTAATTTTGCCAATGATTCTTCGGACGACAATTGCGGTAAAATCACGCAAACAGAATCGCAGGGAGCCTGTCGCCCAAAATAAATAAAAACTTCTTTAGGGCAACAGGCATCTTGCGATTCTGTTTGCGCAGTTTTACCGTGATGGGTGCCCGATGAATCGTGGCAAAATCATGCAGCGAATCAGAATGCCTAGATGTGGACAGAGCCTTAAACAATAAGTAGCCAATGTTTAGCTCCCCTGGCAGAGCTGCATATAGGCCTCTGTGTTGCATCATGTGCACATCTCTACAATCAGAGAACCATGGTGCCGAAGTGACAAAGGGATCACAGACTTCCAAATTAAGTGACAAAAAGTTTAAATATTTCCAAATTTAAGGACCCAAAAAAAGGGGAAGAAACTCTGCAAGCACTGATGATACATTCATCTATTTCTGCACTGTAAGTACTAGGATATGATTTGGGCTATATTTAGGTATTTTTGTTAATACAATGCCAAAAGTCCACCGGTATGTAAATATGGGAAGTTCAAACTCTGAAAACAGCTAATGCCTTAAATGACTATTCCCAAAAAAATCACTTAAAATGGCTATAGCTGTGAAACTGGGTAAAGAACTCTTTCCAACATATAATACATCCTCAAGATACATTCACAAATTTGGGTCAGTTTTTCAATAAAGAAAGCCTTAAGAACGGGTGTGGCAATACAAGGTTATATTTTCCTGCAACACAGAATGAGGACAAAAAAAACAAAAAAAACAAAAACAAAAACGTAATTCTTCAGAACAGGAATCCTCACTTAAAATAAACTGAAAAGCCCCAATATGTTACATGTTAATTAGAAATATACATACCAGCTTTCCCAATCTGCACTGCTAATTTAGTAAGTTTGCCTTGCAAAACAGATTTTTCTTTCTTTGGCAAATTTGCTTTCTTTTTGTCTTCTCCATCTCCGCCATCTTCACTCTTAAGAGGCTGCATTTCCATTGCTGCACCATCCTGAGCTTTTGCTGCAGATAAAAGAAGGATAATCATAAACCCATATACACAGATTCACACCAAGACAATAGTGCTCAACATCTTAAGTCTAAGGTTTTCAAAGTGTTAGGGAATCTCAAAAGTTTGCCAATTGTTCTTTCCAGATATAGCGCACCACAATAAATATTTTTTTACCAAAGGTTGTGGTACACTACAGTGCACACGAGTCTGGGGCGCGCTTCCATAGTGCATTGGGGTGAAAATGATCAAATTGCGGCACAACGTACGAAGAAGTCTGTGGGCTGCTGTGCTTGCGTTACCACAATGCTTAGGTGTGAATGAGCCCTAAAAAGGACGGACAGTCTTCCCCATGGTACGGAGCACTGGGATGACCGCTATTTATAGCAGTTCCCTTGCCTCAGATATGGGAATAAAAATGTGTGCACCTGTGGAATGTTTGTTAAGGCTCGGTTCACACAGGGGGCGACACGAGGCGACACGACTTGCCGTGCCGCGACCTGACAAGTCGCCCCCGTTCTGTACTACGGAACCGTTCTAAGAGGAGCGACTCGAGTCGCTCCGACTTAGAAAAAAGGTTCCTGTACTACTTTTGGGCGACCTCGGGGCGACTTGCATTGACTTCTATACAGAAGTCATTTGCAAGTCGCCGCTGAGGTCGCGGCAGGTCGTGGCGCGGCAAGTCGTGTCGCCTCGCATCGCCCCCTGTGTGAACCGAGCCTAAAGGTGGTTATTTAATGCACACTTTTTTATTTTGCATTTAAACAGAACATATGTAGTTGTGTTTTTATTGAACACCTGTATTATGCAACTCAAACACGATTCCTATTTAAAGCAGCATGAAAAAAATAAATAAAAAATACCTTTGTTTCGATTTTCAACTGTGCCATCTTGTTTTTTGCCTGAAAAATAAACACATGAGTCTAGCTTACCATATAAATTGGAGAAGCTACAGATAACATCTATAAAAAGAATAAATGCATATAAATAAAAAAAGGACCTCCTTTTAGGCCAAAATGTTCTAACATGGTAAGCATTTATTTCAGTAACCATATCTAACAAAGATGCCAACGTTCAGTTGGTAAAACCAATCATGACGAATAGCAATTTGAATGGAAATATAGGTTTGTGTAGGACCCATTGTTTTTATTTTTAAAGTTTGTGTTTAAAAACACAGCTTTGCATCCGGAGATTTCCAGAGCCATTGCTCTGGGTTAGTCAAGAGACAGCACAGTGGACACCATTTGCTTTTCAGCTTTTTTGTCTGTCATGTAAGCTCTGGGAGCCTCATCTTGCGTGGGCATGGCAGCCCATTCATTTGAATGGGCTGCGGTGCCTGTTGAAAAGCAGTAATAAAATCCTTGTGGCATTTTAGAAATCGCAGCCCGCATTGGAAACACAAGTGCAGTGTGAGTCTGATTTCCAGTGCGCGCATCATGCCATTAGGATTATTGGCACCCACACACATCCAGCATGTTTTTCTGTGTGGGTGGTTGTGGGAAGAGGTGCAGACCCACAGCGGGAACCTTCCACACAAGTTTGAACCTAGCATTAAAAAGGAACTTTGTCCAGTAATTAAAGTTCTGCAAGTAGGCAGGTTTTATTTTTTATTTTTTTATATTGCAGAAGACACATTACCTAGGGAATGCAATAAATTCAACACTTCTCTGGAGATACCCTTTAAAACTACCTACACCTAATTTAGGCAAGCCTTTGCACCAGTTTCTGTACCAGTACAGAGCCATGTTGCAGATTCAGGCAATTCTCATTTCTGCCACTTTAAAGTGGAACTTCAATCTCTCAATCAACATTGGCTTTTTAATCCTCATGCTGCTAGCATTAAATAAGACAGGAAGTATATAATATTTACTTAAACTTGTTTTATGTATCTTCAGTTATTTCCTGGTTTCATGCCTAGGCAAATGAGGTCACACATCCCAGAAGCAGTGGCAGCCGTTCATTAGGAGTGCCCCCCCCCCCCCCATGTGTACGGCCCCTAATCAACATGCAGGGCACCAGATGCATAGATTTGAATGAGGTATTTTTTTTATTGAAGCACATGATTAGAGCCCGAGGCTCTAATTGGCTTTAAAAAACAAAAAAAAACAAAAAAAAAAAAAAAGCACTATGCTCTGAGCCCACCCAACTGTGTGGCAATATCAAAAAAATCTTCGCTATTGTCTTCCCGATTGACCTGAGAGGAGAAGCGATCATATTGGCTGCTGGAGGAGATGCAGGGTGAAGCCAAAGCGGCTACATGGGTGGACGGACCTGTAAGCGAAGGCCCAACCGTTTGGGGGAGGGGGTGGGGGTTGGTTGGGGGGTGGTCTCGTTTGATGCGGAGATGCAAGGGAATTCTAAAGAGCCTTTAAAAACACTAAAATAAGAAAATATATATTTATACATATTTTTTATTTATTTTATTTTTTTTAAAGGATCTCCAAGTTCACCCCTAAAAAAAAATAAAGTCAGCAGCTACAAATACTGCAGCTGCTGACTTATTAGGGCACTTACATGTCAAGGCATCCAGCAATTGGCTATCGGGTGTTGACGCTGCCATCATGGTTTCAAAATAAAATCAGTTTCACCCCATACTGACATCAGAATGGGGCGCTTGGCTTATGCAAACCCAATATGGGTCAAATTTCAAATGATTTTGATTTGACCAACCAAGCCTTAAATTTCACTTCATGTTATGGAAAAGAAAAATTTGTGGCCAGGACAATTCTTTTCTTTCCAGGTCACAGCTCGTGTGCACTTTTTCGATTACATTTCCCACACGATTCTCCCATCAATTATTAATTCATACATTTTTCAAAAAATTTCCAATATAATAAGGGTGCTGAAATTAATTGTTGCATCGCTATTCAGGTGTCCTCGATGCGGCATCAATGCATGAGGACCGGAGAATCGATTGTGGGTGACGTCATCCCACTTGCCCCGCCCCTCCCAGGAAAACACTCTGAGCGTATTTTTAAAACGACTTCATTTTAATAAATGCCGTGTTACAATGGCTGTATGTGCTTTTAAAAAAAAAATATATCACTTCATACTGAATTTCACAGTAGTACAACATTACATCCCGATCATGTGACTCCTGGCCATCCCGCCTCTCCTCTCACATTTCACGTCAAGAGTCCGGAAGTCAGCGGGGAATTCTCAGCCCTGCCCGCTGACTAGCTATCAAATCACAAGAGGCGGGCGAGGCTGAGAATTCCCCATTGACATCAGGACTCTGACATGAAATGAGAGAGGAGAGCAGAGAGGAGAGGCGGGACGGGCGTCACATGATCGGGATGTATTATTGTACTACTGTGAAATTTGGTATGAAGTGATATATTTTTTTTTAAAAAGCACATACAGCAGGGCCATTGTAACACGGTATTTATTAAAAAGGAAGTAAAACAGTGAGTACAAATGCGTTTGTACCCTTACACCTCAAGCTACATGTTGACAGGTCCCTGGGCTTCCTGTTGCACATTCCACTGTTAATGCCTAGTGTACTGGAAGGTGCAAACAGGAATGCCAAGGAACTGTCAGCACCAGTGACTGGCGGCCCATGCATTGTGGGGGGGGGGGGGTAGTGAAGCGATGGCTGCATTTGACAGGCACAGATGGCTGCGTTTGACGGGGGAGGTTCAGTATTTTTCAGTTTGCGCATCCCCCCAAAAATTTTGAGCACCAGCGGACTTCACATGGCTGTCAGCTATGGATTGTAATCCCTCCTAACCTCCCAGCAGCAGTGTGTGTGAATGTCTGTACCCTTTAGTGCACCGGATTAGTGTACTTTTTAAGGGACTGAGGTTATTTTTAATTCAAAGCAGCATTCCAGTCAATTTTTTGTTTATTAAAAGTCAGCAGCTACAAAAAATCTTATCTTATCTTCTGACTTTTAATAAAAACACACTCGCCTGTCCCACAATCCAGCAACATAGCCACCCAAACCCTTCATTCTCTCCCCCGCCTGTCAATACTACTGTGGGCATCCAGCTGTGACAGCTTGCAGCTTCAAAGCCGGATGCGCATGTCTCACTGCGCTGTCCTGCATAGCCGGGCAATCTTTTGGGAACCGATGTGTCCCAGAAGATTGCAGGATGGAAGAAGATTGCATTGGCGGCCCAAACAGAAGTGGGAGCTCGTCGATAATTGTGATGCATCGTGGAATCGAATCGTTGACCAGATAATCGTAATCTAAACATTCGTGAGACCAGTGGAGATGCGCACCCCTACAACATAACCCATCAAATTTGATGGCCGCACGAAATTCATACACAAATGCCCTCCAAAGGGATAATTTTGCTCGAAGTCAGTTAATATCTGCACATCTCAGACCAGAAAATTGTTACTACACAATCATATCAGACATGGGTGCTTACTCATAACACATGTCCATTTGTGTTTGTAGCACCTCTGGCTAGTTTAAAAAAGCATTTTGATCATACAAGCAAGCACTGTGGACAAAGTAAATCTAAAAAGGCAAAACTTTAAGTTTTGGATAGAGTGGAGAGCCATTAGGCCCAATGTTAGGTTCCATTGCTGTCTGTTCTATTGCTGTCTGTGCCCCATTACGGGGATTTACCCTCTCTATGATTTTCTCTATTTTTTCTATTGTCAAAGAGATAAATGTGGGCAATCAAATTATTAGATTACAGGTCATCTGCATGAAGTGTCAAATTCTTCTCAATTGAGCGTTTCCATAAAATGTAAAAAACGTACTAGGCACATTGTCCTGTGGAGGCTTTCCGATGTCACGTAACCAATTCTGGAGAAAACTTACAAAGAATTCTAAAAACCAAAGTGCATTTTTTTGTCCATTTAACAAAATGACTGGTATGCAAACTTTGTTACCAAATTGTTTTAACAGATATTGGAACAGTCTCGTTTGGTTCTGAGTGGGCACACAGTTATCCCTTTTTTGGACAGATGGTACCAATTACTTTAATATATAACAAGCTAAATCATAATCATTCTTACTATGATCCACAGTCAAGAATATAACATAGAGCAGGCATCTGTCATGTAATGCTCAAATTTTAAGTCACTTATCACCATGGCAACATTCTAGTGCCAAAAGGCACACTGTAGGACTTAAAAAAATCCAATGTCAACATTCCGAATATGCTACCACAGACCTTTCATGGTAAATTACATCTGCATGCATTGCATATATCTGAAGTAGAATTGCTTTATTACCAGTAGCCTCTGTGTATTTTAAAGAACATTTGTTCTCTTAGAATTACTGTACATGGCCAACTCTCAGAAGATGAAAGAAATCTATTTTGTGCACATTTCAACCACAGCTAGGCCCTGTTCTCACCAGATGTGGTGGGGTAAAATACCTTGTTGTGGTGTGCACTGAAAACATGCAACACATGTAATACTTTTTTTTGGTGAAGGGGGTTGCACAGCAAACCACATCGCAACACCGCTGTGAACATACATCTATTAAATTGGCACACGTGACATCACTAAAAGTTATTTTAAAAAAAAGTCAACCCTGATGCTATTTCACCACTGTGCCACAATGCAAAACAGATGCTGTGTGTTGATCAAGGCTCACTGGGGTGAACGGGTTGTTAATTTTCTCACAAAATAGAGACAAAATATTCATATCTAAATAAACCAAAATCTGCAGTGCATTTAAAAGTGCAAATTACTAAAATTATACAAGTCTTTTTTTTTTTTTTTTTTTTTTTTTTTTAAACAGAAAGGTTCACTACGTTACATCTGAAGGTAGGCAAACAGAAATAGGTCTTGTGCTCGACCACGATACATAGGGGCTTTTAGGCTGTGCAAGTGTATCTAGGCATTACATGAATGTCAAGCTCTGCCCACTTACCACCCTCTGTTAGAACAGAAAAAAAAAATTGTGACAATTTGTAATGCAATATAACTGTGCAGATGACCAAGCATTCCCAACAATGCACCCTTCTGCCCTGCAATAAAGATAAAATGACAGCCATGAACATTTTTACATAATTATATTTCGGCCAGCTTGGACCCACACAACTAGGCATATTTTTTGTTATAGGCCTGGCTGTTATCACATCTGGCTGATCCCCCATGGAAGCGATCTCCACTAGCTCCCGGGTCCCATTCTAAGTGGTTGCACTTTTGCTTACCAAGCACAGAAAGTTGCCCACTTGGCACAAGCAACATTCAGACAAAAGAATGCAAAGCGTTCTGCCTAGATGAGGCAGAGGGGCACGATGGTCACGGTCCCTACCTTTAAATTTGATAACACTTTGAAATCACTAAGATGGTGCAAAAAATGTTCAGTAAGCAGGGCAGCCACTTAGACCCCTTTCACCCTGGGGGGTTTTTCAGGCGCTTTGGTCGTTAAAAAAAAAAAAAAAAAAAAAAAGTGCCTGTAAAGCGCTTGAAAGAAGCCTCATCTGCAATCCCAATGTGAAAGCCCGAGTGCTTTAAGAGCCCTTTCACAATGTCAGTACCCGAAAAACGCTCGTAAAGTGCCACTTAAACTAGCTGCGCTTTACCAAGCGCTTTTCAAGCGCTATTGGGGCGCTTTTAACCCCTGCTAGTGGCCAAATAAGGGGTTAAAAGCACCCACAAAGCGCTGCTGCCAAAAGCACTTTTCAGGCGCTTTTCATGCATTTTGCAGGCACATTGTTGATTTCAATGGAAAGGGCGCTTTAGGAGCGGTGTATTCACCGCTCTGCTTGCAGCTTTTTTTGACGCCCTGCCAGCGCACCGCCTCAGTGTGAAAGCACTTGGTCTTTTACATTGGGATTGCAGTTGCGGCTTCTTTCAAGAGCTTTACGGGCGCTTTTTTTTTTTAATGCTAAAGTGCCTGAAAAACTCACAGTGTGAAAGGGGATTTAGTGTGGGACTATAGTACTATAGAGATAGTGGAGCTCCGTGTAGTCATGGTGCCTCCTTTTGCACGTTCCAGGGAGATTGACCCAGTATAGTATATGCATAATTACTGGGGTCCAACATCTTGGGTTTTTGTTGCCAAACACAATCCTAACTGAAAAGTGCAACAATGGAATGATGATCCAGAAAAAAAAAAAAAAAAAAAAAGAATACATAAAGTGGCGATTTTATTGAAATACTTAAAAATGATTATAGAAACATACTTTTCTTTTCCTTTTTTTCTTTTTCTTTCTCTTCTTCATGTTCTCCAGCTCCAAGTAAAGTAAAAATAATTCCAGTTTGGGAATTCACTCCAATTGCAGTGACAACCATTTTTCCTGAGCCCTCCATAACGTGTGTTCCTATGAAAATCATAAGAAATACATTAAACATGAAAGTCCAAATTTCCTCAAGTGTCACTCTGGAGATAACTATTGTTATGGGAAATACTGACAAAACCTGAACAAGGGCTCAAGGGAACATCACAGCAGTTAGGCAGTAGTGAGTTGTGGGTTGGGGAGTAACTCTATAAAAGTGCAATGCAAGAAAGTTATATTACTTACTCCAATTGCCCCCTTTCCTGAAACAATAATCACCTTTCCTCCACTCCCACACTATTCTGTAAAGCTGCCAGCTGAGTGAGGAAATTACCCAGCATTTCCAATTATGGAAGTGCATGCGACTCACTACCCTTCCTCTTATACTTGGTCCAGCGTGGTCATGAGGGCAAGCATCCAAAACCCTATGTAAGCTCTGATGAATGCAACTTTGCGCTTACACAGGGCTTCCTTTTCTTGTTCCCTGAAGCTAAAAACAAGCAACAGAGAAACCAAAGTAAAACTGTGCTACTGAGGAGGGGACATTAAAAGAATAAGTATATTTCCAGGCAATGAAAATCAATTGTGCATGCAACTCTGCATGCAGAGATTAAATTAGCTAGGTTTCTAAATTGAAGAAAAACGTTTTTGTTTTACTTAAGTAAAATCTGTTTCAGAGAGTATAGCCCAGGACATCAGCTTCTCTTAAGCTGGCAATAGATGGATCAAAATTTGGCTTAGTTCATCAGGAACCAAAATTTGTTTTGGCTGTTCCCATTCAAGTGGAGTTGGCCTAGTGATCAACGCCTCTCGATTGGGAGGATTGGAAAAAAAGTGTTTGATCAGCACACACAGCCCATTGGCTGCAGCATTGAATTCGGGCTGCAGCGAAGTCCTACTGCCAGAATACAGCAAGGAGGATTTCTTCATCCACCTTGAATCTGTGGATGGGGGAATCAGTTTTGACTTTTTCTAATCAGATCAAAAAACAAATCTATGGCCAGCTTAAATCATTATGACTGGGTAATATGCAGCTACCTTCAGGTAATTAGACAAAAAAAAAAAAAAAAAAGTAGGGACATTTCTTTAGGATGCTTGAAAAGCAGAGGCCTTCATGGGGAGAAAAATTTTGTGCAACACTAAAAAGGGTTCCTTACAAGATAAGCCTCTCCTTGCAGATGTGATTGCAATAAGAATGGCCACCTTACGGGTACGGCCAGACAAAGAAAAACCAAAGAGTGGCTTCTGCAGAGCCAAGAGAACCACACTGGAGTCGCAAAGGAAATCTGACAAAGTGGCATGTGGGCTTTACCCTGAACAAAGGCCTTCACTAGAGAGTGGGAAATCAGAGGTCTCTGAAACCAAATGTGCAATGACAGTGTTTACCCCAGGATGCCAGAATGTTGAGTTACAATGTCCTTGAGAGCCACTGGGCATATGACAAAGCCTTAAAAAGAATCATGAGACAACACCCTCATTCAGGCAAAAACAAAGCTTCTTTTGGGCCCAGAGAGTCAAGGCTTAGGAGCAAAGGGGCAGAAAGTTATTTGACCCCGGCCTTCTTCCTACTGCACGTAAATACCATGTCCACTAAAAAGTACAAAAAATCCATCCTTTGTCACCTAGTAAATGCTGCTAGAGCATGTATACCGCTCCACTGGAAAAGCCAGGCCCCTCCATCGGTGGCGTCCTGGATTCGTAGGGTGGAGGACGTTAGTAAACTGGAAGACCTGGTGCTTACGGGGAGGCAACAGCAGGAAAAATGTAGGAAAACATGGGCGCTCTGGCACCAGTTCATATTCTCATCCGAAGGAGTATCTTTAAGGACCTTGTAATATGGTCAGCATTATAGACTACTTATAGGTTAGGGCAGTCCTGAATCAACCAGAATTCGCCCCCACCCTCCTTTTTTCTTTTTTCTCTCTCCTCCTTCCCTCATCCTCCCCCTTCAATGTCCCTTTCCCCCACTCCCGATGGCCTCTGCCCTCTGGCACTGGGTTTTTGCCGGGGTACTGAGGTTCTGACGAGAGCACGAGATGAGGGAACTGAACGGACTTAGGCTCTTGAATACACTTCTGGCTTCTTAATGAAGATTTTATGCTTGGATAGGCGGTAATCACCAGATGGCAGATTGAATTAGGTCTTCCATAGAGTTATGATTAGTATGCCATGTAAAGTGTATACTGTGTACCTACCTCTTTCTTGCTCTCGGTAATATATTTACTATGTACTCCCCTTTCCCTCCCCCTTGTGTATCCCACTTCTATGTTATATGATATGTCCATGCCCATGTTGGGCATGGTTTGAAATTAATAAAAAATGTATATTTGAAAAAAAAAAAAAAAGAAAGTTAATTTGACAGAGTGGTGTCTAGAGTCAAGCCCAGATACTCCCATCCAATCTGAGAGGGTCCAGCAATGACCGATTTACTAGTCCAGATTGAGGATCCCCCTGAAGCTCAGCTGAATTTGTTAACTCTGTCCGTTCACTGCCAACATTGATGGTGTTGCTGAAAAGTGGAAACGTGCAGAAAAGCATCCCTTAGATCAGTGATGGCGAACCTTGGCACCCAGATGTTTTGGAACTACATTTCCCATGATGCACTCGGCACTATAGTAGAGCATCATGGGAAACTTGGTTCCAAAATATCTGGGGTGCCAAGGTTCACCATCACTGCCTTAGATCTATGGATAAAATCTGTACCACTGCCACGCAGTTCAATTGTAGAACTCCAAAATGTGATCAAATAAGCAGTAAAAAAAATCAAGTGCAAAAACATTTAATAAAAATAAATAAAAAGAATCACTTTTAGTCTATTAAATCAATGTGTATAAACATGTCCTCCTGTTTATCACTGCTGTGTGCTATACATGACAATCCTCCACAAAAAGTGTTCAGTGAACCACCACCTCTGTAAAGGGGCCCGCTCACCCCATTCAGACCCACTACAGACTGATGAGCCTTATCCACTTCTCTATATATCACATTCATTTTCCTTCTCCTCGATACAATCCTGAGCGGTCAATTTACTTATCCTACATAGAGGAGTGGGTGGGGTTGTAACGCGATAAAAACCTAAGACCCCTTTCACACTGGGGTGCTTTGCAGGCACGCAACACGAAGGCCGCTGCTGTGTCCCCAGTGTGAAAGCCCCAAGGGGCTTTCACACTGCAGCAGTGGGCTGGCAGGATGGTAAAAAAAGTCCTGCTAGCAGCATCTTTGAAGCGGTGTATACATCGCTCCTGCCCATTGAAATCAAATAACCCTTTCTTGGCTGCTGGGGGGTAAAACCGCCCCGCTATCGGCCAAATACCGCAGCTCTAAAAATAGCGCGGTTCCCGCCCCAACATGAAAGGGGCCTAACTTACAAACTTTAAAAAAAAAAAAAAAAAAACACTTTTCCTATGTACCCAGCATAAGCATACAGTGTCAAAGGAAGCTATTGTACCCTTTAGCTTGGGTGAAATCTCAGCAGTAGGTTTGTTATACTGATTTTATGCCTCAGAGTGCAAAAGACCGCCTCAATAGCTACACCCTCCTCAGGGAGACCATGTCTGGCTCAAGGACAAAAAACAAAAAGAGTAAAGAGGGAAGGCTTAAAGTGGTTGTAAACTCTTACAACACACTTTGACCTACAGGTAAGCCTAGATTAAGGCTTACCTGTAGGTCCAAGAAATATCTCCTAAACCTACACGGTTTAGGAGATATTTTCCGAAAGACAGGCACCGCTGTCTGTGGCGCATGCGCCGCAGACAGCGGCGCGCAGGCGCACTGAGCGCGGCACCGCCAACAACGAAGATGCTGCACGTGGCGGTTCCCGTGCACATGCGCGGGAGTGACGTCATCGCGGCTTCGCCAAATAACAGCGGCGGAGCAGCGAGACCCACCGAGAAGATGGATGCGCCGGACTACAGGGGACATCGGTGACTTCGCTGGCTTTTGTGTCAGGTAAGTGACACAGACTACTATGCGATGCATAGTAGTCCATTATGCTTTACCTTTGCAGGGAATCGAAGAGGAAGTAAACCCATCAGGGTTTACTTCCTCTTTAAGGGGGACAGCTGTGGCTGCTGTTTATAAGACCAAAAAGTATGCTCATGAAATCTTATGTTGCAGAAAATTCCTCACCAGATAGGAAAGAACAGCTGGAAGGCGACCCAAATGACTGAGCGAGAAAGGCAGTCGGGAAAAACTAGGGTCCTGAACCGAACTACAACCTCCCACTGGAATAAAGGAAGAACAAATGCTTCCAATTTAAAAAAAAATGGAATGCAATGAAATCTGGGGTCTGTTACAAAACAATAATGGTAATCAGTCAGTAGCTTGCCTGTGCCCTCTGTGGGCTTATTAAGGTACCCTGGGAATCAATTTAATTCAGTAAAATGCTTGCTTAAAATAATGTAATAAAGTGGTGATTAAATACCACCAAAAGAAAGCTCTATTTCTGTGAGCAAAATGATAAAAATTTAGTCTGGGTACAGTGCTGCATGATCGTCACAGTGTGAGCACTGAAAGCTGAAAGACGGCCTGGGCAGGAGGGTTAAAGTGCCCAGTATTGAAGTGGGAAGCTGGCTGAGAGTCTGCAGCATCACAGCTAACTTTCCACAGCGCATGCGTTTGTTGCACTGCGCTTTGTATATTGACCTATAGGGTTGCAGGCAGGGACGGGGGGGGGGGGGAGAACTTCTGATTCTCTAGGAAGTCAGGGCAGAAATAGAAGTGGGTACCTGCCCCCTAAAAACAGGTGGCACATGTTCCCAAAGGAGACCTTATCTATTAACATTCATTCTAGGCAAGCCGATCACGGAGGGGTTAATGTGCGTAACTGGTTACCAAAGTGGTAAAGCTCATACTCTACTGGTGTAAAACCTAGCTAGAGGGTTGTGTGCATTGGAGGGCCTACATCACTGCTGCCATTGATACTGGTAGTTGAGGCATGTTTGCTGGGAGCACATATCCTTCACATATGGAGACTGGGGGTAGGAGGTGGCATTAGATGTTGGAGGTTCAACATTCATAATGAAGCTCAGTTGAGCTTTAGACTATCATCAGCTATGTCTGGACTATGTAATAACCAATATCTGCAAGAAGGAAATGGACACTGGTCAACATGCAGTTTGTGTGGTGGAGAGTGGATAGCCGTTAGTGAAAATTCTTTGGAGGGAACACTGGAGATTTTGTGTGCTCGATATGGGATCTTACATGCAACAGGCCAAAGTGGGTGCTGATCTCACTGCTACAGCATTTGTAGTTCAGATAAATTCAATATCTGAGGCAGAATTCAATAAAGTGAAAGCAGCATTTTAACATAATCCATTATATAAAAGCCTGAAATTCTTTTATTAATAAGATCTTTAACCACTTGACAACTGGGCACTTAAACCCCCCTCGTGATCAGACCAATTTTCAGCTTTCGGTGCTCTCACACTTTGAATGACAATTAGTCATGCAACACTGTACCCAAATACATTTTTTGTCCTTTTTTCATACAAAAAGAGCGCTTTTTTTGGTGGTATTTGACCACCTCTGGGTTTTTTATTATTTTTTGCGCTATAAATGAAAAAAGGGCGAAAAATTTTTTTTTGGGGGGGGGGGGGACCCGCATTTTCTTAGTTTCTGTGATAAAATTTTGCAAATTATAAATTTTTCTTCATAAATTTTGGCCACAATTTATACTGCTACATATCTTTGGTAAAAATAACTCAAATTAGTGGATATTTGGTCTGTGTCTACAAGCTGTGGTGCAAATCATAAAAAAAAATGATCACATCTGATGTACTGGTGGCCCATCTCATTTCTTGCGACCCGAACAAGTACAAATACCTCCCCATGACCCCTTTTTTGAAAGTAGACATTCCAATGTATTTAGTAAGATGCATGGTGGGGTTTTTCATGTGGTAATTTTTTCCCCACAATTCTTTGCAAAATTAACCACTTCAGCCCCAGACCAATAAACACCTTAAGGACCAGAGGTCTTTTTCCAATTTCGCACTGCGCTGCTTTAACTGGTAATTGCGCGGTCATGCAATATTGCACCCAAACGAAATTTGCGTCCTTTTCTTCCCACAAATAGAGCTTTCTTTTGATGGTATTTGATTGCCTCTGCGATTATTATTTTTTGCGATATAAATGGAAAAAGAGCGAAAATTTTGAAAAAAAAAAAGATATTTTCTTCTTTTTGTTATAAGAAAAATCGAATAAACTAAATTTTAGTCATACATTGAGGGCAAAATTTATTCAGCCACATGTCTTTAGTAAAAAAAATGTCAATAAGCGTATATTTTTTGGTTTGCGCAAAAGTTATAGCGTCTACAAACTAGAGTACATTTTCTGGAATTTACACAGCTTTTAATTTATGACTGCCGATCTCATTTCTTGAGGTGCTAAAATGGCAGGGCAGTACAAATCCCCCCCAAATGACCCCATTTTGGAAAGTAGACACCCCAAGGAAACTGCTGATGGGTATGTTGAGCCCATTGAATATTTATTTTTTTTGTCCTAAGGGATTGAATAATGACAAAAAAAAAAAAAAATATTTTTTTTACAAAAAGTTGTCACTAAATGATATATTGCTCACACATGCCATGGGCATATGTGAAATGACACCCCAAAATACATTCTGCTGCTTCTCCTGAGTACGGGGATACCACATATGTGGGACTTTTTGGGAGTCTAGTCGCGCACGGCACCCCGAAAACCAATCACCACCTTCAGGATTTCTAAGGGTGCAAATTTTTGATTTAACTCCTCACTACCTATCACAGTTTCGAAGGCCATAAAATGCCAAAATAGCACAAAACCCCCCCAAATTACCCCATTTTGGAAAGTAGACACCCCAAGCTATTTACTGAGAGGCATGTTGAGTCCATGGAATATTTTATATTTTGCCAAAAGTTGCGGGAAGATTACAAACTTTTTTTTTTTTTGCACAAAGTTGTCACTAAATGATATATTGCTCACACATGCTATGGGCAGAAGTCAAATTACACCCCAAAATAAATTCTGCTGCTTCTCCCGAGTACGGGGATACCACATGTGGGGGACTTTTTGGGAGCCTAGCCACGTACGGGACCCCGAAAACCAAGCACCGCCTTCCGGATTTAAATATAAAATGCTACCAAAAAACCTGTTAGCGATGGCAGGGATCAGGCCTGACTCTGCGATCGCTGCAGTTATGTGTTTAGTGTTTTGTAAGTGACAGTGATCGATCGATACTGCACTTGGGTGGGCTGGGCAGAGGGGCAAAACGCAGGTGCTAGCAGGTATCTGGGCTGATCCCGCTAACAATGCGTTTTTTTGGAACCCTAAACTGCTGGGGACGCTAGTATAGATCTGATCAGATCAGATATTGATCTGTTCAGATTCTATAGCACTACGGGAGGTGTATGCTTTGCGTGTGGGTGTTAGCGGTACTGGCACTAACCTAGCGCTGCCTGGGGCGACGCAGACCCTGACCCTAAAACCTAATTGATATCACCCGCCGGGTGATCAGGGGGTTAAACCTTTATTGGGTAATAAATGGTGGGTGCCCTCATGCTATAAAAAACAAACTAACCAGAGTCACCCGTAACACTTATACGGTGATCAGTGGTGAAAGGGTTAACTAGGGGCAATCAGGGGGTTCAAATTTTTATTAGGTAGTATATGGGGGTCCCTGGCGCTATATAAAAACCTGACGGGGAACCTAAATAACTAACTGGCTAACCAGCGTCACCAGTGACACTTATACTGTGATCGCTGGTGAAAGGGGGTGAAAGGGTTAACTAGCAGCAATCAAGGGGTTAAAACCATTATTGGGTAGTATATCGGGGTACCTAGCGCTATAAAAACCTGGCGGTGAACCTAAAAAAATAACTAGCTACCTAGCGACACTAGCGACACTGATGCAGTGATCAGAAAAATGATCGCTTAGTGACACTGGCAAAAGGGGGTGAAAGGGTTAACTAGCGGCAATCAGGGGGTTAAAACCATTATTGGGTAGTATATCGGGGTACCTAGCGCTATAAAAACCTGGCGGTGAACCTAAAAAAATAACTAGCTACCTAGCGACACATGCAGCGATCAGAAAAATGATCGCTTAGTGACAATGGCAAAAGGGGGTGAAAGGGTTAACTAGCGGCAATCAGGGGGTTAAAACCATTATTGGGTAGTATATCGGGGTACCTAGCGCTATAAAAACCTGGCGGTGAACCTAAAAAAATAACTAGCTACCTAGCGACACTAGCGACACTGATGCAGCGATCAGAAAAATGATCGCTTAGTGACACTGGCAAAAGGGGGTGAAAGGGTTAACTAGCGGCAATCAGGGGGTTAAAACCATTATTGGGTAGTATATCGGGGTACCTAGCGCTATAAAAACCTGGCGGTGAACCTAAAAAAATAACTAGCTACCTAGCGACACATGCAGCGATCAGAAAAATGATCGCTTAGTGACACTGGCAAAAGGGGGTGAAAGGGTTAACTCTAGGGGCAATCAGGGGGTTAAATCTTTATTGGGGGGTGATAGGGGGCTACCCTGGACCTAACACTAACTGTCCTGACAGTTTTTACTGTCACAACTGACACTGAATGCATTGATCAGTAAAGAAATGATCAATGCAATCAGTGACACTGTGACTGGGGGGGGGGAGGGGGGGCGGGGGGGATCGGGGGGGGGGATCGGGGGGGGTTTGTGTGCCTGTGTGTACCTACATGTCAGTGTAGTGTTGGTGCACACTTACTTTTACTCTTCTCCTCGTAGTCCGGTCAAAAAGACCGCCCCGAGGAGAATGACATCACTTCCTCCTTCCTGTGTAAACAATACACAGTGGGAGGAAGCTTCTCATTGGCCAGGAGCGATCCAGAGGGGGTGGCTGAAAACGAACGGCCATCCCCTCCTCACGGAGCGCTCCTGGAGGGAACCGGACCGTCGTATCCAACGGGAGGGGGTCCGATTGGACCCCCCACCCGCTGGAAGGCAATCACGTACATCTACGTGATTGTGCCTGCCTGTGCCATTGTGCTGACGTACATTGGCAATACGGCGGTCCTGAAGTGGTTAAGATTTTATTTTATTTATTTTTTCCACAAAATTGTCATTGTAATAGGTTATTTCTCTCACATGACATGTGTGTACCACAAATGACGCCCCAAAATACATTCTGCTACTCCTGAGTATTACGATAACACATGTGTGGGACTTTCACAGCCTGGCCACTCAGAGGCCCAACATGTAGGGAGCACCAACAGGTGTTCTAGGAGCCAAAATTACACATCTAACTTGTTGACTACATATTACACTTTTGAAGGCCCTGGAGCACCAGGACAATGACACGTGACCCTAATGTGTGGCACTGGGGACCGAAGGCACTGTGGGAATTTTTTTTCTCCTAACACTCACACTGCAGCCATTCGCTCTCCCTCCTCACATGCTGTCTATGTGGGGAAGGAGAGCCGGCGATGAGAGATGATCTTATATGTTTACATATGAGATCATCTCCCATTGGACACTCAGATTGAGTGTTAAATGGCCGCTGTGATTGGCTGATGTCCAGGTACGCCCTCCCAGCAATTGGCGTCCGCGCCGTAGCAGTCTTTTAGCTATAGCTTGGACGCCTAGTGGTTAAAATCCAGAATGAGCATTCATTTATGGAACAAATGGTAAAGGATACCAACCAGAAAGCAGTAGAGGGTCTTTTTCCAGATTTTTCTTAACATGATCGGATTCTCCAGTTAACGAACTTTCGTCAATTTTAAGATCATTTCCCTGAATTAGTACTCCATCAGCAGGCAACAGATCACCTAAAACAAAGACCATCTGTCAAGATCTAGGACAAACAAGAGTTTCCATGATTAAGATCATTTATGATGCAAAATATTTACCATATTTTATTTGGGCAATGTCTCCAACAACTATATCAGCCACTGGAATTTGGATAACTTGGCCTCCACGGACAACTGTAAATTTTTGCTCTTGTTCAATTCGGTTCTGTAACCCTCGGAACTGTTTCTCTTTACTCCAGTCATTAAAAGCGGTTACTAACACCACACATACAACGGATAGAAGGATAGCAGCACCTTCAATCCAGCCTGCCTCCCCTTCCTCCTCTTCAACAGCGCCACTGGCTTCTCCACACACTGCAAAATGAGAAAAAAAAAAAAAGTTAACCATTTAACATGGGTGATATTTAAGAAAATAAAACTGTTTGCACAATTAACATAATCCAACAGCAGAGATGTATCCACATAATGCAATGAAACTTAAATATACACAAGTATAGGATAAACATTTTAATAATTTGCCATCTGTTAGTAGTGCCCAAGAACTGATAGATATTCACTGGAACAAAAGAGGAGAAGTCTTTCCAATGGGCACCTCTGCTCTGGTTACAACTGTGGATCATGTGTTTTGTAGGCAGTGCCACAAGTCCTCTCTTCCTGGCAAGTAGAGCCACATAGAAGTTAATGGGTGTCATTTCCTAGCCAAAGACAGAGGTAGACAAGCACCATAACAGTAAAAGTACTCTACAAAAAAATAAAAATAAATCACCTCTGAAGCAAAAGCTATTTCACAGTACATGCAGCTGGAAAGGTCAGGGATGCATTGATGACAAATGCAGCACTAAAAACGAATGAAAAGTCCCAATGTAAATATATGACAGTCCAATGGGTGCAATAATTCACACAAAGTGCTGGTAAGGATCCGTCACCAAGAGGGAAAGGTTCACACCGACTCTTACCCCAACAAATGGACTACTTAATTAAAAGCTGTGAAACACGCTTAGGAATCATCCACTTGGAGATCTCCACACATGGAAGGATAGGCTGTATGACCATCAATAGGATCCTCCCAGACAGGCTTATCACATTAGGACATCATGAAAATAGGTATATTGAAAAAAAAAAAAATGTAATTGCGCAGTATTACTGACAAGTGAATTTTGAGAAGAACAAAAGCCAGAATACTCAAACATCACAGTAAAAAGCGCATGTAAAAACAATAAAACGATCAAAGTTTACTTCCAGTATAATGGCCAACTGTTGAGCTTGGCAACGTCATGTGACTTTTTGTTACTGATGGTCATACAGTCTATCCTGTGTGGACCTTTCCAAATGGAGATATTTCATCTATTTACATTGGGACTTTATCAATTTTTAGCACTGCATTTGTGTTTATGTAATTTGGATCATCTTGTTTACCAGATTTGTGCCAGCTGCTTAAAATTTTCACCATCACTGATAGCAGTTGCGATTTTATTTTAGCGCAGGTATTTGTGGTTTTATTTCAAGGATACATTGCTAAAAGTATTTTTTTTTACTGCTCATTAAAGCAAATACTTCAATGCCCTTAAGGGGTTGATTTACAAAAACTGGAATGCGCAAAATCTGGTGCAGCTCTGCAAAGAAACCATCAGCTTCCAGGTGTTTTTTGGCAAAGCTTAAGTGAACAAGCTGAAATAATGAAGCCGATTGGCTAACATGCACAGCTGCACAAGATTTTGCACTCTCCAGTTTTAGGAAACTAATAGGTGTCTATCTTTCCCAAGTGACAGAAATAAAAACCTATGTATGGATTATAAAATGGCAGGCTTTGACTGCCTCCTAGAATGGGAAGTCACACAAACATTTCTATAAGGCGGCTTACCTATAGGTACTGTAAATATCTCCCAAACATGCACCGTTTAGTAGATATTTACTGTATAATCAGCCAATTACTTAATTGGTGCATACGCTCTGATGGAACGGCCACCCGTGACGCGTCTTCAGAGCCCTGTGCCGTGCTTGGCGGCTCCGGCCAGTCACAGCCAGAAGACGGGTAAAGATGGATGTGGCCTCCAGCGGTGACTTCGTTTGCAAGCAAGTTTCATATAATGTGCTAGTATGCGATGCATACTAGCACATTATACCTTTACTTTCCAGGTTAGGAAAAAAAAATAAAAAAATATGGTAGCGCTTCACCTTCACTTTAGGGCCTCGTTCACACCATGGTGCAGAGGTCAGTTTTTCTGCACACGTTCTGCAAAGGCACAAAGGGAAACGTGTATGCAGTTTTCTCCATGGGGGATAAAAATAAAAGAGGATATGATAGCTACATTGGTATGAACAGGGCACATGACTTTTGCACATGAAAACCGATGTAAACTCTCTGCAAGTGTAATCTGCACAGTTTTCATGTACATATGGTGTGAATGAGCCCTCAGATTACACATGTAAAAACATGCCGTAAATAGCCATGCCAATTTATATTCTTGCTTGTGCAATACCTTTGGCAACTTTACTTCAGATAGTCTAGGACAGAAATCAAATTCAACAGTGGGCCAAAGAGTAGACTAAATTTGCAAGGAGCCATGTTATATCAAAAGATTACTTTAGAAAAAAAAAAAAAAAAAAAAGTGAGGATTGGCAGTAACGTAATTAACAATGTTTACCCTCCCCCACAAAAGGATCAGTAAAGCATCTTAGTCATTCAGCTGTAAAATTCTGTGCAGCAGTATAGCCTTCATCAATAGGAACCTCAATCAGGTTAAGGCCTCGTGCACACAGGAGTATGAATTTAGGTTGGAAATATGTTGCATTTCTTCTGTCAGAACTTGGCAGAAAAAAAAAAAGTAAAAAAAAAAAAAAAGCGCCTATAATGCTGCTTATGCACGTACGGCATTGAGTGTAAATGCAGTCCAGTAGTCAAAGTAATAATTTATTCTGTCCATTAGAATAAGTTCACATGCGAATGGCTGTAAATTACACTGATAAACTGCACTTTGAAAGTAAGGAAAAGATTGGGGCATTTTTTATTTTAAACCCCTAAACGCTACTCTAAAATACTCCTGTAACTGACACAAGGTGCATATGCACATTAAATACTGTCAGGGGTATAAAAAAGAAAAAAAAAAAAAAAAAAAAAAAAAAGAAGAAGAAAAAATTAAATGTCAGGAGTCTAACAGTGATATGTTCTGCCCACATGCATGAGGCCTCTGGCTTAAAAACAGGCTGAAGGCCTCAAGGAAGTCCAGACATGCCTGGATTAGAAAGACCAGTTATTCAGTGCAATCAATACTTACAGTCATTATTTCCACCAGGAGGTCGGTAAAAAGAAAGGCCTAAAGATATTATGGCTGCTATTTCTAGAATAATTAATGTTACATCCTGTAATGCTTCCCATACTAACTGAAGAAACGTTTTTGGCTTTTTAGGAGGTATAAGATTCTTTCCAAATACTTCTTGCCTCCGTTCAAGGTCTGCCAGATTTCCACTCAAACCTGCATTAGAAAAAAGAAGGGAATAAGATTAGACACAAATTTTTTAAACCCAGTATCACATGACAAAATTTTACATGTCATTTGCACACACTATATTGCATATATGTAAACAGAACACCAACATATTCATATAAGATCTATTGTGTTAAACCTGAAAAAAAAAAAAATTGTAATTTCTACTTTCTTCTAATTAAATATGTATAGAAAAAAAAAAAAAAAAGCAAAATTTGAGCTCTCCTTTGGAAAATGCTACTTTCCTGATTTATGCCAATCGAAAAGATTCAATCCTTTGAATCACTGAGCCATAAATAGTACACAGACGTGTTTACTGTTCTAAATAACCAAATGTTTGTTCTGGGACAGCAACTCAAAAGTATTGTCAAGACCGCAAAGTCACCATTTTCTATACCAGAATGGGCTTATTTTAAAAATGTAATTAAATTGGGGGCACATACCGACTGTTACAAGAAATGGTCTAGTCATCGCCAATCAAAAATAAAGGTGGAGGGATTAGATTTGTGTCGATATCTCCCCAGTTACTGTGTAGTCACCAGGGCATAACATGCCCAGATTACTCCAACAAGAGCATACACGAAAAAGAGGAACCTGGCTTTAAAGAAGGTAAACTATAATGCTCACTGTTCCAACTCACCAGTGTGTGTAGATTATACACAAGTATAACTGGAGTTGCTTCCCCGCCCCCCCCCCCCAAAAAAAAAAAGCAGACCATAGACAGGTTTACCGCAGAATTGATGGCGTTTTGCGAGAAAAAAAAAAAAAGTGTGGTCAGGGTGGGTTTTTATTTTCTTACAGTCCTACTTAAAGGGAAGGTCCACCCTAAAGTGGACCTCCGCTCATCGGAACCCTCCCCCCCTCCGGCGCCACAATTGGCACCTTTCAGGGGGAGGGGGGTGCAGATACCTGTACAGTACAGGTATCTGCACCCACTTCCGGGATAGCTCTCTGCGGAAAGGGGCGTAGATTACGCCCCTTTCCGCAAGTGCCCCGCTGCCTGCTGGGAAACACACAGATCCCAGAGGCAGCGGGGACCGTCATTGCGCAGCGCAGCGCAGGCTCCATTTCCTGATTCCCATACCCAAGATGGCGGTGGCAGCACCCGAGAGACGATCTAGAAATCGGCTTCGGGTGCCGACATCGCGGGCGTGCTGGACAGGTAAGTGTCACTATTTTAAAAGTCAGCAGCTGCAGTATTTGTAGCTGCTGGCTTAAAAAAAAAAAAAAAAAACGCGGAGTCCCGGCGGACTCCCGCTTTAAGAACAGCTAAGGCTCTGTTTACACCAATGTATTAGCGACAATGGTCTAGTTAATGGGCGTTTTACATCCAACTGTGCTGAGTTAGTGTAGCCCATTTAAAAGGTCTGCTCAACAGACTAAAATGTTAAAGTATCGCTTAACTTTTTACATTTTTGCACTGCACGAGAACACGTGATAATTTTGTTACCATGCACTATCACTTAAAATGCAAGTGCCTTAAGGGGTGTTGGGGTGCCATTATGAGTGAATAGCACAACTATAACAACACGTGTTTTTGTATGCTATGGGAACACAATTTTGCATGCATATGTGAACTGCGTTCATGGGAGGATCTCTGTACCACTGCTCCAGTTTAGCATCACCTATATGTATCCCAATCCGATCTAATATTTGCTGGAGATACCTTGGAATGAGAACCAATAGTAATGACCAAAAATGTCTACCTAAACTATTTATGCAACACAGAAAACCTCTGGGACAAAATAATGCCCTTAAAGAGGAAGTTAACCCTGATGAGTTTACTTCCTCTTTCATTCCCTGCAAAGGTAAAGCATAATGGACTACTATATATCGCATAGTAGCCCATTATGTGTCACTTACCTGACACAGGAGCCAGCGAAGTCACCGTTGTCCCCTGTAGTCCACCATCTTCTTGGTGGGGTCTCGCAGCTCCGCCGCTGTCATTCGGCAAAGCCGCGATGACGTCACTCCCGCGCATGCGCACGGGAGACGACACGCGCGGCAGCTCCATTGTTGGAAATGCCGCGCTCAGTGCGCCTGCGCGCCGCTGTCTACGGCGCATGCGCCGTAGACAGCGGTGCCCGTCTTTGGGCAAATATCTCCTAAACCGTATAGGTTTAGGAGATATTTCTTGGACCTACAGGCAAGCCTTAATCTAGGCTTACCTGTAGGTCAAAGTGGTTTGTAAGGGTTTACAACCACTTTAAGAGACACTGTAAAAACAGCCACAAAAAAATGTTAGTATTGTCTATATAGCGCCTACACACTTTCACGCATAAAAATTATTCTAGGGCCAACCATGCTAAATATAGGGGAGGCATGACTTGGGCACGTATTTGCATGTACCCACTTCAAATAATCAGTAAACAGTTTAATTTTTTGTTTTATACAAATCTACAGGCATCACTAGTTTACAAATATGTACATGCCTGTGTGTATAGGTCCTTTGAAAGTAATAGGCTGAATTTAGATAAAAATAAAAAAACACGACACACAGAATGCCTAAAAATGCAGCATTTTTGGCACCTTTAAGGGCTCTAAAGGACAGGCACACAAGGGGTCTGCACATCATACCTGCAGTAAGGTATTTTAGGCACACAGTCTCTTCAAAGTGGCTGTGTTAGAAACAAAAAAGGCTTGTGCAACAAAAACCTCTGATTCTTAAACTTGTTCTTTATACTTTGTCTGAAAGCAGCTTTTCCCTTTGGAACCCATTTTGAACTATTTTGAGTTTTTTGTTTTTTTTAAGCAGTTGCCATCTGCTACAGGGTGGCTCAGCTGCGCAGGATCACGTAAATTTATGCGAATTGCATTTCAGGGCAGGGGAATGCGCATGCACGCAGCACCGGCTGCTCTGTCATTCACTACAGCATAAATCGATCACTGGGTCCCTGCAAATGATTTATAGATGGCATCGGCTGAGCGAATTAAAGAAGAGAGCCCTGTGTTGGTAAACACAGGGCTCTCTACAGTCAACAGCGATGTGCCATTGGGCACATTGCTTACTAAAAACAAAACCGTACACACACACACCAACAAACATTGTTTGCTCACAGTTAACCAATTCAATACCTTAGGGTGTCATGACGTCCTTGACATTGAGTGGGGATATCTGAATGATGCCTGCAGCTACAGGCATCAGATATTTTTTCAAGCCGGCTATTCTGTGCACAATATAAGAACGATCATAGCGGCAGTTCTGCCACTTGATCTTTTATAGGTGACAGGAAGTTGCAATGACCGCCATTTTATTCCCTAGGGTGTCTGTTAAAAAAACATGTTTGGGGGTTCTGTGTAATTTTCTAGCAAAAAAATTCTGTTTACTTGTAGGAGAGAAGTGCCAGAATAGGCCCGGTATTGACCTGGTTAACACTTTGATCGCCCTAGATGTTAACTCCTTCCCAGCCAGTGTCATTAGTACAGTGACAATGTATGGTATTAGCATTGATCACTGTATTATAGCATCACTGGTGATATCAGTGTCAGATTGCCCGCTGCACTGTCACATTATAAGTCATTGTTCGCCATCATTACTAGTATACAAAAAAAATAAAGCTATCATTTTCACACAAACCATTCAATATACACTTAACCAAAGACATGTAGCAGAATACATTTTGACCTAAATTTATGACAAAATTTAGCTTTTTTTTGGTCAAAATTTGTAATGCCAACAGTGCCACCATGCACAGCTCAAATTTCAGCTACCCTAAGGTTGCAGTCACACCTAAAAGCATAGTTTTCAGACGGAAAGTCACGTGTTTTACCGCAATTTTGTACAGGTCAAAAGGTTGCCCATGTAAAAAGCAGAAAAACGCCCAAATCGAGCTATAAAAAAAACCTCCAGAACTTTTTTCGCGCTTCCGGCGACATGGAGTGGAGATGTGAGCCATCTCAGAGGATTGATTGTTTTTCTCCTCCAGCTTTTTGGAGCTTCAGGCTTCAAGCTACAAAACTCTGAGGTGTGAATGGGCCTGAAGGAATCGGCTAAAATTCAAGCCATGATTTACCAGCTTAAAGCCTAGTACACAGTAGTAGTTTGATTTCATTTTCGTTCAACCCAGCAGGGCTGAATGAAAAAGAAAAAAAAAAAAAAAAAAAAAAAAAAAAAACACTTGACAGCTCAGGAAGAGCCGCTGTACTAACTATCCAATGCTAGTACGGCGATCTCCCCTGTTGTTCTACCAGGGGTACTTTGATCCCTCAGTTCTCGTATCAGGCTTGGATGCAGCAGGGGACAGATGCAGCATCAGACCAATGATGCCTCCACCTAGGCGAGTATGTGCCATTTTGAAATCCCACGCTTTTACATAAGGCTTGGTTCACACTCATGCGCTGTCCGACATCAGATGTGATTCGCACCGCACTGCAAATGACATGCAAACTCAGCCATACAGATCGAATGGCTGAATTCGCATTGCATTCGCTATCTGATCGCAGAATCGGTGACCCATGTGATCAGATTCCTGTCCGAATGGACAACTCGCACTGCAATAGGCTAACTGATTTGAGGGTGTCATTAGCTTTCTATTGACACTCCCAGCAGTTTGCATATGTAAGTGTGAACTGCCTGAGAGTCGGGGGCTATGCAGGGATATTTGCAGGTTTCTCGTATCGCAAGTGTGAACAGAGCCTTAAGGCTGCAAAAAGTTGAGTACTGTTAGGCAGACTAGTGTGCACTGCATCAACTGGAGCAACAATTGTTGAAAGCAGGTGTTCTGCTTAAAGTGGAAGGTTAGTTAAAACCCAGCACTAAACCTACTCTCACATTTCTAAGCCTAATCTATCTATCCCTGTAAAGAAAATCACTATACTTACCCTGGTAAACAGCCGCTCCAGTCCAGTTTCCAGAGGCAGCTGCTGAGAATCAATGGCTGTAAAATGCATGGGAAGTGGCATCACCCATAGACTTACTATGGTGCTGTCATTGTCTGCTGCCTCTCCTGCACGCGCCCACACACTAAAGCTGCCGCTGACAGCTCAGCCTGGGATCGGAGTAGCTGCAGACCAGGCAAGTATAGTGATTTCTTTTTTAAGGGGCTAGATAGATTAGGCTTAGAATGGTAAAGTAGGTTTAGAGCTGGTTAGGGTAAGACGTTTAGTCAAAGCCCAACTAATGTAAACGCACCAACTGCTATAGCAGCTGGGAATGTGTTTAAAAGCCCCAGCTGCCGCCAAGGTAAGCTTTACATCAGTGGCAGCAAAATCTTTTGGTAGGTATAGCATCGAAATCTGTATTTAGCATTTCAATTTAGCTTCAGCTTTGCAAAAAAAAAAAAAAAAAAAAAAAAAAAAAAAAATTTAAAAAAATTAAAAAACCCCTGCAAGAAAACTAAAAACACTGGAATAAATTTTAGAACAGTTTTCTGGATTTGTACTTATTGGTTCTGAAGTAATTGCTATACATTTCATCCCAGCTTTTTGAATGGCATAGCCCATTTTCATTATCAGAAAGTGCAGTTTTTCTTTAACATAGAGAGGCACCCATGACAGTTTGTAAATAGAAAACTGCACCACCAGCATGCAGGTGCTCCGATAAAGCTGGCCATACACCAATCTTATTATTCAATTTACCTTCAACTATGTAGTGCAAGGGCCTGCCTGATTGTATACAAATTGAAAGTGCTTAGGTTTGTCCCATTATATGGTTTTGGTAAATCTAAAGGAAAATTGTACAAGAAAATTGTATAATGTATAGACAGCCTAACTGTATTCCAGGGGGATTGTGACAGGCCTCACCTTCTCCAATCATTGAACAGAATACAAGAGGTTTACTAAATGGAGAAAGTGGAGTGCAACTGACCCACTGTGATCCAAGTACTCCAGACAAAATGAACACTCCACAAATTGTACATAAATGCTGCAGTCTGGACACAAGGGACATACTTCAGTCTGAGTTTTTGGTACATCCAAGAGGTGTAGGCGACATCACAGCACCTTTCAGCGGCACCTTGGGAAAGTTGGGCACTCAAAATCTGGTAAGAATGTGTCCCCCAGAACGTCACATGATTCTGAGTGCCCAAGAGTCACCAACACAGTAACATCAGTGCCTCACATAAAATGTAGGGCTGCAACTAACAATTATTTTCATAATCGATTAGTTGGCCGATTATTGTTTCGATTAATCGGTTAATACCCTATTAAAAAAAATAAAAATAAAGGTAATTTTGCTACGATTTGCATTTTTACATTTTTTTTGCCCAATTTGTTGTTGGGCAGATTAAAAAACACAAATTGCCACAAAAATGCATTATTACATACTTTTCTGCAGCTTTTCCATTGAAGTATATTGAACCAAAAAAACAAAAAATAGCACCGCTTTGCGTTAAAAAAAATAGTCCTTGTCTTTTCTACGCAACAGCTGAAAAAATCATGGATGTGAACGTGTCCCATAGGAAACCATGTAAGTGAACTGTAGTGTGTTTCTGCAAAAAGCACCAAAAAACAGAGGTGGGACCCAGGCCTGAGATGTTTAGTAACATAATGGGGTTAAAAATAAACTAAAATTAGTACAAAAAGAGCAAATAATCGCTACTGTAAGGGCTTCATTTTTTACTATGGGACAGTGAAATATTTACAGTAGAAATGTGCTCTTTGTACTATAAAGGGATAATTTTAGTTTTTTTTAACCCCTTTTGTTAGTGGCCAACTAATCGATGAAAATAGTAATCAATTTCATAATTGATTAGTTGTTTCAGCCCTAATAAAATGTCTAATGTCATGACCGAAGACCACCCCCCCCCCCCCCAATCATTCCAGGAATTAAGTAGTTAATAAAGGGGCTCTACATCCTGCTTTGCAGTGGTTTAGCTTTACTACTTTGCAGCTGCTCTTCTTCCGTTGGTGACTAACACCTTATTGTAGTAGATATGCATCCTCCTTATTGTGGTTAGTCTATAAATTTCTAACTACCTTAATGAAATAACCAAGCAAGTATCTATATCTATACTAGGCTTTGTTACTCTGTGTATATTCTTGACCACCCTCAAGGGACAGTTCATATGGACCTCACTGGGCACAATACCCTCTAAAAGTCAGTTTAGTGGCTACATATCTTTGGTACCTACTCCTCTGTCTCTTATTTTATATTTTAAGGCATATGTAAGGGTTAAAGCAGGGGTGCCCAACCTTTTGAGGAGCGAGGGCCACTTAAGTGAATTGGTAACTGGTCGCGGGCCACAATGAGTGGAGCGGGAGGATGACAGGTCCGCGTCCACTGACACAGCTCACTCTACTCTGTGGGCCCTCTGATCCAATCCGATTTTCCCAGGTGAAGGGGCAGATCCCCATTTTTTTTCCTTTAGGTAGGAGAGTGTAAACAAACACAAGTCCATTTAAATCTGCTTCATAGAGGTGAATAGCAAGTCCAATTGGGCCGGACCAATCATGTGACCTAAGGCTGCTTTAACACCTATTTGCCCAAACCGCAGGTGCAGCACAGTGAACTACTCACAGGTGCCTCAGCTGTATAGGCATTTTTGTAACCCAACCCTTTAACTTGTGCTCGTTTAAATTTAAGAAAAGTTTATTTAACTGTTCCCTGACTGGCTCACACACATATACTGCCACATAATGGCACCGCTGCACAAAACCCTTCCCTTTAAGAGCCACTGGAGAAGTGTGTGCCCGCTGCTCAGAGGGGGGGGGGGGGTAGCTATGCACTTGGCCGACAGCCACATGCGATCGCGTGCACGAGAGCCAGCATGGAAATCCCTGTTCTGTCGGTGGGCGGTCAGGGTGGGCGGTCAGAGATGTCATTGGTTTCTACTAAGTAGGAACAATATGTTGCCTCCTCCTGGTCAGTCCTATCCCCATATAGTCAGAACACACATTTAACCCCTTGATTGCCCGCTAGTGTTAACCTCTTCCCTGCCAGTGACATTTATACAGTATCGATCGCTGTATAAATGTCAAAGGTCCCAAAAATGTGTCAAAATCTCCAGTCTGTTGCAATCCCGCTAAAAATCACAGATCTCTGCCATTAGTAGTAAAAGAAAAAAAATGCCATAAATATTTCCAATCTTTTGTAGAGGCTATAACTTTTGCGCAAACAAATCAATATATGTTTATTGCGATTTTTAACAAAAATATGTAAAAGAATACATATCGGCCTAAAATGAATTTTTAATTGAGGGATATAGCCCAAAAAAATTCTCATTTCAAAATTGTCGCTTTGTTTATAGCGCAAAAAATAAAAAAACCCAGGTGATCAAATACCACCAAAAGAAAGCTCTATTTGTGGGGGGAAAAAAAAGACACAAATTTTGTTTGAGTACAGCGCTACATGAATGTGCAATTGTCAGTTAAAGCGACGCAGTGCCAAATTGTAAAAAGTGCTCTGGTCAGGGAGGGGCAAAATCTTCCGGGGCTAAAGTGGTTACATTTTATTTTTTTTAAATTGTATAAACACAAGTTTCATGTCAAATTTTACAGCGTCCCTTCTTTTGGACCACTTGCTTACACTGTCCAGTGTCGTCCCACATTTGACATGCACCTCATATGCAAGTCAAAAACTGCCCACAGATTTTATTGAGCAGTATGCAAGGCAGTCTGAGAGGCAGAGTTTGACCTGCCTTTTTTTTTGGACCCAACATTTCTGTTTAGGGTGCGTTTAAACCATAGGCAAAGCGAATCAAAAGCAACCTTTTCTTTTTAGGGACTGGACAAAAAAAAAAAAAAGAAACTGATCAGTGTGGCCTCCCTTCCCAACAGAAGTTAAACAACTTCAGTCAAAGTGTCCGTTCACACAGGGGCGGCACGACTTGCAGCGCGACTCAGACGCGACCTGCACACGACTTCAGCAGCGACTTGCAAAATGACTACTGTATAGAAGTCAATGCAAGTCACCTGAAGTCGCCCCAAAAATAGTACAGGAACCTTTTTCTGAGTCGCTCCTATTAGAACGGTTCCATAGTACAGAACGGAGCGCGACTTGTCAGGCGACTAAGTCGCCTGACAAGTCACGGTAGTGTGAATGGGCACAAAGGGACAGGTCGGAAAAATTTTCAATGATCAGCAGCTGCAGCCAGAACACACACCAGGAGAAGAACTCCATCTACCTCGTTTGCGTGGATAATGAAATCAGTTTTTTGTTCATTCAGCCTAAAAAAACAAAAAAAAAAAAAAAAAAAAAACCACACCATGTATACAAAAAGCCTTTAACATTAAATTTTCCCAAAAATACAGCTTCACGCTTTTGAATGGAATACTACAGCGTTTGACTTGACTGGGCTGCAACTAGCGATTTTCATAATCGATTAGTTGGCCGATTATTGTTGTTGGGCAGATTAAAAAACACAAATTGCCGCAAAAACGCATTATTACATACTTTTCTGCAGCTTCTCCATTGAAAAAAAAAAATATATATATATACGCGCTGCAGCTGGAAAAAAAAAAAATCATGGATGTAAACGTGTCCCATAGAAAACCATGTAAATGAACTGTAATGCATTTCTGCAAAAAGCACCAAAAAACAGAAGCATGACCCAGGCCTGAGATGTTTAGTAACATAATGGGGTTAAAAAAACTAAAATTAGTACAAAAAGAGCAAATAATCACTACTGTAAGGGGTTCATTTTGTACTATAGGACAGTGAAAGTAATATTTACAGTAGAAATGTGCTCTTTGAATAAGGGCCAATTTCAATTTTTTTTTAAACCCATTATGTTAGTGGCCGATTAATCGATTATGACATTTTTCGATTACTATTTTCATAATCAACTAGTTGTCGATCAATCGATTAGTTGTTTCGGCCCTAGACTTGGCACACATTAACCCTTATCCTACCTGGCTAAAAAAGTTTAAAGGGGAAACCGTCTCCTATCCGATTTCTCCTAAAGTGGGCTTTAGAAAAAATAAATACAATGCAAGATTTGCCTATCATTTAGACTCATTTACCAGAACTGTGTATTTTATAGGTATCTGTATACGTTTGTGTTTTTTAAATATGCCACAAATGAATCCTTATAGCCAGGTTATGTGACAAATATAGATTGATATAGATGGAAAATAGAAAATTATATTCTAAAATTTTTATCAATATTTTTTTTAATATAATGCTTTTGGAGTAAAAAGCCATCTAAAACGATAGTTTTCTATTTAAGATACCTTAATTATTTTGTTTATTCAGCATGAAAATGGAGCTTAGTTATTAAGGCTATATATTCTGCAATATTTACTTTTTGGTAAACTCATTCAATGAATACAAGCTCTACAAGCCGAGATAACATGCACTGAATTGATGCATTCACACAATTTCACAGTAACCACGAGAGGAAACAAAGTTCAGGAATATTCCTTTATCCCACTGTTTTGTAAATCTATACACTACAAACTGTATGATTAAATCTCTTCTGATAATTGCTGCTTTACTAACTTGACAGCTTATTTTAACCACTTCCCACCCAGCCCATGTACATATATAGCCTGGTGGGAGCTCTCTACTTCTGAAAGGACGTTCAGGAACGTCCTTCAGAAGGAGCGGGATTGCGCGTGCGTGCGTGCCTGCACAGCGGCGCGATCCCGATGTGCTCCTGTCACCCGGACACGGCGCATCTCGGATCGGCAGGAGGGCTCTGTGATTGGCCCTCCTGATCACATTACGGCCATGTCCAATCACGGCCATCATGTGATGTAAACAAACAGCCGGTTGCTAGGCAATCGGCTCCTCCTCTCCTCACACAGAAGTCATCGCTGAGGAGAGGAGAGCAGAACGCTGCAGCCGGCTGGTGATCAGTGAGTATGAGCTGTTTTTTACAGCTTTTTATTAACTGATCACCAGTCTAGTGTAATACACACATCACCACACAGTGTAATACACACATCACCACACAGTGTAAACACACGTCACCACACAGTGTAAACACACATGTCACCACACAGTGTAAACACACGTCACCACACAGTATAAACACACGTCACCACACAGTGTAAACACACGTCACCACACAGTGTAAACACACGTCACCACACAGTGTAAACACACGTCACCACACAGTGTAAACACACGTCACCACACAGTGTAAACACACGTCACCACACAGTGTAAACACACGTCACCACACAGTGTAAACACACGTCACCACACATGTCCCCAAAACACACACATGTCCCCAAATAAAAAAAACATGTCCCCCACATATGTCCCAATAAAATCACATGTTCAAATGATTATCTGCACACATATGTACGTGATCACCTGCACACACATGTACATGATCATTTGCGTAATGTCCGTGATCACACAAACCAATTATTAAACACTTAACGGAATTTTTTTTTTTTACCAAAAACATGTAGCAGAATATATTTTGGCTTAAATTTATGACAAAATTAGATTTTATTGGATTTCTTTTAAAATAGAAAAAAGAAAATATAGTTTTTTTCCAAATTCACGCTTTTTTGCGCTTATATCGCAAAAAATAAAAAAACGGAGTCGTGAATAAATACCACCAAAATAAAGCTCTATTTGTGCGAACAAAATGATAAAAAATTTCATTTGGGTACAGTGTAGCATGACCGCGCAATTGTCATTGAAAGCGCTAGAGCGATGAAAGCTGAAAATTGGGCTGGGAAGGAAGGGGGCGAAAGTGCCCTGTATTGTAGTGGTTAAATGGTAAACCTTCACTTTGTTCAAAAAAATAAAAATAAAGATTCTAACTACCAGCAAAAATGAGTCCTTACATACAGCCGTTTCACACAGGGGCAACTGAGATCCGACTTCAGGTCGCCCCTAGTCACCTCAAGTCGCACTACATGTAAAAATCAATGTAAGTGAATGAGAGCCGCCTTAATGCACACTACTGAAGTCGCTCCGACTTCAGAAAAGGTTCCTGTACTACTTCAAGGCGAATGGTACCCATTGATTTCAATGGAACTCGCCTCAAAGTCGGACCTCCGTCTATATTGAGGCGACACTCACAGAATTATCAGCTCTCGAGAGGGAACTCCACACCAAATGTATTTAAAATATCCGGCGTGAGTGCCCCCTCCGGGAGCATACCAGGCCCTTAGGTCTGGTATGGATTTTAAGGGGAACCCCCTACACCAAAAAAAAACAGCGTGGGGGTCCCCCCAGATCCATACCAGACCCTTATCCGAGCACAAAGCCTGGCCGGTCAGGAAAGGGGTGGGGACGAGTGACTGTGCCCTCAACATAGGGGGTTTGGTGCTTTGGGGAAGGGGGGCAGCCCCCCCCACCCCAAAGCACCTTGTCCCCATGTTGATGAGGACAAGGGCCTCCTCCCGACAACCCTGGCCGTTGGTTGTTGGGGTCTGCGGGTGGCTTATCGGGTGGGCGCCCCCCTTCCCCATGTTGAGGGCACGCGGCCTGGTACGGTCCAGGAGGGGGGGGGGCGGGGCGCTCGACAAGGTTGCACCAAGTAAATGGATACCAAACATGTCAAACCTAAATTTGCATGCACCTGTGAAATGGCAACACACTTCAGTACCCCATGTTTTCTATAGGCAACGCTTAAAAAAAAAAAAAAAAAAAAAAAAAAAACCCCTATAGATCATCAGTTTAGTGTTACGGAGGAGGTATTGTGCTAGAATTTTTGCTCACTGAAGAACTCATGATGCTTTTGTGTGCACAGCAAAATCCTGTGTATCGTAATGGCCGTTTTCACGTTACAAGCATACCTAGAAAAGTTGGTGTTCGTTTGAAGACCAAATAGTCATCCAATTTAGATTTTTCTTCTGTTCGCTCAGTTTTTATAAGTTTACAAAATGCAAAATAAAACACACTTTTTTAAAGCATTCTTACTTGACAGCATTTTGTCACACCTGCCTAAAACTTTTGCACAGTACTGTACATCCTGATTAGGGTGACCAAAAAGGCCTCAGTGATGATTTATGGTGATGGCATGTATCCCATTCTAAAAAAGAGAACATGCCTTGTAAACCCTGGCTATTTGTACTCAAGGAAGACGCCTAGGCCACCCCAATGCCATGAAAACAATGCCTAATGGGTGGATGGCACCCATAATCAAAATTGGGCAGGATGGCACAGATACCAAAGGTCACATGGCAGTATGACCACCTCATGCACACGGATGTATGCTTCTGATGTGATGACATCACACACATACCTAAAATAGGTTGATGTGGTCAGTTCACCAGATATGACTTACCCAATTGAAAGCAGAAAGGGGAAAAAAAAAAAAAGTTTCAGCTTGCAGAGGCCACATGCAGTCTTTACATTGTACAGGGTCTGCTTAATAAAGTAATTAACGGGGGGGGGGGGGGGGGGGGGGGGACACCCCCGCTTTCATTCAGAAGCAGCAGCGTTTGGGGAAAAAATGCCTGACACTGAAACATTAATTGCTGCTCAAGCTTAGGCGCATTTACATTTCAATATCCAGAAAAAAAAAAATGTATTAATCTGGTCAATGAAATGAACATTCAAGCACTTGCCACACCTAAACGCGTTATCCATTTTCTGCCAAAACACTGCTGCCAGAAGGAAAAGCATTAGCAGAGATGAGCAAACTCCCTGTGTGCATGAGGCTAAAATAAATACTGTAAATAAGTCCCTGAACCTTTTTAGAAAATGCACCATACCAACAATAAAAGGTATTTTCTTGCATTTGACACATGCTAAAACATACTTTAGAAAGGCAGGACTGAGGAGACGCCTAACTTGTATACAATTTTTGGGCATTTTACCAAGGCACCCCTAAATAAACCTGCATAATTCTAGCACCATAGCTCATATTTAAAGTGGAGGGCCACCCTGAAAAAAAAAAAAAAAAAAAAAAAATGTAAAATTCCCCCCCCAAAAAAAAAAAAAAAAAAAAAAAAAAAAAAAAAAAAAACCCGAAAAAATGTTTTTACTTACCAGAAATGCCTGTTGCTAGGCACATAATCCGAATCTTCCTCTTCCGCGGAGATCTTCTTTCTTCTCTCCTCGTTGCGTTGTCTTCTGGGTAATGGGTGAATGGGAACTGTGTGTCCCATTCACAAAGCGCTGCGCGACTCGCGCATGCGCAGTAGGAAACGGGCAGTGAAGCCGCAAGGCTCCACTGCCTGTTTCCCTTAGAAGGAATGGTGGCACCGGTGCCCGAGAGCCGAGGGACGGGTCGGCCTCGGGCGACATCGCGCCCTGGACAGGTAAGTTGGCTTATTAAGTCAGCAGCTGCAGTGTTTGCAGCTGCTGACTTTTAATTTTTTTTTTTTTTTTTTAAACGGCCCTCCTCTTGAATTATAAATTGATAACGTTAAAGAAAAAAAAAAATAAAAAAAAAAAACTTTAAAGCAATACCTATGGACAGTTTTAGTTACTGTAGTTTGTCACCATTTCCCAGGCATGTGCAATTTTAAAATTTGACACATTTGGCATCCATCTATCTACGCAATGCAAATTTTATGAATATACAAAAAAAATTGGTTATAATTTTGGGTTTGTGTGCAGTAAAATTAATTTAAGTATATTTTTTCTTGAAAATTTGTATTTGATAAATCAGCTGTGCTAATATGTAAAGAAAAAACCATTTTATTCTCCAGGTCCTTTAATTTAAGAAAATATACTGAATTTATTACAGGTATTTATATAGCGCTGACAATGTATGCAGAAAAATACATACATACCTCCAACTCACATTCTTATACACATATTGGGGCCAACTATAATGATGTCATTAATCTACCAGCATGTCTTTGGAGTTTGAGAGAAAGCTGGGAGTACAAGGAGTAAACCCACATAGCCATAAAGGTAGAACAAAGGCAGTACTGTGGTTGGGATTTAAGCCAACTGTTTGGAGGTTCATAAGGTTTGGAGTAAATTTCAAGAAAAAAAAAACAAATGTAATTAAAGATTTTACCATGTATGAACATATAAAATTGGTGGGTAGAAAAGGTTTCTTTGAATCTCACAATTGAGGAAGTTTTTTTTTTTAGGGGGAGTGAGGAAGAGTCAACAAAAAAGAAAAAAAAAAAAAGAAAGAAAAACACGGGGGGGAGAACAGAGCAAATCATTTCTATTCAAGATAACTACCGGTACACAAGGTCTGGCAATAGAGTTACACCCGCATGGTCCAAAAATAATCAAAATCTATCTGAAGCCAGTGTCAGGTTTCCACCACACTTTGGTATAAAATAAGATAAAAGATCAACAAAAAGTTGGACCGTCAACCACGTACAATGCGTTGCTGAATACAGCCACAAGCTAAACGCAACATCCTGGCCAGGGTGAAGTACCTGAACCAGACTGACCTGTACCCAGGTTGCCAAGGCAGGCAGGAAAAACCTTAAATTCTGTCTTTGAACACCACCTTATAACATAGCTCCATATATAACCATATATAAGAGGAAGTTACAGCTGGATGTCTGCTGTCTATAAAGCAAATTACTTCCTGCCCTTTAAAATGTAGTGCAAGAGCTGGCATCACAACAAATTGCAGAAAATAGTGCAACAAAGAATGAATTAAACATCATAAATGGGAGCACCATATAAAGTACCACTTCAAGAAAGTGCCAAGAACCAATGGATGAAATGGTCATAACATTCCAATAAAACAAACCGTGAATTAGCAACCTGGAATAAAGTGGTTGTAAACCCAAAATAAAAAAAATAAATAAAACACCTGCAAGACAAAGGCATAATGAGCTAGCGGTCCCTGTACACTGGTCGGTGACCTCGCTGATTGAGTGGCTCCCGGGTATTGGTCTCTGGCGTTGTGACTGGCCGAAGCCGCGATGACACCACACCCACACATGCGCGTGGGAGCCGCCGGTAACGGCACACTTGCTGACGCAACGGCACAATGTTTCAGTGCGCATGTGCCAATGACATTGGCACATGCTGATAAAGGGGATATCTGGGGTAGCTACAGGTAAGCCTATAATAAGGTAAAAAGTAGTTGTAAAGGGAGGATTTTTTTATCTTAATGCATTGTATTCATGAAGATAAAAACCCTTCTGTGTGCAGCAGCTCCTCTGACCTGAGCCCCATCTAGATCCAGTGATGTTGCAGGAGCCTCTCGGTTGCCCGGGACTCCCCTCCTCATTGGCTAAGACAGCAGCATAGCACCATTGACTCCCGCTGCTGTCAAAGTCAGTCAGCCAATGAGGAGAGAAAGGGAAGGGGCTGGGCTGCAGCTCCGTGTCTGAATCGAAGTAGGGAGCTGTGGCTCAGCTTGGGTGCCCCCATGGTAAGCTACTTGCTATGGGGGCACTCAACAGGAGGGAGGGGCAAGGAGCACGGAAGAGGGTGCCGAGAAGAGGAGGATCTGGGCCGCTCTGTGCAAAACCACTACACAGATGAGGCAAGTATAACATGCTTGTTATTTTTAACTAAAAACTGAACAGCCTGCTTCAGCCCACAGAAGTGCAGAACAAACTGAACTCTTGGGATCCATAGAAGTACAGCCAAATGAGCTTTGGCTTTACTTCTCCTTTAAGAAAAATAATCTGGCACTACATTTAAACCAGTCCAATTACCATTGCTCTATTGAGTCAGCCAGTGATATCCAAGGAAGCTCCACAGAGATCTTTACCCTAGAGTTTATCTAATCTGTGTGTACTTTAAGATCGAAAGGGGAAATGTACCAACAAGCATAAATATACAGAAAACCTGCATCTAAAAGCTCACTTTTTAGTAAGTACTCAGTTTCTATGGAAACAGTATGCTCAAACAGCATTTCCATCTTGTCCACATTCTGTTTGCTTATAGTTGAACTCAAATTTCTTCTTTAACCACTTCAGCCCCGGAAGGTTTTACCCACTTCCTGAATAGGCCATTTTTTGTGATACTGCAGAGAGTCGCATTAACTGACAATTGTGCGTTAGTGCGAAGACGTACCCAAATAGAATTTATGTCCTTTTGTTCCCACAAATAGAGCTCTCTTTTGGTGGTATTTGATCGCCTGTGCGATTATTTTTTGTGCAAAAAATAAAATTAAATGTACTTTCTGCTATAATACATATAAAAAAAAAAAAAAAAGAAGAATTTATCAATGTAGCCAATATGTAATCTAAATATTTTTTAGTAAAAAAAATCCCAAACCTATATAATCAATATAGGCTTGGGATTTTTTTTACCAAAAAATATTTAGAAGATTACATATTGGCTACATTGATAAATAATTCTTCTTCTTAAGCGTCTACAAACTAAGGGATAGATCTAGGGACTTTTATTGGTAATGGCTGCAATCTGCGATTTTTAGTGGGACTGACATTGCGGCAGACAAATCTGACACTTTTGGGGACCAGTGACACTAATCAAATGATTAAATGTTCCCTAGGGAGGTGCTTACTGTGTGGGGCAGTGTCACACTGAAGGAAAGAGATCCACGATTCAGCTTCGCTGAATCACAAGATCTTTCCCTTCCTGACAGATCCACCGTTTGCATTTACACAGGCAGACGGCTGATCCGAACAGAACAGTCAACAGATCCCAGCCACTGGACCCGCAGTTTGGCTCCCACTGTGTCCAATAACAGCGGGAGTGGCTCGTGTGCCCCCTAAACCAAAATCATGTACAGGTAGGTGATTTTGCACACCCAGGCCACCCTGCTGCAGTAAATGTATGCGGGGTAGTCCGGAAGCGGTTAAATGTGTGCTACTATAAATGAGCTTGATCTTCAAGTGAACTCAAATTTAAAAATTTTTTTTTTTTTTTTTTAAATTACACACACGTCTTGTCTTCTAGCAGAAGATTCCCTTTACTTCTAAAAGGGAAAATTTATTATCTTTCTCTTCATGCAACCAGTGCCCAGAAGCCTCATCCTTTCAGAGCCTGACCAGTTAAAGCTCTGACATCAAACCAAATATTGTAGGCCCAGCAGTCCTGCATTAAATGCCTTTCCATGGTCCAGAGCAGCGATTCTCAACCAGGGTTCCTCCAGAGGTTGCTAGGGGTTCCTTCAGCATTGGGCAATTTCTGCCCCTCATAAGTTTCCATTGACACCTTTGATCTTTTATACTATCTGTAAGGAGGTAATTCTTCCCAATGACCACAAGTGTAAGGAACTTTCTTCCCACTGACCATCACACTATTGTATCACGAATAGATTTGTCATTTTTAGCAGGGGTTCCCTGAGACCGGAGAACTATTTCAAGGGTTCTTCTGTGTTGAAAAGGTTGAGAAAGGCTGGTCTCCAGAGAGTCAGACTGCACAGGAGAGTGCCAGAGAATACAGCAAGGAAAGTCACCTTATTCATCACCCTCTAGGCAAAACAAGCAGCTAATCTTTGCAGTGGGGGCAAAATAGTACTCGACTCTTGAAAAAGGGGTAAATGGTTGATAACCCAGAAGTCAGCTTCAAGTTCAATCACAAGTAGTAGAAGGTTGAGAGGCTGCGAGGGGCAGTGCAAATGAAAACATTTATACATGCATTAATAGAAGCATCACAGCCTAGCACACTGCAACGTCGTCTTAGGCGGGCCATACATGGTGCAAATATTCCCATGGTTACAGGAAAGAAGTTCACAGGATTGCCCCCATCATACAGTGCCGACAGGGGAATCCTTCCTGCTGGGCCATTGAGGGGGGAGCCGTCTCCACAAGGAGACGACAGGCATTATCACTAGCAGCTATAGCAGAGAATCCAGCAGGCTAGTTGTACCCAAGTTGATCAACTTGGTACATTCAGCCTGCCCATTAACGGTTTGAATCAAAGGACAGTTCCTACTGAACCGGCCAAGAGTCGAACAGTGTATTGCAGTGTATTGCCAGCCTTAGTTTCTTTCAACACTGCTGAACATTCTCTCTCTTACAACACCTACATCAACAGCAACAGAACAAGGAATGGTCCTTTAGCAACTTATAATATAGTAGTGAACAAGATTGTGAACCATTAGCAATCTGTGTACTGTACATCAATGCAAAGTACTGTTGGTATATTTACATCACAGCTTGACTAATCCAAGAATTGGACAGTTAAAAGCTATGGGGCTGGGTGAATATTTAGGCTAGATTCACATATCTGCACGTTCCTAACCCGCAGGGATTTGTGCAAACATGGCACGTTTTTGCACAAACTTAACTACATGGTGCGAAGAAAGAGAAAGAGAAAGAAAAAAAGAGAAAAAGAAAGAGAGAAAGAAAGAGAAAAAGAAAGAGAAAAAGAAAGAGAAAAAGAAAGAGAAAAAGAAAGAGAAAAAGAAAGAGAAAAAGAAAGAGAAAAAGAAAGAGAAAAAGAAAGAGAAAAAGAAAGAGAAAAAGAAAGAGAAAAAGAAAGAGAAAAAGAAAGAGAAAAAGAAAGAGAAAAAGAAAGAGAAAAAGAAAGAGAAAAAGAAAGAGAAAAAGAAAGAGAAAAAGAAAGAGAAAAAAAAAGAGAAAAAGAAAGAGAAAAAGAAAGAGAAAAAGAAAGAGAAAAAGAAAGAGAAAAAGAAAGAGAAAAAGAAAGAGAAAAAGAAAGAGAAAAAGAAAGAGAAAAAGAGAGAAAAAGAGAGAAAAAAAGAGAGAAAAAAAGAGAAGAAAAAAAGAGAAGAAAAAAAAAGAAAAAAAGAGAAAAAGAAAAAGAAAGAGAAAAAGAAAGAGAAAAAGAAAGAGAAAAAGAAAAAGAAAGAGAAAAAGAAAGAGAAAAAGAAAGAGAAAAAGAAAGAGAAAAAGAAAGAGAAAAAGAAAGAGAAAAAGAAAAAGAAAGAGAAAAAGAAAGAGAAAGAGAAAAAGAAAGAAAGAAAGAAAGAAGAAAGAAAGAAAAAGAAAGAAAGAAAGGGGTGGGGGTCAGGGAGCCAGAAGTGCCGACGGGGTTCCCTACAAGAGGAGTATCAGGACTGCTGTGAAAAATCATTGCACAGAGCAAGTATGATAGGTTTATTTAAATTAAAAAAATAAAAAATTACCTTAAAGCGGGATTCCGCTGCGGTTTAGTTTTTTTTTTACCTGTGTCACTGGTGGGCGATTCCTACCGTGTCTTAGCAGTCACGATCGGCGTGTTTTTGACCCCCGGCGTGACGATTTTATTGCAGAGGAAAACTTTTAAAAAAGCAGTCCGGCGGTTTCCATTTTTACTGTGGGCGTCTGAAGCCCACAGGCATTTACTTCCTGTATGCGATGACGCTGAGCTCCCAGCATCCACCGCTCCATCGGCTTTACTATGTCCCCCATGGATTCTTGGGAAATAGCTAAGAAATTTCCCAGGGACCATTGCGAGGTCGATGACCACGCCTACTCCCACGGGAGGACAGCCCCGAAGTCGGCACAAACATCACAAATATAAGGCAAGTACTAAATAATATTTTATTTCAATGTTCATTACTGTAACTATGTTACCATGCGATTTAGATAAGAAGATGCAATTTTAGGTACAAAACCACTTTAAAGTACAACTAAAGGCAGCATGCTCATTTTAATAAAAGTCCTTTGGAGCACTGTGTAAACACCGCTCCTGCCCATTGAAATCAATGGGGCAGCGTGGCTATACTGCCGGCATAGCGCTGCTGCAGTAGTGCTTTGCGGTGGTTTTTACTGCCAACGCACCCACCTCCCCAGTGTGAAAGGGGTCTTACATGCCACTGTGGTCTCTAATCCCACCAACCATTACTTCGCTGCTTGATAATGCTAGCGATGATGGGAGAAGTTCAGCAGAGGTAGCACATTTTTTTGTCACTGTGCTAGCTTCTGCATCTTCCATAGGGCATGTTGTAATCTGTGAAAAGCAACATAAAAAACACAAAAAAAAAAAAAAAAGGGACAACGGTGGCATTTAGAGAAAGGAAGCAGCATTGTCTTTCGATTACAGAAAATGAACATGAGTGCTTTCAGCTGCAGGGGAAAAGGTGAATATCCTTCCTGTGATTTGAAAAACAACCAGTGAGATATTTAAACAACTACAGATTTGCATCATTGATTTCTTTCATTTTGACCACAGTAGTTCTTTAACCACTTCAACCCTGGAAGATTTGGCTGTTCAATGACCAGGCCATTATTTGCAATACGGCACTGTAATTTTAACTGGCAATTGCACGGTCGTGTGACGCTGTACCCCAGCCAGCAGCTTGCTATGGGGGCACCAGAGCCTAGCTGCAGCTCCATGTATCCATTCAGACATAGAGCTGCCGATAAGCCCCGCTGTCCTGAGCACTTTTTGCGATACGGCACTGCGTCGCTTTAACTGACAAGTGTGTGGCCATGCGACTTTGCACCCAAACAAAATTGACGTCCTTTTTTTACCCCACAAATAGAGCTCTCTTTTGGTGGCATTTTATCACCTCTGTGGTTTTAGCGCTATAAACAAAAGAGCAGCATTTTGAAGACACACACACAGGGTCATTTACAAAAGGCAAATCCACGTTGCGATATTGCGGTGGACAAATTGGACACTTGATATTTATACAGCGATCAGTGTTATAAAAATGCACTGATTACTGTATAAATGCCACTGGCAGGGAACCATGTTCTTTAGGTGTGTTCTAACTGTAGGGGGATGGGACTGGAGGGGAGATTCATACTTGGTATGAACACACACACACAAACACACACACACACACACACACACACACACAATCTGTCTCTACTCCCCTGCGAGAACCGGGGATTTGTGCATTTATACACACACACACACACACACACACACACACACACACACACACACAGATCCCAGTTCTCGCTCTGTCACGAGCAATCGCCGGGGGACTCGAATCGGTTCTGGGTTCCTCCGGTGGCACGCCCCCTAGTGGGCAAAAGGCCATGCGACATAAGGAAACAGTTTTGCCCAGCTGTGCCATTCTGACGCAGTTAAATTGAGACGGTTGGTCGGCAAGCGGTTAAGGGCTCTGTGCAGGGAAGACCAGCATCTGAACCCAGAGAAGCTGGAGGCTAATAGACTGGAGGCAATATGATTACAAATACATTTAGGACCAGTTCACACCACAAAAACGAACTCCAGACCCGTTTCAGATTCATTCCGGATGCATTCCAGGTGCTCTCCCCCCACCCCCCGTTTTTTTTCACTATACTAGGGTCCAGTGCATTTTTGATGCATTCCAGTACAGTCTGGTGCATGTTCTACTTTTGTTTCTGGAACTGGAAAGCCCTGGAACAAACTATACTGGTGTGAACTAGAGGTGCACGATTCTGGCTAAAATGAGAATCACAATTTTTTTGCTTAGAAGATAGATCACAATTCTCACGACCGCTGGGCATACAGTGAGACATAAAATATTGCAGCAATTGACATTACCCAGGGTCTCTGCTAAAATATATATAATATTTGGGGGTCCCAAGTAAATTTTCTAGCAAAAAAATATTGATTTCAACGAATGTCAGAAAGATTTAGGCTTTAAGTGGTTAAACCTCCTGCATTTACACCTTGTTGAAAACTTGTCAGTCTGCCAGGATTATTTACACAGAAGTTCTCTCTCTTTGATCTAAGAAGGAAGCTTACTTACAATGTTGCAAGTAAAAAAAAAAAAAAAAAAAAAAAAAAAAAAAAAAAAAAAAAAAAAAAAAACTTGGCAGACTTCCCAGATGTTTTTTTTTGACAGCTGAGTGAGTAGATAGTTTCTCCACTTGTTTATATGAAAGAATTGCCAACCTCTGCAGGACAGATCTCAGAGGGGGTGAATCGAGAACAACATTTTTTAACAATTGTACAGCTCTAGTGTGAACCATGCCACTGTAAAACCATATAACCTACTTTCCATGTTTTTTTTTTTTCTGTATCAAAAACGCATTGGACTGCATGTGGTGCGAGCTGCCCATAGTTTACCAGTGAAAAAAAAAAAAAAAAAAAACACACAAACCCTCAACCTTTAGCACTATAACCACTTGCTGACTGCTGCACGCCAATATATGTTGGCACAGTAGCAGCGGTGGGCAAATGGGAGTACCTGTATGTCCCCTTTAATGGCCGCGTGTCTGCTGCGTACAGAGTGACCGTGCCCGCGGGACCACCGGTCTCCCAGCGATCGTGTCACGGAGCCGCAGAATGGGAAAGTGCCTATGTAAACAAAGTTTTCCTGTCCTGCCTTGTGACATGACAGATCACTGCTCCCCGTCAGTCATCGGAAGCAGTGATCACTGTCATGTATGATGCATTTTAACACTGATCGCTGTATAAATGACAATGGTCCCAAAATAGTGTCAAAAGTGTCCGATGTGCCCACCATAATGTCGCAGTCACAAAATAAATAAATAGCATTACTAGTAAAAAAAAAAAAAAAAAAAGCCATAAATCTATCCCCTCTTTTTTAGACGCTATAACTTTTGCGCAAACCAATCAATATACGATTATTGCGATTTTTACCAAAAATATGTAGAAGAATACGTATCGGCCAAAAAACTGAGTGCAGCCCCCCTCCCCTCGGATGCCCACACTAGAACAGGGACCCACCAGGATGTGCAAATGACAGCCGAATCTGTGCCACTCAGTGCCCACAAATGGGCACTGACTGGCACCATCATGTAAAATGAAATCAGTGATGCCCAGCAATGCCACCCATCAGTGTCCAGCAGCGCCACCTATGAGCACCCATCAGCTCCACCTCATCGGTGCCCGTCATTGAAGAAAACTTATTTAGAAAGAATTTTAACAGAGAAAAAAAAAAAATAAAAAATAAACTTAACTCAAAAAATTAAAACTCGCAGAGGTGATCAAATACCAGCAAAAGAAAGCTCTACTTTTGCAGAGAAGAAAAAAATTATAAAAAATTGGTTTGAGTACAGTGTTACATAACCAACGCAATTGTCATTCAAATTGCTATAGTGCTGAAAGCTGAAAAATTGGCTTGGGTAGGAAGGTGTCTAAGTGCCTGGTATTGAAGTGGTTAATACCCTGTATATTGCGAGCGTGTTCGCATGCATGCATTTTTTACTTTTCCTGTTTCATAGTATAAATTAACCCCTTATAGTAGTGAGCTGGCGTTTTTGTACTATAAAATGGCTATATTTTGTTTAACCCCATCATGAGATACAAAAAGTGTGCTTGTGCTACTAAAGGTCTCAAACCCCTATCACACAGGGGCGGCAGGTCCGTTAGTGGTAAAGTGCAGCTAGTTTTAGCTTTTAACCCCCCACTAGCAGCTGAGGGAAGGGTTAATAGTGCCTGTTTGTGGCGCTGCAGAAGCAATTTGGCTGTGCCGCCCATTCATTTTAATGGGCAGGGGCGGTAGAAGAGCGGTGTATACACCACTCCCGCACCGCCCCAAAGATGCTGCTTGCAGATTTTTTTGCAAGCACACCATCCCAGTGTGAACGCACTCGGGCTTTGACACTGAAGACGCTTGAGAGGTGCTTTACATGTGGTATTTTTAGCGCTAAAACTCCAGAAAAGCACCCCAGTGTGAAAGGGGTCTTAGTAAAACTACTTTCACACTAAACACGGCTTTTAACCCAAAAGAAAGGGTTAAAAAGCTCCTAAAAAGTGCTGCTGCTGAAGCGCTTGGGCAGAGCTGCCCACTGATTTCAATGCAAGGGGCGGTGGAGGAGTGGAGTATACACTGCTTCCGCACTGCCCCAAAGACGCTGCTTGCAGGACTTTTTTCCTAACCTGCAAGCATTCTCCCCCCAGTGTGAAAGCACTCAGGCTTTCACAATTGGGACGCTTGAAAGGCGCTTTTCAGGCACCATTAGCGCTAAAATGCCTGAAAAGCAACCCATTGTGAAAATGGTTTAATAGTGGGCGTCAAGGGAGTCGGTCATGAATAAATTGCAATCCTTTATCAAAATCTGCTAAACAGTGTTATAGGTCATTTTTTTTTTGAAAGGCACAAAAACATTTTGATCTCAGAGTCTAATATGTACTAACATGTACTAGATTCAACCTCTAATAGCGAGGAGGCACAATATCCAAAATATATAGGATTTACACAAACTATATAGCTGGTTATTTATATTTTCACACACATACATAGTTTTTTTTAACTTAAAAAATCTTTTTGCTAGAAAATTACTTAAAAACCCCCAAAATTACATATTTTTAAGCAGATGCCCTATAGAACAAAATGGTGGATGCTGCATATTTTTATGTCATGAGATTTGCGCAGTGATATTTTAAATGCAATTTTTTGGGGTAAAAATACAATTTGATGAGTTTTAAAGTACAAAAACGCAATACCCAACTGTTAGATTGTAAACACCTAAAATAAGGTGTGGTTGTTTTTTTGTTTTTTTTTTATCAAAGAGGGAGGGGCTGGTGAAACAAAAAGGTAGTGACTGAGGGATGAACGGATGACGGGGGGGAAAGGCCTGCCAAGTCACAAAAGCCCTGAAGAGGGCACCTAACTTCTGATCCACAGGGTCCCTCTCAGGGACTTAAAGGTGACAAGGGATGACATGGTCTACTACAGGCACCAAATAGTTATTGGATGAAGCGCTCTTTGACAGGGAGATCAAATAGCTTTTTGGGGTGAAAAAACCACAGTACAGGACAGGCTCTAATAGCAAGTGTACTTGACAGGTCTTAGCAGGCTTGGGACCACAATACAGAAGAACTTGGGGTGAGCAGACCCAGGTAGCTCTATTGCTAAACAAGAGTGGACAGGGTCAATAAGGCTAGCAACGGTGTGCTTAAAGCAGAGTATAACATAGTAGAATATCCAACATTTTTCATTGTAAGAACCTTGTAAAAACATTTGTTCATTTTTCCAATCATTGATGGGGTCTAATAGAAATGTGTTTTTTTTACTGCAGTGATGAGAATAGAAAGACCAGGAAGGAAAATGTATGGATGTATTTGGTTCTCATTCTATAAAGTCCATTCATTTCAAAATCAAATATTAAAAAGCAAAAAAATAAAAAATCCTGAACTACTTTCAAACATTCAAAATGCACTGAGAAATTTTGTTTGAAATTCTACTATGGTATACCCAGTTTAAACAGTCAAGTACACTCCTCAACAAAATTCCCTTTGTTGCAGATTCCTACCAGTATCTACTCTGAAGAAAAAGCAGTTTGTCTCTTTTGGATACGATTCTGAAAGGCAGTGACCTTTTCATCAATCAGCTGATGCACTTGCCTGTTCCAATGAGGAAAGCTGCAAGCTCTGCATTCCCCAAAATGATTAACTCTTTAGGAGAGGATGCCTAAAATCTAACTTACATCACATTGCAGACTTCTGGGACAATCAGTAAGTCAATCACACGAGCAGGAAGTTACATTTTTAGGGCGTTTCAATACATCAACTTTGTACAGAAGGACGCCAAGATGCCATATTGCATGGAATTTTACAAAAATGCACATTAAACATTAAATCAAGCTTATTACAGCTTTTAACAGCATTAAATTGCAATATGGTTTGAGCCGCAACTATATATCCACATTTGTTTTGCTATATTTTCCCAAGTGGAGCTATCCTCTAAGCTTTGATGAAATTTAAGCCAAAGGCAACTCATCCTGATCCAATTCCTCAGAAGGAGTTGGGTCGGGAGACTCTTCCTCATCCACCACCTCCTCAGTCACTGTGTCCGCAGCCAATGCAAATTCAGAATCCAACCCAGGAAAGAAGACTGAGGCACTCACTTGTGATTGCTTTTTATCCATGGCCTCCAAAAAGAACCAGATCAGACACTGGCACTAAAAATTCCTGCTTGCAGCTTTCTCTACCTAGTGCCTCACTCCCGCAGGCTGTCTCTATGCTATGTGACCTGCTTCTGCAGCCTGCTCTAAGGTGCTACAGCTGTTCAGACACTCGGGCATCAAGTACAATGCAGGGAGGGACAACCCACAAGCCAGAGCATAAGGGAGAAGAAGAGGTGAGCACAAACTGCTTGGGGGAGTAAGGGATGTGTGACTGGTTCCCTAGGAATAAATGAGCATTTTTTTTTAAACAGATACATTTTTACTGTATTTTTAGAACTTTCCAACTTTAAAAAAAAAGGTTTTAAAAATTTCAAATCGTCAAAACGAGCATATTCTACAGACAAATAATTTAGTATACCTACAATGTACATTAAAACCTGTGTACTATGAAAAACATGTGGAAAGTACCATTCACTGGTTGACCTATTATTCAATAAAATATCTTATACTATGCTGTAACTAAGCCAAGTCATTGCTCGTAGTAACTTACTACTAATAATTATGTGGAAAATATAAGTACCTCTGGCCTACACAGTACAGCCAGTAAAGTTTCCAAACCCATTAAGAAAGCAGTCCATCTAGTACTAGGGAGGGCAGCACTAGCCCTGGTGTTGCTAACCACATAATCAAAGTTCTTTTAAAGCAGAAATTCAGTTATTTCTTTCATCTTGTCATCCATTACATCCTCTGCCCTTAAAGCGGTTCTGCACCTAAAATAGAAATATTAAAAGCCAGCAGCTACTAAATATTGCAGCTGCTTTTTAATAAAATCACACTTACCTGTCCCAGGCTCCAGCGATGTCGGCGGCAGATGACGAGCGATCGCTCGTCTCACTGCTGCCCTCGCCGCCATCCTCTGTCAGGGAATCGGGAAGTGAAGCGTTACATTACATTACAGCTTCACTGCCCGGTTCCCTACTGCGCATGCGTGAGTCGTGCTGCGCGTCTCTTATGGTCCCCCACTGTGTCTCTGGGAACTGTGCGTTTCCCAGAACACAACGGGGGGGGGGTAGAGCATCTGCGGGGGTCTGCCCAGAAGTGGGTGCATATACCTGGATTATCCAGGTAACTGCACCCGCCCCCCCCCCCCGAAAGGTGCCGATTGTGGCACCGGAGGGGGGGGAGGGATCAGATTAGCGGAACTTCCCCTTGAAGGGAAAAGAACCGCTTTAAATCCAGGAAGTGAACAGGCAGCAGCTTCAGCTGCCCACAGTTAAAAATTTTGCAGCCAGACTTAGGCCTCATGCACACGAGACGCAGGTGAAAACTCTGCTAAAAAAAAAACAAAAAAAAAAAACTGAAAAAACGCGCGCTTTGCCGCGTTTACATTTATAAAGATAACATCATGTAGACCCTCCCCAAGCTCTCAAAGCATGTTTTTTTAACTATTTCTGCTATTTTGATCAGAGTGAGCAGCAGCAGCATAGAGAGCAGTTGTACACTTGCATTTGCCTCTTTCTGTGGTATATATTTTGTAATGGATCCCATATTGAATATATGTCAGGAAATGCTCCTGATGTTGCTCTTGATGAGACAGCAACATCATCGCAAATTTCGAGAGAGGTCCAAAGTCAGAGCTCATCGATATTGGACCCATCCATTGATGTGACAGCGAATGTCCGTTGGATATTTCACAAACATGTATGTGCAGCTGCGTACCTACCCCGACAAGTTTTTTTTAATTTTAGCCGGATGTCCATTGTCACATTTGATCTGCTCTTAGAAAAAGTACGACCTGGTCTGACATTCGTGGACACCAATATGAGAAACAGTGTGTCACCAGAGGAACGTCGGTAACGATCAGGTGTGAGTATACATTTATAAAATATATTCATCTATAGATGTACGGATGAATTTTTTTTGTCTTTTATTTTTTTATTTTTTTTAATAATGTCTATTTATAGCAAATTATCCAATTTTTTAAAATATCTAAAATTTTCCTGTGGCAATTTTTAACATGTTTTCATTATTTCTAATATAAAATATTAAAATAGTTATTTTTTAATCTTAATATATGTTTTTATTCATTTTTTCTAGTTTCAAATTGTTTTATTTAAAAGCAAATCTATGTTAGATTTTTTATAATTGTTTTAAATTTGGCCAATTTTTTTATATATTTTTATCGTGAAATATGTACTGATTAATATATTTTAATTCTTTGCTGCTGTAGTATAATATTTTTTAATGCCTTATTAAAATATCCAGAATCCTAACCCTAACCATTCATCCTAACCCTAACCACTAACCCCCAACACTAACCCTTCCCCTAACAGCTAACCCTATTCCTTACACTAAGGCTGCATTCACACCTGAGCGTAGCGTGTTTGAACGTTTTTACCGGCGTTTTGTCGCGCGACAACGAGCGTTTTGTCACACTACAACGCGCGGCAACGAGTGTTTTATCACACTACAACGCACGACAACGAGCGTTTTTTAACTTTGGCGTTTTTTTTCAGCCAATAGGAAAAATATTTTTCATCTGCTTATTTTTTCCTGAGCAGATACAGCGTCAACGCCCGTAGAAACGCTCGTCGCGCTAAACGCTCGAATCGAGCGTTTCCATTAGTTTCTATGGGAATGAAAAACGCCCAAATCAGCCCAATTCGCGCGACAAAAAAGGGTCCGGAACTTGTTTGAGCTTCAGGCGTAGGGCTTCAGGCGACATGGAGTGGAGATGTGAACCATCTCCATTGAGAATAATGGATTTTTTCCCCTCCAGCGTTTTGTAGCTTCAGGCGTAGGGCTACAAAACGTTCAGGTGTGAACGGGCTGTTATCCTGATGCAGAAAAGTGCATGACATTTTGCGGCCCGACTTTGGAGCCCCCTATCTCGGGGTCACTTGATGATAGGAACGCCAAATTGGGATAAAAACTCATAAACGCAAACGCGGCTAAACGTGGGTGCCGCGTTTAGCCGCATTTTGCGTCAAAACCAATTTTTTTGCTTCTGGAAAAACTAGGTTAAACGCAACTGCATAAAAACGGCAAAAAACTAGACTGTGTGCATGGACACATAGGATAACATTGAATGAGTTCAGGGGCAGTTGAAAAAAAGTGTTCAACTGCATCTGAACACGCGTTTAACTGCGTCTCGTGTGCATGAGGCCTTAGTGGGAGGGAGATTTCTGCAGCAAGTACAGAATCACAGTATATATAAAATATGCAAAGTGGTTAGAGGGAAGCTTCAGAATGGCAAAGATGTTTTTATTACAAATTATGCGAGCAGACTGCAGTTCCTCTTTAAATTTAGTGGGTTACTTTATATGCTGAAATATTGACTTCTCTAGTTAAAGGATAATTAACCTGGTTTGTCCACGCTTCCATTGTAAGTTAGTAAATATCTATTTTTGAGCAATGAGTCTGCATGCCTGGAATAGCAATCCGATAGCAGGAACATACACAGCACTGCAAATGTTTTAGGCAGGTGTAGAAATGCAGTAAAGTAGGAATCCTTTAATACATATTTTTATCAATTTACAAAATGCAAAGTGAGCCAACAGAAATATATAAAATCGAATCAATATTTGGGACGACTACCCGTTGGCTTTAAACCATCATAAGCTTTTCTAGGTACACTTTGTTGAAGGAACTCTGCAGGTAGGTTGTTCCAAACCTCTTGGAGAAGGAACAATAGGTCAGTTAGCGTAATATTGATGTGTATTGCGTAGTTCCCTCATAGCCCATATTGACTTTCAGTGTGCCAAACCTTGTCTGACAGCAGATAAATTGGAATAAACCAGCTTTAACCCTTGCAGTGCAGGGGGGGGGGGAGCCCCGCAAGAAAATATATATATTTTTTCCCCCTGGTGTTCAGCTTTAATCCACAAGGACACTTTTTTAGGATACGGGCATTCAAAAAGTACAATAATCTGTCGCTACAATCTTTGATAGACACACTGGGGGATATGCAGATTCTGCTGAACAGCAAAGCAAGGCTAAACAAGAATAAGGAGTCAGATTAAAGATAATAAGGCAACTTCATTCACACCTTCCTCCCATAGGTTCTCTAAAGCAGCTCAACAATAAACCTGATCCTGACCACCACTTGTGCATTTTAACAGCTAATATCTCAGCGATCTCGCATTGAACTAAAGGACAGCCCGATTTGTGTCCAATTTCATTGACACACAGCACAGGAGCCACTGAGGGACAGAAATGACAATTGCTCTTTAACCGCTTTGCCGACCACCACCTGTATATATTCACGTCGGCAGAACGGCACGGCTGGGCAAGGTAATGTACCTGTACGTTACTTTGAATTTCCCACCATACGCATGTGCCTGCCACAAGCTCTGTGACCGTGGGCTCGATGTCCGTGGGGATACCCGCAATCATGTCACGGAGCTGAAGAATGGCGAGATGGCAATGTAAACAGCATATCCCCGTTCTGCCTAGTGACAGGACACGGATAGTCTGCTCCCTGTCATCGGGAGCAGCGATCATGTGTCGTATCACTGCTAACCCCCCAGACAGTTAGAAACATGCCCCAGGACACACTTAAAGCAGAGGTCAACCCTAAAGTGGACCTTCCGCTCATTGGAATCCTCCCCCCCCCTCCGGCGCCACAATTGGCACCTTTCAGGGGGGAGGGGGGTGCAGGTACCTGTACAGTAATCTGCACCCACTTCCGGCGTAGATTCTGCAGAAGGTACGCCCCTTTCCGAAAGTCCCCCGCTGCCTGCTGGGAAACACACGGATCCCAGAGACAGCGGGGACCATCCTTATTGCGCAGTGCGACATGCGCAGTAGGGAACCGGGAAATTAAGCCGAAAGGCTCCACTTCCTGATTCCCATACCCAAGATGGTGGCAGCAGCACCCGAGACAATCGAGAGATCGGCTTCGGGTGCCGACATCGCGGGCATGCTGGGCGGGTAAGTGTCATCTTAAAAGTCAGCAGCTGCAGTATTTGTAGCTGCTGGCTTTAAAAAAAAAAAAAAAAAAAAAAGGACTCCCGCTTTAACCCCTCTCGCCCCTAGTGGTTAATCCCCTCATTACCAGTGACATTTTTACAGTAAGTCAATGCAATTTTATAGCATTGATCCCTGTATTAATGCCAGTGGTCCCAAAAACGTGTCAAAATTGTCCGATGTGTCTGGCATAATGTCACAGGAAAAAATAAAAATGAATAAAATGCCATAAAGCTATCCCCTATTTTGTAGATGCTATAAACTTGCGCAAACCAATAAAATGCTTGAATACATATCGGCCTAAACAGGGGGGAAAAAAAAAAAAAAGTTTTTATTATAGTAAAAATGACCAGTCACACTTACCGGTAACGGGTTTTCTAGGAAATCTTCCAGGACGGCACACCTGAGAGATGACTGGTCCACCTGACAGGAAACACAATCAACCACAAGTTCAAAAGTCCCCATCCCTCCCTCAGACCCTCAGTTATGGCAAAGGAAAAGACCCCACACCAGTGTCAGAGGGAACATTCTGTGAGGAATGAACATACCACACCAACAAAACAAGGGTAGGGAAGTAGGCCTGCCGTCCTGGAAGATTTCCTAGAAAACCCGTTACCGGTAAGTGCAACTGGTCATTTTCTCCAGTCATCTTCCAGGACGGCACACCTGAGAGGATGAGCAAGAAGTTCAGGCCTACCTTAGGGTGGGACAACCGCTTGTAGGACCTTCCTGCCAAATGCCAAGTCCTGAGGAGACAACAGCTCCACTCTGTAGTGCCTCAGAAATGTCTTGTGGCTCGTCCATGTTGCTGCCCTGCAGATCTGGTCGATTGAGGCGCCTGCCCTTTCTGCCCAGGAGGTCGCCAGGGACCTGGTTGAATGCGCCTTAAGGTGGGTAGGTACTGGTTTACCTGCCTGCCCATAAGCTATAGTTATGGTCTGTCTGATCCATCTCGCCATCGTTGGCTTAGAAGCTTGTAAACCCTTTCTCTTCCCTGAGAAGGTGATTAGTAAGTGACTGGATCTCCTAAAGTCTTACTCTCTCTAAGTACGCTAGGAGACAGCACCTGACGTCTAAGAGATGGAACCTTTCCTCTTCCTTATTCTTAGGATTCAGGCAGAAGGACGGGAGAATAATCTGTTCTGTGAAAACCCGAAGCTACCTTCGGCAATTAAAGGGGATCCTGATTGAGGATTATCCTATCCTCTAGGATACGCAAAAATGGCTCCTTAATCGAAAGAGCCTGTAAATCACTAACCCTTCTGGCCGTGGTAATGATAATAATCGAACGGAAATCTGAGCCACCGGCTCAAAGGGCCCTCTTGTCAGGGCATCTAACACCAGGGATAAGTCCCACGGAGGGCACCTGACCAACCTGACTGGGGTCACCCTTTCCCTGGCCAACAAAATTTTTTATCAGGGGTTCCTGTGCTAGTCTCCTGTCAAAAAACAGACAGGGCTGCTACCTGGACCTTAAGAGTGCTAACTGCTAAACCCTGGTCCACCCCCTCCTGAAGAAAATCTAGGATGGTAGGTGTCATCTGAAGAGTCCCCTGCTTAGACTGTAACCAACGGGAGAAAACTTTCCAGACCTTTGCATAAATTTTCCTGGTGACTCCCTTTCTACTGAGGAGAAGAGTATCTATCACTTTCTCCGAGCAACCCCTATCACGGAGGATTTACCTCTCAAGAGCCATGCTGTCAGAGAGACGTCCCGGGTCGGGGTGAAAGACTGGACCTTGAACGAGCAGGTCTCGTATCGGCAAATGCAGCGGGGGAGCTACTAAACGGTTCTGAATGGAGGGAAACCAAACCCTCTTCTGCCAACAGGGTGCTATCAACACCAGGTCTGTCCTTGACTGAGCCAATTTTTGTAGAACTCTGGGAATGAGTGCTAGTGGGGGAAAGGCATAGGCCAGCCTGAAATCCCACATCTGTACAAAGGCGTCTACTCCCTCTGCTCCCTGTTCCTTGGAGAGGGAGAAAAACCTGCGGACCTTCGCATTCTTCCGAGAAGCGAATAAATCTACTTCTGGTCTGCCAAAGTGTCTGCACACCAGGGCAAAGACCTCCTTGTTCAGCCCCCATTCTCCCTGAAGGATGGGTTGTCTGCTTAGGAAATCGGCCTGAACATTGAGGGACCCCTTTAAATGTACCGCTGAGAGCGAGAGGATCCTCCCCTCCGCTTCCTCTAGGATCTCCTGAGTCAACCTCCTCAGCCTGTCTGATCTTGTCCCCCCTTGGTGGTTCAGGTAGGCAACCGCGACCAGGTTGTCCGAGAGGATCTGGACCTCTCTGCCCTGAAGTTGCTCTTGGAAGGAGCTTAGCGCCTTGCCTACTGCCAGAAGTTCCCTGAAATTGGAGGACTCTCTGGCTTGGCTGTAGTTCCAGGACCCCTGGGTATACCGGTCTCTCAAGTGAGCACCCCAACCCCAGGCGCTGGCGTCCGTGGTTAGGACCAGTGGTTCCATCTGGAACCAGGAGCGACCCCTCGACAAATTGTCTGAGTCGAGCCACCACTGTAGGGAGAGAGCAACCTCTTCTGTGATAGACACTCTTCTTTCCAACGCTTCTTTTCTTCCTCCCCAGGAGGCAAGAAGGAAGGCTTGGAGTTGCTGAGAATGGAGTTGCGCCCAAGTCACTGCCGGTATACAAGAGGTCATGAGACCCAAGAGTCTCATGATATACCTCAGGGAGGCTACCCTCCCTTGGAGGAGGGTGATAACTGTAGCCTGGACTTTCGCTACCTTTTCTGCTGGTAAGAAGACCCTCTGTGACTGCGAGTCTATCAGGTAGCCCAGGTAAAGCTTGGTCTGAGATGGAGTAAGCAAGGACTTCTCCCGGCTGACCATCCAACCCAAGGACTCCAGGGTCCTCAGCACTGTGTCCCTGTCTCTCAAGGTCTGCGTTTGATCCACCCCGTAGACCAGTAAATCGTCCAGGTAGGGTATCAAACCTATTCCCTGGAGATGTAGGTATGCCACCACCTAGGCCATTACCTTTGTGAAAACCCTTGGACTGGCTGCTAGACCAAAGGGGAGTGCCCTGAACTGCCAATGCTCAATTTTCTGCTGCATCTGTATTGCGAAGCGTAAGTATTTCTGGTGTTCTGGAGCTATGGGTATATGCAAATATGCGTCTTTCAGGTCCAGAGTGACCATAAACACTCCTGCCTGAAGAGGTCTCCTTACAGAATAGATGCTTTCCATTCTGAACTTTTTGTGTAATAAGTAACGGTTGAGACCTCTTAAATTTATTATCAACCGAAACTTGCCCGAGGGCTTCGGAACCACGAAAACATGCGAGTAAAAGCCCTGGGTCAACTGGCTGACTGGCACCGGAGCAATAACGTCTTGCTCTGCCAGTTCTCGTATACTTCCCAGCAGACCCTCTGCCTTGGTAGGATCCCGGGGGAGAAAGGTGACCAGAAAATTTTGTGGAGGAGACAGCTGAAACTCTAGCCTGTACCCCTCTTAGGAGGCTTAGAATATATGGACTCTGCGTAACCTTCTGCCACTCGGAAAGGAAACCGCGGAGCCTTGCGCCTACCTTTACGGTGGCGTCATTTGGCTTCCTTATGGGAGGGAGCAGAACCGGAAAAAAGGATCGCACCTTTTCCCTTTCCCTTCCCAAGACCCCACTTTTTCCTCTGGTCGCTTCTCCCCTTATGCTGACCTCTTGACTGGGGGGCACGAAAAAATCTCTTGCCCTTCTCTTTTTTTAGGTTTCACCGGGAATTTCTTTCCCCTCTCTGTGGACCGGGAGAGGACCTGATCCAAACCTGAGCCAAAGAGCAGGGAGCCCTCAAAGGGAATCCCACAGAGACGAGACTTAGAGGTGAAGTCCCCATCCCAGGTCTTTACCCATAGGGCCCTCCTAGCGGAATTTAGAAGTGCCGCTGACTTAGCTGTGGTTCTGACAGTCTCCACCGCTGCATCTGCCACATATGTTACTGCTCTGCTGATTACCTCCAGCGAGTCTACAATCTCTTTAGCCTCTTTGTTACGCGAGACGTGTTCCATTAGTCTGTCCAGCCACGCGTCTGCATTTCTGGCTACACAGGCCGAGGCTAAGGCGGGAGCCATAGCCGCCGCATTTGCCTCCCAAGCACTCCTGAGTAGGATCTCTGACTTCTTGTCCATCTGGTCCTGAATGCTTCCTGCATCCTCAAAGGACAGATCGGACCTTTTGGATACCTGTGCTAAGGCTGCATCTAGGCGGGGAGTCTTAAAGAACCTCTCTTCCTCCTCGTCCTTGAAAGGACACCTTCTCTTCCAGGTTTTTAACCTAAGAAGCTTGCGTTCAGGCTCCTTCCATTCCCTGAGGATTATATCCTTCAGGGACTGGTGCACAGGAAAGGTTCTGGCCTGTAACCTCCCTAGGCCTCTATACACCCTATCCTGGGCTGACACCTGAGTAGAAGGCACTTGTATATCCTCTGAGGCATAGATGGCTTTTAATAAGCCTTCCATATCATCTGTCGAGAACAAGAGACCTCCAGGCTTAGCCTCTCCCTGGCTATCCTGGTCCGAATCCTCCTCCCCAGTACTAAAATCTGGGGCCTGACCTTCCTCTGCCTCGGATATAAAAGAGACCTGGTCCTGGGAACCCGTGTAGGACGTAGATAAGTCTTCTTGTGAAAGAGGGGTATCTCTCCCAGAGGGATACCCTCATCCCGACCTTTCTCCAGTGTAGCACGGAAGGCCTGAAGGGTAGCTAACATCTGACTGTAAGGCCCGACAATCCTTCACTACCTGAGTGGTCTCCTTGCCAGCGAGCTTTAAAATGCATCTATCGCAGAAGGGCTTGCTGTGGTCTTGTGGCAGCTTAGAGTTGCAATACCCGCAGCGCCTGGACTTAGAAGTAGCCTTACCCTTGGACCTACTGGCTGACCCCTGGGCAGAATCCTGGGTCCCCATCAGCTACACATGTCCTAAAGGAGAAGGGGGTCTCACAGAGTACCTTGCTCCTACAATAAACAGCCGGATCACTCACCCCCCGTGGCAACCTCGCTGGCTGTCTGCTCGGATGCCCCTTCCATGTCCATGGCGTCTTCACTGCCCCGCAGGATCGCAAAGGTGGACCGAGTGCTGTCCTGAGCGTCCCCTCCTGTTTGCTGCCGAGGATGTGTGGTCGTGGGCCTGGATCTGCGGCTCAATCCGTCTCCAGCCCTGTCCGTGCTGCCTGGGTGCTTTCCCCTGCACCAGCTACAGCGTCTTGTCTTGTATGGTGAATGGCGCCATTTTTCAAGAAGCCCGTCGCCCGGAAGTGACGTTCGGACGGCGCAACGGACTTCCGGGCATGCGCAGAGACGCTGTAACGCACGCCCTGTACCCAGCACCATGCACCGCAGACGGAGCCCTACACCGACGCTGCCTGAGATCCAGGTAAGGGGGGCAAAACAGTACAAACGGGGAACAGAGCTGCAAAAAACAACTCCCCTGTTTATGCAGCCTGTACTATTCCTGTAACTAGGCAGGAACTTACACCCCCCCACCCCCCGAGGGTCTCCCATCCGGGTGGTGACCTCTCTGGACTTACGCAGGCTCCCTGCCCACTTGAGCCCAGCTGGGGGAAAAAAAGGGGTATAAGAAAAAGTAAGAGGTCACCGACCCCCCTTTTCTCAGAGTCCTTTCTCCGGACGGGGGACAGCGCTATCAAGACAACTCCCCTGTCTTGTGAGCCTGTAATTAGTCTCCCTCAGGAGACGCTTACCCCATGGAGGTCAGTATCCGACCTTACCTGAGACTACCGCAGACTCCCTGTCTGCTCGAGTCTCAAGTTCTGGGGAAAGATTTTTGGAGAAAAAAGGTCCCAGACCCCTCCATTTAAAAAGAAAAAAAAAAAAAAAAAGAAAAAGTAACTTGGTTTCGCTGCCACTTGTGGGAAACACAATCAATAACTGAGGGTCTGAGGGAGGGGTGGGGACTTTTGAACTTGTTGTTGATTGTGTTTCCTGTCAGGTGGACCAGTCATCTCTCAGGTGTGCCGTCCTGGAAGATGACTGGAGAAAAATGTGTTTTTTCTAAATTGACTTTCTTTTTTGTTTATAGGGCAAAAAAATAAAACCACACAGGTAATCAAATACCACCAAAAGAAAGCTTCAGTTGTGGGAAAAAAAAAATTTGTTAGGGTACAACATCACAAGACCGCGCAGTTGTCATTTAGGGTACAACATCACAAGACCGCGCAGTTGTCATTTAAAGCGATGCAGTGCTGAATCGCAAAAAGTGCTCTGGTCAAGAAGGGGGTAGATCGGCTGAAGTGGTTAACCACTTTAGTTTCCTATTTAATACAATTAGACATTCGAGATGACCGAATTGGTAACCGACTATTTAGAAGACATCAAAATTAATTTAAAAACCAGCAATAAAAACCATTTAGCTGGTAAAAAAAAAAAAAAAAAAAAAAAAAAAAAAGGGGAAGCTTTCCACATCTGTCCAAACAGCAAAGAATGAATATAACAAATATGGTTTAAAAAGGAGAAGTTTTGGCCCTACTTCTGTAGGTCACAGGAATGCACTTTGTTCTGCACTCCAGTGACTTTTATTCAGAGCACTGTCAGCTGACGTCACTCAGCCAGTCCAGACTCCAGAGATCCCAACTTTGTCAGGACCCATCCAGATGCCTGGATGGCAGCTAGCTCAGCCTCCCAGCGAGACGCTGACAGCCTAAACCACCCACTCCCACCTCCCCCAATAGGACAGTGCTCCAGTAAGCACTGGATGGGCACAAGAGTTGTGACTGACAGACGCTTTTCTCAGTGAAGCCAGAGAACCAAGCAATTGGCAGTCTGATTGCTTGGTTCTAGGTCTTCTAGGCGGCTGGATACCAATGCTTCAACCACCTAGGCGAGTATGCAGGCTGCCTTCAATGCCATACTACTCTTTTGAAGATCACATGTCGTGGAAAATTACTGCAGAAAACCAGTTAATTCCAGGGGTCTCCATACTTTGCCACTGTATACAATAAAGCCAGAGAAAGAGGAAGGGAAGCAGGACCCCCATCCTCCCATTGAGAAATGTAAATATAAAAAAAAAAAAGACACGTTCCCCAAAACAAGTATAGAGTTAGGAAAAAAATAGCAAGTAGGGGAGAAAGCAGGGAAAAGTGAAGGGAAAGGGGGAAGAGGAAGTTCAGAGGCCGCTTATTAGTCCCAAGAGGTGGGCAAGAGAAAAAGGGGCCTTCTCAGACATTCCGAGCAAGCAGTAAACATGCTGTGTGAGAAGGAGGGGAGTAGTCAAGTCTTTGTTGCCATAAGAAAATAAATATTGTGGGTACCCTCCAAGATCATGGTTCATTTTTCAGTGACAAATTTATTCTAAATCCTGGGATGTAATTTATTCCAAGCTAGAGGTTGGCGTCGGTTTACCAGCTATAAAAATGTGTGATAAATGATATGGTCTCATCTGGGGATATTGTTTCTTGTAATGTTGAGAAGGGCTTCCCACAGATCTTTGGGGACATTCATTTCCAGTACTGAGTTAATCATTTTCCACAGGCAAGCCCACCATATACGAAGCATGTCACCCTCTTCACAACACCCCCTGAAAAGTTGCTGGATAGGTTGAGATTTAATTAATCTTGTTTGGGTAAAATGCCAGTGGTGGAAAATTTTTAAGAGTTCCCCAGCGCTTGTGTATTTCAAGACCTTTTGATCATTTCAGCCATTCAGATTTATTAAGGACTCAGTCCCAGAGGGTGCAGTAAAGTGAGGCAGTGTCAGAAGCCTTACCCCAAAAGGAAAGAATGTGATGCATAATGGACATGGATTGGGACTTTTAACGAAGCTATGGCCTGGTAAGGTCATGTGCTTCCATCCCACGGGACTTTAAATGAAACTATGGCCTGGTAAGGTCATGCGTTTCCATCCCTATTGTATTCAAAAAAAGAGGGGGGGGGGGGGGGGAAACAAGGGGGACATTGGGACTTTACATGAAGTATGTGGTAGCAAGAGAGTACAAGGTGAACTAATAGGAATTTTATTGATCGTTGCAATTAGATTTACAAGAAATAAATAAATACAATGATAAACAAAGTAATAAACAATGCATGATAATGGTAATAATGAAAATAATAATACAGCATGATAATAACATAAATATTACAAAGTATCATAATAATAAAACTCCAAAGTTCACCGCAGCAAGATTGAATAAAAGCATATGTAAGATAATGTCTGCAGGACCAAGGTCTTTGTGCACCAATTAGGGTAATATCAAAATCTGAATGTATTCAAAAGAAGCACGGCATATGATAGCTCTACGCACGTTTCGTGGCCTTTATACCACTCATCAGGAGCAGAGCACGTGTTCAATCTATAATAAAGAGTAATATGATATTCAGAAGTAAGGTAAATAAAAAATAAAAATAGTAATGAAAACGCATGAAAAAAGGTTAGGGTAAACGAGTCACCCACACCTAATACATGCTTACTCACTTAGGTAAGTGCACTGATAGTCTAGTAGGTGGGTGCCGCAAGCCGTCCAAAATACACCCCCAACCGGGAGCCGTGGTGGGTAACTCAATGGAGATAGCCACAAGGCCGCAGCGCAAGCAGGCATGGAATCACCACGAGGCACTTCTATAGAGAGTGAAAGATTAGAACCATTAGGAGATATGCAAGGTGTGAAGATGGTGAAGGATTAAGAAAGATAGTAAGGGGAGCTGAATGTTAAGAAGAAAGAGAGAATATAAAAAAGTTAGGGCTCACCGGGCAAAAGAGTGAGGGGACCAAACATAGGGCTGTTAGCCATAGGAATGCAGTGAAGGAGTGAAAGATTTAATTAAAAGACTGCATGTGATCTGGTGTATAAAAAGCCTTGAGTGACCACACCCTCTAAAGAGCCGCCCCCATGAGTATCACCACAAGTCATCCCACCACCGTCACGCCGCATGGCGAAATGGGGGGAGAAGAGGGCTTCCGCCAGCCGGATAGTATATATGACGTCCTGCTATGACGTCCGGCTTCCATCTCCATTTCCGGGAGCTGTGACGCACACTGATAGTCTCCTCCCATCCTTTGCGTCATTGGACGCCTGATGGGTGGATGCGTCTCACTGTGCGTCGACGTCACGCAATTCACGCAGGATGTGCAGCGTTCTTTTATTGCTGCTACGTCCTTGCAGTTGAGTTTTACACACTGCTGGCACTATGGGGGCAGTTCGGAGCCGCCAGACTGGAGATATATACTATCCGGCTGGCGGAAGCCCTCTTCTCCCCCCATTTCGCCATGCGGCGTGACGGTGGTGGGATGACTTGTGGTGATACTCATGGGGGCGGCTCTTTAGAGGGTGTGGTCACTCAAGGCTTTTTATACACCAGATAACATGCAGTCTTTTAATTAAATCTTTCACTCCTTCACTGCATTCCTATGGCTAACAGCCCTATGTTTGGTCCCCTCACTCTTTTGCCCGGTGAGCCCTAACTTTTTTATATTCTCTCTTTCTTCTTAACATTCAGCTCCCCTTACTATCTTTCTTAATCCTTCACCATCTTCACACCTTGCATATCTCCTAATGGTTCTAATCTTTCACTCTCTATAGAAGTGCCTCGTGGTGATTCCATGCCTGCTTGCGCTGCGGCCTTGTGGCTATCTCCATTGAGTTACCCACCACGGCTCCCGGTTGGGGGTGTATTTTGGACGGCTTGCGGCACCCACCTACTAGACTATCAGTGCACTTACCTAAGTGAGTAAGCATGTATTAGGTGTGGGTGACTCGTTTACCCTAACCTTTTTTCATGCGTTTTCATTACTATTTTTATTTTTTATTTACCTTACTTCTGAATATCATATTACTCTTTATTATAGATTGAACACGTGCTCTGCTCCTGATGAGTGGTATAAAGGCCACGAAACGTGCGTAGAGCTATCATATGCCGTGCTTCTTTTGAATACATTCAGATTTTGATATTACCCTAATTGGTGCACAAAGACCTTGGTCCTGCAGACATTATCTTACATATGCTTTTATTCAATCTTGCTGCGGTGAACTTTGGAGTTTTATTATTATGATACTTTGTAATATTTATGTTATTATCATGCTGTATTATTATTTTCATTATTACCATTATCATGCATTGTTTATTACTTTGTTTATCATTGTATTTATTTATTTCTTGTAAATCGAATTGCAACGATCAATAAAATTCCTATTAGTTCACCTTGTACTCTCTTGCTACCACATACTTCATGTAAAGTCCCAATGCCCCCCTTGTTTCCCCCCCCCCCCTCTTTTTTTCCAAAAGGAAAGAAGTATATAAGTGATAATGTTTAGTCAAATTAGTTTTAAAGTGCCTTAAAAGGTTGTAATTTCAAAAGGAGAATCATTGTTCCTTAACAGGGATTCCATTAGGTATCTTATTCGTATGTTGTTTAGTAGGGGGGCTCTGAGTTTCTAATTTTTGTGCAAAATCAGCAGTTGATCAGAATAAAAATGCAAAAAATATTGCAACAACCAACATTTTATTCTGTAGGGTCTCAGCAAAAAAAAAATAAAATAAAAAAAAAAGTATAATATAAATATTTTTTTTTTTAATATCATGTTTGGGGGTTGCGAGTAATTTTCTACCAATAAATATTGATTTTTAACTTGTAAGCAGCAAATGAGTTTAGGTCTTTAGGTTAAACTGCCCTCACTGGAAGTGCATCCCTTTGATCTAAGAACGAAATGTTACTTTGTTTATAGTCATCCCCGATGTTGTGATAAAACTTGGCAGGCTGCCTGGATTTTTGCTTTAAGCTGTCAGAGAACTCTCTGCACTTGTTAGATAGAATCGGGAAATGCTGATTTAAGACCGTGAAGGGAAAAGAATCACAATTTCGATTCCTAACAATTAATCGTGCAGCTCTAATTAGGTAGTAGACTGTGGTAAAATCGTTCTCTAAGATTATATTTATTTGTCCATGCCAAGAGAGGACAGAGGACAATTGAAAAGATGAAGTAAAGGAAGGTGAGGCAATATTAAATTTAGCTGAATATTTGATGGAATCTAAGATCACCAAGGTATGGGTTTAGAACGCATTGGATTAATATGCATAACATCTAGAAAAGTCCATAAAGGAGTTCGCCTCCGAAACGCAGAATATTAAACCATCCTTATTCGCGGATGATGTTCTCCTAATTCTCACCCATCCACACACATCCCTACCACACCTTCACCACATACTATCCACTTTTAGTAGCCTCTGGGGTTTCAAAATTAATGATACTAAAAAAGCAGCATTACCTATAAAACAAAACACCAGCCCTGCTATCTTCCCTCCAAAGTATGTATAATTACCCCTGGTATCCTCACTCAAATACTTGGGGGGGTTCACCTTACTGCTTCCTATGATACTTTATATAAGGCCAATTCCCCCCCCCCCCCTTTCATAAATTAATCTTTTGCTGACACACTGGACATCTCTCCCCCTATCCCTGTTGGGCCGAATCAACGTTCTCAAAAGGTCTATCCTTCCTAAGTTATTATATTTGTTTGAAACTTTACCAGTGGCAATCCCTCTGTCGCAGCCGAAATCCCTTCAAAGGCGAAGCCTCCATTTTATTTGGAATAACACATCCCACAGGTTGGCAGGGACGGTGGTCCTGGCAGGCCCAGATTTCATCAAATACTATTATGCCTCACACCTGAGAGTTCTTACCTCCTGGACCTCCCGGAAGGCCCCAGATGGTCAGAAATAGAAATGAGTGTTACAGCCCCGGTTCATCCTTGCTACATGCTCTGGCCTTCCACTGCCCTTCATATGCCCCAATTATGGAACATATACCTAGCTCCCATGTTGTTCACGCTGAAGATTTGGAAAAGGTGCGCTGATCGCTTTTCCCTATCCTCACCGTGTCCACTGCTTTTGAATATCCTATTTAAACCAGACATCCCAGATAGCATACAGTCGTAGGACAGGCTACCATGGACCCAAGCTGGACTTTTTCCCAACTCCGACATTTTGTTAACCCAACGACACGCCATTTATTGACTTTTCCCACCTTGTAAAAGCAACATCAGATCCCCCAAAAGCTTCTACATTCATACTTTACAGATCAGACATTTTTTCTCCACCAGATCCCCTTCTGCGACTCTGGACAAACCAAAAGACTTTGAGATCCTATGTGCTAAAGGTCCTTACAAGCCCCGACTGATCTCTACCATTTACACAATATTGCATGAAGCTATTCCTATGATGGTAAATACTCACCACTACATGAGGAAATGGTCTCAGATTTTATAGCACAATATTTCCCTGGTGGATTGGGGGAGCATATGGGAGCACACTTCCAGAATCTCTCGATGTGTGACCCACAAGGAAACTGCATACAAAGTCCTAATGCACTGGTACAGGACCTCAGATATTCTACATGTCCTTAACAGATTTCAAAGCAATGCTGGAGATGTGGTGGGGAAGTCGGCTCTCACTACCACATTTTTTGGGACTGCCCCCTAGTCCACCAGTTCTGGCTCCAACTCCAAAATCTGTTAGAAACACTGGTGGGCATTCCTATTCCCCTGACGCCCATGCATTATCTGCTAGGCCTCCCTTTTCCTGGTATTTCTAAGGCCTTGCGCAGATTGTTGTCCATCTTATTGGCTGCTAAAAAGGGTCATCCCCAGGTTATGGTTGTCTATCTCTCCACCAACACTTCCATTCTACGTATGTCTGCTACAGTGCTGATCAATTGCGGAACACTTGACAGCCATAGGGGAGGGAAAGGTGCAGAAATTTTCTAAAACATGGTCAACATGGAATGAGTCTATATGGCTCTGATGGGACTGACCCCAATTAGTTAAATCTGGATACATACATATCCCCGAGAGAAGGTCTGAATTCTTTTTCTTTGTGTACAGCTTTGAGGTTAAATGGTATGTTTACAGTTTGTCGATAACCCCCTTAAGGATACGGTAGAGGGCCGCCTCAATTTCTATTCTTTAGGGATGCGACAATCTCTCTCCCCCTCAAACTAATACTTTAATCACATCACTATACCTCTATGTGTTCAGATTTTGTATGCCCTGTAATCAAAGTATACCTGCACTGTCTCGATATGTTAATATTTCATGTATATTTCCTTCTGTATGTTGAAAATTTAAAATAAACTATAAAAAAAAAAAAAAAAAAAGTCCATAAAGGCAAGTCCAGTAAAGAAATTGGACCAGGGCTGTGATCTGAGCAGCCTTGTATGATACTTCAGTATCAATTATAGCACCACCATAATATACACTCCCCCTGGAAAAGTGTGTAGGTTTGGAGAAACACAGAGGCATTAGCAACTTGGCAGTTCTGTTAGAAGTAAAAACTACAGTATAGGCAAAATGTTTCCCATTTTGGATAGAGTAAGAGGGCTATAATAACCCCTGTAAGGGAGATTTACCTTCTCTTCCCGTCCTATATCCAAAACAGGAAGTGAGAGAAATTCCCTAATTAAGGGATATGTGCCGGCACTGACCAATTAGAATTATCCGAAATGTCCCTCCTGACGAGGTACATTTTGGACATTCAGAAAGAACTAAAACAGAATTGAAAAGGCGAGAAATCTTGTTTAGGTTTTTAGATTTTTAGGTTTTGCACCTGTTGCAAATTCTCCTCCACTTATAATGGGTTGTAAAACCGCTCATATACACCAAGTGAAGGGAAAAGCCTCAGGTGATCAATATAAAACCAAAACTTCCTACATAGGTTTTACTTTTTTATCTGCATTATTTTGTCTACAGCCCTTCAAACCCACAGAATTGTGCTAAAAATGCATTTGGGAGGAGTACAGAGGAGGGGGTAGTGAGCTGCAGTTACAGCTTTTCTACACTGTGTGAGAGCTGATGGGAGGAAAGGTCCCTCCACCCTCCACATAGGCTGAGGAACTAAGGAACATGCAGAACTGTATTCTGAATAGACAAACGCCACACCAAGGTCTCTCAGTTATCTATCTATCTATCTATCTATCTATCTGGAAAACCTCTCAGAAGTGACTCCAGAGAGGAACGAAACTTAGAGTTGTGGAGAGAGACAAGTAAACACTGCAGATATATGCGCTTTCAAATTTCATGACTGTTTACAACCACTTTATGGCTCCGTTCACATCTTGGGGTACCAGGCGACAATCTCTGTTCAATAAGGACATAAATCAATAAGCTATTTTGTAGGTGCAATCAATACAGGCTTATTGCAATTTCTTAACCAAAAATATGAATACATATCGGCCTAAACTGAGGATTTTTTTTATTGAATTTTTTTTATAGAAAAGTAAAAAAATAAAAATAAAAAAAAAAGAAGGTGGTGTTTTCAAAATTGTCGCTCTGTTTATAGCGCAAAAAAAACCAAAAAAAAAAAACCAAACACCACCCTGTTCAGGATTTATTTTTCTCATGCACCGAGTAGCATTCAAAATTGTTGCATTTATCCACATGAAAATCACACGCACTGCATGGAGTGAATGGGCACTCAAGTATTTTGGATAAAAACACTGAAATTCAAAACCCAATAGGCTATACAATAAATGGTGACAGAAGTTTCCTTACCATCATGTGGTGAGGTTTTCAATCTACTACATATGCCATATACATCTCCATAGCATTCTTGAATTTTCTGTAATGCATCTGTGGATCTTAATTCCATAAGGTCCCGGAGCCCTTGAACATTGATCCCAAATTCTCCACCATGGTTTGTTTCATTTGTAGAGTTTTTTACACCACTGTATGCAACCGAATTGTTCGCCATTTCTGCCACAATCCCCTTGGGCAGGCAAATAGGCAGAGAAGGTCAGGAAATCCAGCTGGGAAGGGGTCTTCACAGCCCAAAAAAAAAAAACGAAGCCTCTTGTCAAACACTATATCACGTGCATTTTAAGGGATATTCAAAAAGCTTGAAGGGTAATTCCACAGATATGTCTTGAATACTGTTCCATGGTAAACAACGGCATTATTTTATGAAATTGCATCCAGAAAAGTCTAGGAAGAGAAGGGAAAAAAAAAAGTTATTTTACAGATGTGAATATGGTCTTAGAGTTTGATGTGGAAGTGTGCCTTAAAATCAATACTAAATCACAAGCTATTTTCACATACAACTTAATAAAAGCTATTATACTACCCCATTACTAACATTCATCGTTTGAGGACCAATCTGACATAATAGGTGGTCCATAGTCTCACCATAAGAGGTTATGCAGCAACTTAAATATAGTTTGTAAAACAAAAAAGCCAACTGACAAATTGATATGTTACATTCCACCCTGTGATTTTGGATGTTAAAATGTTTAAAATTAGCATAGTGTTATGTATGATCGTAGTCTTACAAGACCATACAATTAGCATTCCCAGATATTCAAGAGAGACATGTAAAAACTGAAAAAAAGGACAAGTCATTTTAAAGCCTCCTTCACACTATACATGCAGAACTGATGGAAAAAAAACACAGATTTGACTTGCGTGGGGCTTGTTCACACCATATGAAGAGACGCCACCATAACCCTTGTATTAGTTATGTTTTTTCCTGCGCAGAAATATGCAAGGAAAAAAAAAAAAAAAAAAAAAACCCCCACACTCCACAGCCTCTATATGTGCCCTGTTCACACCACAGTGTTGAAGTCATGTCTTTTCTTGCGCAGAAAACTGTATACATCGCACAGAAAAAAATTGCACCGGATACCAGTGTTATGGTGTGAAAAGGGCACATACCTGTAAAGAACAATTGTTTTCTTTGTAGGGACCAGTGCAGAAAAACTCACGTCTCTGCACATTGTGTGAACGAGGCCTAACGTTCAATACAGAATTCAAGTTAAACCACCTGTGTTCACAAGGATCTCAAACACATCTAAAGTCGGTCAGAATACTAATCTGACTAGAGCAGTGGTTCTCAACCTTCTAGTGCCATGACCCCTTGATAAAATTGCCCAAGTTGTGGGGACTCCCAACAGTAAATATTTTTGTAGCGTGGGTCGTCAACACCCAAGGCAAGTACTGTATTTAAACGGCATACAACATGCATAGGCGTATAAAATGCCCCTTCATTTTAGGAGGGAAGTTTCAGGGGAAAAAAAAATTCAAATTTTAAATAAAGCAAAATTTGAATTTTGAAGCAAAATAAGGGTCAGTGCCCATCAATACAACCTCACCAATTGCCCATCTGCAGCGTGACCTCAGATTACTGCTGCTTTGGAGGGGGCAGGACGAGCGTTATACGATTACAGTGAGAATATCCTGTTTACTCGGCGGCATCTTTAATATAAAGTCCCGCCTCTATGACTGACTTCTATGATAGACAGAACAGTGGTCCAATACCAGCCCAGGAGAGACGGGACTCCCTATTACAGAGGCCGCAGAGTAAACAGGAGATTCTCTCTGAATGTAAGCTGACACTCGTCTCACCCCCCTCCCCGTTCCGTCCTAGGCAGCCCAAATTGCAGTATCGGCGTATTACACGCACACGCTATTTGCACCCGATTTTCAGGGTGAAAAGGTGCGTGTTATATGCCAATACAGTAATTTGCTCCCCTAACCCGCAGACATTTAGTGCTCCGAGACCCTTTTAATGGCAACTATAATCACAGGTAGTGTCACCCACTGTGTCTCCAGTTTCACCGAGTCTCAGATTTTGTGTTGCCTTGTAGCAGTGATAACTATGCTAAAATCAGGAGATGGGACCTCCTCCAGCCCCTCCCACTTCATATTCCTCACCAGTGAGCTGACCTCTAGACTCTGCCCCCCCAGTCATGCCGTGAACTGAATGGGTGCCTATGAAGAGGCTGAGTGACTGGCCGCAAGCTCCAAGAACAGCCCAACTGGGTGGCCACAGGCTCCAGGGATAGACCCTGCTGGGCGGCCGCAAAAAGGCTGGGAGAGCTGCATGGGCTTCAGGAACAGCCCAGTATTCAGTGACCCCTGGCAAATCATTCGACCCCCAGGTTGAGAACCACTGAATTAGAGTAATGGAGATTACAGTGGTGTGAAAAAGTGTTTGCCCCCTTCCTCATTTCCTGTTCCTTTGCATGTTTGTCACACTTAAGTGTTTCGGAACATCAAACCAATTTAAACAATAGTCAAGGACAACACAAGTAAACACAAAATGCAATTTGTAAATGAAGGTGTTTATTATTAAAGGTGAAAAAAAAATCCAAACCATCATGGCCCTGTGTGAAAAAGTGATTGCCCCCTAAACCTAATAACTGGTTGGGCCACCCTTAGCAGCAACAACTGCAACCAAGCGTTTGCGATAACGTGCAATGAGGCTTTTACAGCGTCCTGGAGGAATTTTGGCCCACTCATCTTTGCAGAATTGTCCTAATTCAGTTACATTAGAGGGTTTTCGAGCATGAACGGCCTTTTTAAGGTCATACCACAACATCTCAATAGGATTCAGGTCAGGACTTTGGCTAGGCCACTCCAAAGTCTTCATTTTGTTTTTCTTCAGCCATTCGGTGGTGGACTTGCTGGTGTGTTTAGGATCATTGTCCTGCTGCAGAACCCAAGTTCGTTTCAGCTTGAGTACACGAACAGATGGTCGGACATTCTCCTTCAGGATCTCTTGGTAGACAGCAGAATTCATAGTTCCTTTTATCACGGCAAGTCTTCCAGGTCCTGAAGCAGCAAAACAGCCCCAGACCATCACACTACCACCACCATATTTTACTGTTGGTATAATGTTCTTTTTATGATATGCAGTGTTCCTTCTACGCCAGATATACTTGGACACACACCTTCCAAAGAGTTCCACTTTTGTCTCATCGGTCCACAGAATGTTGTCCCAAAAGTCTTGGGGATCATCAAGATGTGTTGTGGAGAAATTGAGACGAGCTTTGATGTTCTTTTTGCTCAGCAGTGGTTTTCTCCTTGGAACTCTGTCATGCAGGCCATTTTGCCCAGTCTTTTCCTGATGGTGGAGGCATGAACGCTGACCTTAACTGAGGCAAGTGAGGCCTGCAGTTCCTTGGACGTTGTTGTGGGGTCTTTTGTGACCTCTTGGATGAGTCGTCGCTGCGCTCTTGGGGTAATTTTGGGCGGCCGGCCACTCCTGGGAAGGTTCACCACTGTTCCATGTCTTCGCCATTTGTGGATAATGGCTCTCACTGTGGTTCGCTGGATTCCCAAAGCTTTGGAAATGGCTTTATAACCCTTTCCAGACTGATAGATCTCAATTACTTTCTTTCTCAATTGTTCCTGAATTTCTTTGGGTCTCGGCATGATGTGTAGCTTTTAAGGATCTTCTGGTGGACCTTACTGTGTCAAGCAGCTCCTATTTAAGTGATTCCTTGATTGTGAACAGGTGTGGCAATAATCAGGCCTGGGTTTGGCTAGAGAAATTGAACTCAGGTGTGGACAACCACAGTTATAGTATGTTTTAACAAGGGGGGCAATCACTTTTTCACACAGGGCCATGATGGTTTGGATTTTTTTTCACCTTTAATAATAAACACCTTAATTTACAAATTGCATTTTGTGTTTACTTGTGTTGTCCTTGACTATTGTTTAAATTGGTTTGATGTTCACGAAACACTTAAGTGTGACAAACATGCAAAGGAACAGGAAATGAGGAAGGGGGCAAACACTTTTTCACACCACTGTATGTTCATAAATTTGGTTACTCAATTTATTCAAACCCTAGAACAGCTGATATGGATCAATGTAAGATACCCAAATACATGTTCAGACACCTTTTCATTACAACACTTGGTATGAAGCTACTGTAGTAGAACATGATCAGGTATGGGTTTTTGTTACCATTCGGGCCCTTTCACACATGCGGACTGTTCAGATCCGTCTGTCAGCTCTATGGAGCGACAGATGTCAGCGGTGACATGTCAGCCGAGATCCGATCCGCAAAATGCAGACGGACAGACGTCCAACTTTCTAGCCATCTGGCAGATAGGATGAAAATGGACAGGCAGTCCATAATCATCTGAACCCCCCCCCCCCCCCCCCCAACAGAGGTGAGCGGTCTCTCCTACAGGTCTGTTTTTTGCACAGTGTGCAGAGACTGAGGACTTGTCATCCACCGGCTCAGCGGGGATCAACAGAGCGATCCCTGCTGAGCAAGCGGATGGCTGGATACGGATACGCATGTCTGAAAGGGCCCTTAAAGAACTATTCCAATATAACCACTTGCTGACCAGCCGCAGTCATTATACTGCGGCAGATTGGCATGGCTGCGCAGATCGCCGTAGGTGTACCACTGACTTGTACACTGCAATTTGGGGGCTCGCATGTGCCCATTGGCTGGTGGGAGAGCCAATCAGCGAGTCCAGCCGCTTGCGATCATTCCCCTGTGTGACAGAACAGGGATCTCCCATAATAAACTAGGCAGATCTCTGTTCTGTCAGGAGATGACACAAATCCTGTCCTTTTATGCATGAAGACAGGATCTGTGTGTTCCAGGCAGCCCATCCCCCATACAGTTAGAACACAGTGAAGTTACTCATTTAACCCCTTGATTGCCCCTGCTATTAAACCCCTTCCCTGCCAGTGCCATTAGTACAATGTCAGTGCATATTTTTAGCACTGATTACTAATAATGACACTAGTTCCCAAAAAAAAAGTGGCAAAAATGTCAGGTGTCCGGTCTGCCGTAATGTTGCAGTCCCACTAAAAATCGAAGCTCACTGCCATGACTAGTAAAAAAAAAAAATCAAATTAAATAAAGATGCCATAAATCTATACCCTATTTTGTAGACGCTATAACTTTACGCAAACCAATCAATAGAAGCTAATGGAGGTTATTTTTACCAAAAATATGTAGCAGAATACAAATTGGCCTAAATTGGTGAAGCAATTAGATTTAAAAAAAAAAATATTGGGTGTGTTTTTTGGGTACATCGTCGCAATTTTCAGTTAAAACGATGCAGTGCCGTATCGCTAAAAAAAAAAAATTGTTTAAACAGAGTTCCTGGGTAAAAAAAAAATATAAAAAATTTAAAGTCAGCAGCCAAAAATACTGTAACTGACTTAATATATGGGAGGAGGAGGGGCTGACATTATGTAGTTTGCACAATGTACAGTGATTTTTCCCCGGAAGTGGGAGCAGATACCTGCATTTCACAGGTAATTGATCCCCCGAAAGGTGGCAAATGTGGCACTGGAGGGGGTATTTGATGTGTGGAAGTTCGTGGAACTCTAATTTAGCTTTAATGCATTAATATAAAAAGCCTTCTGTGTGCAGCAGCTAATTTGAGCGCCATCTGTCCACGAGTGTCTCAGCCGTCCGGGACTCTGACTTTAACAGCAGGAGCCAATGGCGCTGCTGCTGTATCAGTTAGCCAATCATGAGAGGGGGCGGGATTGAACCGCAGCTACATGTCCGGACACAGGGAGCTGCAGCTCAGCTTGGGTGCCCCCCATAGCAAGCTGCTTGCTGTGGGGGCACTCAACAGGAAGGAGGGGCCTGGAGCACAGTAGAGGGACCCGAGAAGAGGAGGATATGGGCTGCTCTGTGCAAATCCAGTGCAACAGCGCAGGTAAGCATAACTTTCTTTTTCTATAAAAACAAACAAGACTTTATGGTCACTTTAAACCCTGGTGGGCTGTATATTTTTTTTCTTATGAGATTTTTACAAATGTAAGCATAAAGAAAAAAAAAATGTATATCGATCCCAAGATTGCAAGCTTCCAATGCCAATCTCCTGCAAGCGTGTGCCTAATTTAAGTGGAACTATTTTGGGCAGAGGATGACAAACACCAAATGTCTTTAGCTTAGCTTGTAACCCTGCTATGAAGGAACAGAAAGACAAGAGATTCTTACGCAATAGCTCTCCCATTTAACCCTGTATCATATTCTGTCCAAGAAAAGAACACTTACCATTCATTCTTTCAAAAAGCACCAAGGGGGATCTACTGTTAACACAGGCTGCAAATGAGCATGTTTTCATCAAGTATTGGTTATTGTTTTTGCCAAGAGATCAGGCTTGAATAAAAGGCTTTGATGAAAATTTAAAAAGCCAACGGTTAAGTAATTTTAAACCACTGCCTGAGATTAAGCTTCTGCTGCTGCTATTCTCTGCTAAGCATCTGACCTTCAACTGCACATTATCAGCAGCGAGCTCCAGCATAAGAAATGGCTCCCTAAATGATTATCTAAGGAAAGCTTCTTGGTTAATCTAATTAGTTCATCTGAGGCCTGACAAACCCATGTAGTGTGGGGTTACAGAACACAGCAAAAATTAGAGCATCCCCTTAACTGTATACGAAACATGACAAAATACGAAGAAATCACAAAAGAATTCACAAAAAAGGTAATTTGCCAAGAAAAGCCACAAATCTCCAGATAGCAACTCTAGCCACAAACCAGCCAGGCGTGGAGCAATGCTAAATATGTATTGCCAAAGAACGTTAAAGCCAAGCTCTGAAGAAAAACCTGCAGGGTACCTTCACACTTGCAAATGCACCAGACACAGATTACATGCAGTAAGACACCCAGCGGGGGATCCCGGTGATTGGCTGCAGGAGCTGTCTCCTGCAGATAATCTAATGCTAGGGGTCAGCCATGGACGCTTTTTGCCGGTCAATGCATGCAAAAAGGTCATCTACTCCTATGTTCCTCACTCAGTCCTCTTCTGCTGTCCTATGCTCCCAGGTTGTGGGGCGCCCAACGGCATCCTGTATTGTATGGGAGGATGCCAGAGCCGCAACCAGGAAGTGCCTTCAGGGAACCGGTTGCGCAAAAAAGAAGCCTGCAGAAGTAAGCAATAAGGAAAATGTATGTCTATAGCACCAAATTTGTCAACTCCTAAGTAAAATAAGCAGTGGAGATGGGAACCCATTGCAAGGGTAAAAATATTTTCCCCAGTCTAGCTTTGGACCACCTAAATCTTTTTCCTGGTTGAGATTCCTAAAGAGCAAAACGTACACGTACACACACACACACACACACACACACACACACACACACACACACACACACACACCCACCCACACACACTATTCAATAAACAGAAAATTAAACAAAAAGCGTAAATATAAATCACAAATACATAAATGAGTAAATGCCAAAACAGAAATGCTTATAAAATCGCCATAAAGGTGAAGCCTTGCACGGATAACTAAATGCTGCAAAATCAAATGTGTTCAATATGTAAAGTGTCCAAAACTCTGTAGTGGTGCAGTTTGGACGCCCTTACATTATGGGATTGCAATATTTACACTTCATTCAATATAGAAAAAACACCAGACAATGAAATAAGAACTCACTAAGTGGGTTTCGAGAGACTAGCACTGGCTCACACATTTTAGTGATTTTTTTTGTTACATCATGCATGAAGCTTGTTGATTTTTGGGCTGTTGCGTAAATTTACACACACTTTTTGCTTGCATTCCAGGAATTTGTCACTGGAAGCATACTGCCCCTAAATATCAGTAGCACTTTGTGCACCATCCAGCCATCAGCCCACACCTAAACACTTGTACCTCAAGAATTGGTGCTAACCACCCAGTGTACATAAGACCATAAAAGGAAAATCTTCCAACGACAACTATTTGTAAGACTTCTTCCTTTCTGTGTGTATAGAGAATAAAAAAAAAAAATAATAATTTAACACTGCCATTGTGAATTGTATGGGTGTGCAACTACACTTTATTGCCCCTTGCACAATGCACAATTCATACTCGTCTGACAGCACAAAGTGCTTGATATATTCTAGGACATTGCATGTGAATCTTCAGGGTTCCTGAACTATCTGATAACACCATAACATATTCTGCATGTCAAATTTAAGATTAAAATAAAGTCATTTCGCCTTTTTAGTTGTTTTGGATAGAGTAGAGTGGGATTAGAACAAGTTAGTTTTTTGTGTTTTATTTTTTATTTTTTATTTTTTTTTGTGGTTTCTTATTGCTGTCTGTACCCCCTTTAGTGGGATTCACACTATTTGTCCTGTTTACTATGATCATTGAAAAGTGAAAGTAAAAAAAATCCAAATTTTAGATTGTTCCCACAAAAAATTAATAAAGGGGAAATCTTGCAATGGGGACACTAGTTCTGGTGACTTGGGGGTCCCCAAGAAATTCCCTTTAAAAAGTGATTGTAAAGGCAAAAAAAAAAAAAAAAAAAAAAAAACACAAAAGCACCATGTTATACTTGCCTCCTCTGAGCAGTTGGTTTTGCACAGAGAAGCCTGGATCCTGCTCTTCTCAAGTCCCTCTTTGCTGCTCCTAGTCCCTCCCTCGAATGCCCCTCAGTCAGCAGCTTGCTATAGGGGTCATCCAAGCTGAGTCAGAGCTCCACGTATCCATTCAGACACAGAGCCCTGAGCTGGCACTGCCCTTAGACCCCAATCCCACCTGAGCGTTTTGTAGCTTGACGCCTGAAGCTACAAAACGCTGGAGAGGAAAAAATCCATTATTCTCAATGGAGATGGTTCACATCTCCACTCCAAGTCGCTTGAAGCCCTACGCCTGAAGCTCAAACAAGTTCCGGACCCTTTTTTGTCACGCGAATGGGGCTGATTTGGGCGGTTTTCTTTTAACATTGGTGACCTTTTGCCCTGCACAAATTTGCGGCAAATCGCGGTAAAATAAACGCCGCAAAAAAACGCTACGCGCAGGTGTGAATGCAGCCTCCCTTTCCCCTGATTGCCTGGCTGACTTTCAGAATTTTTTTTTTTTTGTATTAATAAAAAACACACACACACACACACACACACACACACACACACACACACACACACACTCATAACACCCCCTTCCCCCCCCCCATAGTGCAATGTCCCATAAATTACAGGTAGCCCAGCAGGACTAGTCACCTTTGCAGCAAAATGTCAGTAACTAGAACAGTGTGAACCATATGAGAAACTAAAATAGTAAACTTTTGGTTGCATCTAATCAGGTCAGGCTACTCAAATGTATTGAGAAGAGCTTCAGAAAGACCTGAAATTAGCAGGTACAATTGTTTCAAATGAAACTACTAAGTAATGCACTCAACCGCCATGGCCTGTATGCCTGCTTACAATGCAAGACTCCATTGCTGAAGAAAAAGCATGTTGAAGCTCAATTAAGGTTTGCTGTACAACATTTAGACAAACCTGTGAACTACTGGGAGAATATAGTCTGGTCAGATTATTTACCTAGCGACATGTATGCATGTATGCATGTATGTTAGATATTATATATATATATATATATATATATATATATATATATATATACACATATATACACACACACACACATACATACATATATACACACACACAAACATATACACACACACATATACACACACACACACACAAATAGGATTTTTTGTACTCACCGTAAAATCCTTCTCAGTAATTCACCGACCGACACAGCTCCTCTCTAACTAAATGGGTTGTATAGCCTGCCATTAGGAGAAACTAGGCAAAATTGTTACACAATACACAGAACTTTAATCCCGCCCCAGGGGGGCGGGCCCCATGCCATCAACCCTTCCCACTGCTCCTAGTAGCTTCAGTATGTCAACAAGCAGTAGAATGTAGAAAAAAATAAATAAAAAAATAAAATAAAAAAGGAGGGGGGTCGGTGCTGTGTCGGACGATGAATTACAGAGAAAAGGATTTTACAGCGAGTACAAAAAATCCTATTTTCTCTTGTATTCGACTGACACAGCTCCTCTCTAATTAAATGGGACATCCCCAAGCAGTGCCAAACAAGGGGTGGGAAAAACAGCATAAAAACTTCATCCACCATGGCAAGTGGGAACTAGTGAAACTAAACCCACCAAAACACAGCAGTGTGTGGAAAAACACCACTATATAACCGGGTATCCTCAACAGGAGTGCTCCCCAAGACCGCAACATTGCGGAAGTAATGCAACAGTGCATTAACCAAAAAACAGTACTGCGTTTATCGAAAAACCAGGAAAAATTCATTCAATTGCAACTACACAGCCGCCTGCAAAACTTTGCAGCCAAAACAGTCATCGCCGATGCACTGACAGACAACCAGGTCGCCGCCTTACACACCTGAGCGACCGACGCTTGGTGTCAGAAGGCCAAAGACGTTCCGATTGCTCTTGTAGAGTGGGCCGTGACTGGAAAGAGAGACACCTGCTCCTTCAAGGCGTAGGCTTGGAATACAATCTGTCTGATCCACCTGGAAATGGTGGCCGATGAGACCACCATGCCCTGCTTAGGACCAGCCACCGAAACTGAGTGACTTCCGAAAGGAAGCTGTGGCAGAGTCCTAACCACATCCAGAGAGCGTGAAGGGCCACCTGCTTGGGGTGCTTCGGCTTAGGACACAATGATGGCAATACAATGTCCTCATTGATATGAAAGGCCGAGACCACCTTAGGTAGAAAGGACGGTTGCGGACGCACCACCACCTTATCCCTGTGGATGACCAGATAAGGCGACTTGCAGGACAAGGCCGCCAGTTCCAAAACCCTCCTGGCCGATGTGATGGCAACTAGAAAGACCACCTTCTGTGAAAGGGTCAGAGGAATCTCCCTGAATCTCATTCTGCTCTCCCAATTCGCGGTGCAAAAGTTTTGCCCACTCAGGGTGACACCAGTGCAGATGCCAGTACAGGTCGCATGGCTGACCCCACAACCGTAAACAAGGAACGAGCCACCGCCTCAGCCTTCCTATCCGTGGGATCCTTGAATGCAGGCGTCCCCTCAACCGGGATAGTGGTTACTTTATTTAACCTAGATACTGGGGGGTCCACGACCGGAGGAGCCGACCACTTTTTGAGAAGGCTTTCCTCAAAGGGGTAACGCACTGCCAAATTTTTGGGGACTGAAAAAGGTCTGTTCCGGGCGACCCCATTCCCTGTTGATGAATTTCTCAAAATAAATCAAATACGGGAACACCTTAGGTGAAGGTGCTGGCTTGTGGGACCCAAAAGGGACCGGTAGATCAGCAGAGGAATCCGCTGGCTCCTGAATCGTCAGGGTATTACGCACAGCTGTGATAAGTGCTCCAATAAGCGCCTTGTCGTACCCGGATGGGGAATCATCCTCACTATCCGAACGGTCCTGGTGAGCCACGCCTGATAGGTCAGAGCAGGGGTCTCCAGCCGCAGCAGGGCCCGAGTCTGCATCAGAGCTCTCCCTGGAGGACGGGGGACGGGGGGGGGGGGGGGAGGGGCATCTTACGTGCACCTTTCCTGCCACGTGCTGCCTCTATCTTAGCAACATAGGAGTCAAGGACCGCCATCAGGGTGTCCATGTGCACTGCACCAACTTGCTATAGCAGAAGGTCCCACCCTCCTGCTTCCACCGCGTGGGGGGGACTTGGCGCAAGACTCACCAACCTGGGGGATTCTGTGATAGCCACAGCAGTGCCTGTAGTCACTAGGAGGTTCCCAGTTGCAGAGAGGAGAAAACTCAGCACCAGCGGTGCAACGATCTGCAGAGCAGCTTCAGCATTCAGCAAAGAGCCATCCAGCATCCTGCGCACACACAGTGGATACAGGAAGCAGCAAGAGAAGCACATGTAATGCTGCCACAAGAGGCCAGTGGTGTAAGAAGAGCTCAGGCTTTAAGAAAATGGCCGCCAATGTAATCAATAGGAATCCTAAAGAAAATGGCTGCTGAAGCTCACCAGGGGAATTCATAGCTTTCCCAAACCCAAGATGGCCGCCGGAACGGCACCATGCGGTGACAGAGCAAAAAAATAAAAATCTGCTGCCTGTTGACAGTCAGAACAACCTCCATAAACATGTTTTGGGACCCCCAGACCTGGACCAGGACCAATGCAAGCCGCACAGACCCCCACAGGTGAGAAACAGCGACACACACCGCCCGCAGTGCATGCAGCCACCCCCCTCAGATGGGGGGGGGGGGGGGGGGAGGGGAGGGGCGATAGGGACTTGGGAGATAAGATAGGGAGGTGACGTGGCCCCGAATCGACCCCCCCCCCAGGGAATGCCCAGCTGCTCACCCCACCGAAGCAGGGAGAGTCATACTTACCAGGCCTGAAGATCTGGGAGACATTCCATCACAGACCCACTCTGGCGCAGTTATAGGGTGGTTGCTGGCCTCGGTATACTGCGATCCAGACATCAGTAGCCCGGTCATATGTATACCCGGAGCATTGAAGCTCACCGACCACCTCAAGGGCTGAGGCATGTCGTGGCCTGCAGAGCCTTAGCTGCGGCCTGCTCACGCTCAATGGCCGGACTGGGGAGACTACAAGTATATTATTAACCAGCCTGTCACCCAGCCGGCAGTTGATAGAAGATCACAGGATCTTTCATCTTGCACAAAGAGCAGCAAACCTGCAGCAAATATATGGACCAAGAGGCCCACAGGATTTCCTAGGTCATTCTCCTTGCTAGGCAAAATAAAAAAACTGAAGCTGCTAGGAGCAGTGGGAAGGGTTGATAGCACGGGGCCCACCCCCTGGAGCTGGATTAAAATTAAAATTCTGTGTATTGTGTAACAATTTTGCCTAATTTCTCCTCGGTCAGTGAATATGAGAAAAGGATTACATATAAAAAGGCAACAGAAATGGGGATACCAGTTGTCCCTCCCCGGCCATAGCTCAGGGATGGGTTGGGACAAATGGCCCCCCAAAAGGTATAGGCAACAGTGTAGTAGGTGGGGAAGGAAGTGGTAGGATTGGGTCAGGTCAGAATCTCTGGACTTAGCTTCTGGTACTTAAGGAAAGGACCGGCTGAATTTGAGGTGGGTTTTATATCTCAAAGCATCAGTCATATCAAAGTCTGGCGGTAAGTAGGCATCAATCCATGGCTGCCATTTACAAACGGTGTCATGCAGGGTTTCCTCGATCTTAGCAAGGACCATCACCTGCGAAAATTTGTGCTTGACTGCCTTAACAGTGGTGCATCTTCCACGATTTTGCCATAGTTTGTTTAGCAGCTATGGTAATGTACAATGATTGAAACTGGTTTTTGGTCAGCCCCGATGCTTTGTGATGTAAAAGGGCAACCTGGAGATCTGGTTTCAAGGTGGTGTTGAACAGGTATCTGGAAGATATCAGACCAGAAACTACTTTCTACTGGGTAGGTCCACCAAATGTGTGCCTGGGGTATTACAGCCGTGAAAACGAGATAAATAATTTGGCACATACTTTACAATACTCACAGGTGCAAGATATCGCCAAAATAGCACCTTATACGATTCCTCCAATGCCAAACAAAATGTGTGAGGATTTAGGAGTGGTCTGCCAGATCTCAGCCCAGTCTTCTGCCTCCAGTTTGAACCTGAAGTTAGATGTCCATTTAGATACATATGTTAGGGGAGCAGCTGTTGGATTCAGTATAAATGTTCTATAAACTGAGAAATCACTTTCACATGTGGATCAGTGAGGTAAAGATTTTCAAATCCAGTTTGCATTGTTAAATATATTCATTTGTAATGTTCAAAGCAAACTCACTCATGCATGACTTTAGGCTTTACTTTTACATGACTTTAGTCACTTTGAAATGGACTCTTCCCTCCAGCACTTATAGCTGTGGCCATCTTGAGTAAGCGTGGATTATTTTAGCATTTACTTCCTGGAATCCATCTGCCCTTAGCTCAGGCACACAGACAGGAGGCTGTGCTTCGCTAACAAAGCTCCTCCTCCCCTCCAGATGAAAAAGTAAAAATGCCCAAGACATAGGCTGGTGTGTAGGACATAAATTTTGGCCTGGACCAGAAAGCAACTTGGGGAGGAAAAAAAAAAAAAAAAAAAAAAAAAAAAAAAAAAAAAACACACCCCCCCCCTAGAAAATACGCCAAACATTCCTATCTGTTTGCGAATGCTAGTAGCATAAATAAAAAAATAGTTCATGTTGCCGGAGAGAGAGTTTTGTTCCACTTTAAGCCCAACTCTTGGGCTACATTTTTTCTTTTGATCTTTTAAATGAAAACAAATTGAGACATTCTGAAACTTAAGATTTGATCTTTCAAAATAAATGCTGTCCCCAATGAAGACTGATTTTTTTCAGTCAGGGGGGAAGATAGCATTTCAACTAAGGTGGGTCTTTATAGCAAAAAATAAATAAATAAATAATAAAAAAAAAAAAAAAAAAGGCAAGCACCCAAAACTGAAATGAAGATGTATTACAAATAGTGCTGCAACTAATGATTATTTTCATAATCTATTAGTTGGCCGATTATTGTTTAGATTAATTGGTTAACAACCTTAAAATAAAATAAAAAAGTGGGTCAAATTGACATTTATTTTCAACCACAGTGACAGGAAAATTTGGAAATAGAAAACTTCAGTGTATGTGGTTTTCATTCAGAAATGACATTCATTTTAAAAACAGAATGTTAAAAACAAGTGAAAATTTCAAACAAAATTCTTTCATTCAGCAAATGTACAAAGATTTTTCGTCTGAATATTCTCACCTGAAAATTGATCTGTGTGACCAACATAAGGCTCGGTACACACCTATGCAGTTTGCTTTTGATCTGTTTCCGCAGTGCTTTTTGCTGTGTTTTTGATTTTTGCGCACGTGATTTTACTGCAATTTGCATTTTTGAATTTTTTTTGGGCAGATTAAAAAAAAAAAAAAAAAAAAAAAACACAAATTGCTGCAAAAACTCATTACATGCTTTTCTGCAGCTTCTCCATTGAAGTATATTGAACCAATAAGGCTGGATTCACACCTATGCATGTTTAGTGCTTTTTGCAGATTTGCACTACAGAAAGTGTTCCATAGGAAACCATGTTAAATGGACTGTAGTGTAAATCTGCAAAAGGCAAAAAGTACTTAAAATGCATAGGTGTGAATCCAGTCTTAAGCACCATTTTGCATTAGTCCCTGACCCTTTCAGATGTGAACGTGTCCCATAGGAAACCATGTAAATGAACTGTACAGCATTTCTGCTAAAAGCACCATAAAACGCATAGATGTGAACCAGGTCTAAGAAAAAAAAAAAAAAAAAAAAAAAAAAAAAAAAAAAAAATTAGCCCTTTATAGTAGAAGGAAAAAAAAAAAAAAAAAAAAAAGCAGATAATCATTACTGTAAGGGGTTCATTTTTGTACTGTAGAACAGTGAAGGTAATATTTACACTAGCGATTTGCTCTTTTTGTACTATAAAGGGCTCCTTTTAGTTTAACCCCATTATGTTACTGGCCAATTATGAAAATAGTAATCGATTAATTTCATAATCGATTAGTTGTTCCAGCCCCAATTGCAAAGCATATATGAAAATACCGTATTTATATTAAAAAAGGAGAAATCCAGCCTAAGCCCATTGGTCTGGGCTTCTCCTATGGGCCACAGGAGTGCAATGCAGTTTGCACTCCTGTGATCTGTTTTCAACAGAGAGCGGAACTGAAGTCCGCTCTCTGCTAACAGTCTCAGCTCCCCGCTGAGAGCCTCAGACAGCTGCTCCCTGCCCCTCCACAGCTCAGTGCTCCAGTGAGTGTGGCAGGGGGAGGGGCAGAGCAACTTCTAGCAACACAACTTCTACTGCACAACATTTGCCCTATTTATGTGGGTCAAACACAGACCAGCCATAGGAATGAAGGCCTAATCGGTGCAGTAAGAGCTGTATGCTGCCAGAAGTTTTTTGCCAGGCAGGGCTGCACAGTAAAAAAACAGGAAGCTTTCTGATGTGTTGATCACAAAATGCATGGAGGCTGTGCGGCCGCCCATATCTACATCATTTCTGGTTTCCGTGGTTCTGAAATTCAGTGCTCTGGAATGCACGCTGCAACTTGGAGAGACAGTATTTTTGTACTAGGCTGGCTCTACATGCTGACTTCTAGCACTTTATAATGTAAGTGAGCATATGTAATTTATATGCTGGTACTTAATGCAATAAACTTGTTGCGCTATGTTATCTTTGCTGCTTTAAAATTAAATTAGGGAGATATATCCTGAGCCGAGACCCAGCCTCTTCAGATATACACCCAAGGAATCCGATTGTTACAAGGCTTGTTTCATTTAAGATATCTGGCGAGTTTGCGCGCACACACACACACACACACGGTGGTGAGCACAGTTAAAACGATGTGCTACTGCACATATTTTCTTCTGCCACGGTGATTGGATTTTTCTTGACATTCTCCCTCTCTCTCACTTTGTATTGCGGATCGTTATTTTTGGACTGAATAAACATATGACAATGATAAAATGGTTTCATTTTGACAGATTTGAGCAAGTGGTAATCCGATTTTTTGGTTGGTTCAGTGCTCCCTCTAGGAATAATTCTTAGTAGGGGTGCACCAAATTGAAATTTTTGGTACCAGAACCAAAAATGCAGGCTGGTACAGAACCAAAAATTACAGCTAATGGTGTATAATTGAACAAGTGGTGGCGCCCAAAAATTTGTGGAAAAAAAAAAAGGCTATATAAATAAAAGTCCAGCACTAACTGAAATCACATCACTAAATTCAGTATACAACTACCGTATATACTCGAGTATAGGCCGACCCGAGTATAAGCCGAGGCCCCCAATTTACCCCCAAAAAACTGGAAAACTTATTGACTCGTGTATAAGCCGAGGGTGAGACATGGCTGTCCATCCCTGTGTGTCCGTCCATCCCTGTGTGTGTCCGTCCGTCCATCCCTGTGTGTGTCCGTCCATCCATCCCTGTGTGTGTGTCCATCCATCCATCCCTGTGTGTGTGTGTGTGTGTGTATCCATCCATCCATCCGTGTGTGTGTGTGTGTGTGTGTGTGTGTGTGTGTGTGTGTGTGTGTGTGTGTGTGTGTGTGTGTGTGTGTGTGTGTGTGTGTGTGTGTGTGTGTGTGTGCAGCCTTGTGTGTGTGTCCAGCCTACCTGTGTCCCAAGCCTCCGTCCCGAGCCTCCTCCGTCCCGTGCCGTGCCTCCCCCGTGCCGTGCCTCCCCCGTTCCGTGTCTCCCCCGTCCTTCTCTAGAATGGCCGCTCTTCTCGGCGGCCATTCTACAATTCAAAATTCCGCCTCCGCCTGTGATAGGCGGAACACTCAATTTCCCAGCAGCCTGTGTTCCGCCTATCACAGACATCCTCTCATACTCGTCCGTAGTATGAGAATGAGCGGATGTCCGTGATAGGCGGAACACTGACTGCTGGGAAATTCAGTGTTCCGCCTATCACAGGCGGAGGCGGAGAAGGAGGCGCGGCTTTTGAAAATTAATGTCCGCCGTCTGTCTGCTCGATACGCTGATCGAGCAGTCAGACAGCGGCGACTCGAGTATAAGCCGAGGGGGCACTTTCAGCCTCAAAAAAAGAGGCTGAAAATCTCGGCTTATACTCGAGTATATACGGTATATTTATGCATTAACAGTGATTGTAAAAAAATAAAAACAAACACACACACACACTCTAAAATCAGCATCTACCCATCATTTTTTATGCTGTATATGGCATGCATATTGTATTGTCAACTATGTGCATTTCATTACTAGTGCAAAACATCTAACATTGTCCCCAATGACACCTCTTATTATATCAGTCTCAGAGGTTTAGAAAGTAACTATGTTGGCTGCGTCACCAAGAACCTCTTCTCTGATGAACTGGAAAATGACAGTTTGCCTATGAAGAAAGAACAGCTTGTTTATGTGTCCGAAAAGGACAAACTCCCGGAAAAAGGTTTTCATGCCCTCTGAGTAAAAAAAATGTCCCTAAAACACTAAATTCTTAATATGCAAACACTGATAAAAGCCATCTCAAGTAAGGCATTTGTGTATGTACTTCCTAATGAAGCATACAAAAAAAAAAAAAAAAGAAGGGAAAAGGAAGGGTATGATTGGGGGAATATATTACACACACACACACACACACAGGTAAGAGGACTAGGACAAATCTAAGGACGACAGGTGTCACTTGGACCCGATCATGTTTATTTCCTGACATCAGTGGATCTACGGCATTCATTGAATCCAACAGATTATGGTGCAGAACTTATTACATGATGGGTGACCATGAAAAATTCATAGACAGACCAAAGACTGCATTGGCCAACATTTTATCTCTAGTTACAGTCCAGCAGGATCAACTGTGTAACATCTTGGGTAGTGTTGGTATATCCAAGCAAGGGTTTAGCTCAAAGCCTTTGTGGCTACGGTACTGTACTCTGCATAGTAATCAAAGAACCCTTTTTAACACATCTCCACCTGGAAAACTGAAATCAGCCACACTACCATCTACTTTTTAATCTCTATATCCCTAGATCTCTGGAAAACAAGCGTGCGGTTGGCAACTAGATTTTGCCGCTCAACCCAAGGTCCTCCAGAGGGTATTTAGGTATACAGAGATTCTTCAGGTGCAGCCCTCCATACAAATCGGGAAATCTCCAGTTAATTGCAAACACACACAAGAGGGTGCAACTCCTTGTGCATTACCACCATGCAATTTACTGAATCCAAAATAACAAATGGAGACTCACAATTTTAGTAGAATTTAACAGGCTTGTAAATCATATGATTGAGCCTTGAGCGCTGAGTTCCATCACAATAACATCACATTTTTGGGAGTAAGGCCCCCTTTCCACAGAGTATTCATTTGTTATTTAAATTGTTTGGTGATAATGCATGAGGAGTTGTACCCTCGTGTGTATTTGGTGCAGACAATTCGATTTTATTTACAGCAACGTTGAGTGTTTGAACAGTACATGTTTTGTGGAGACACCACCTCAGCTTACACCACCACCCCCTAACTGCTGAACCTAATGGCTAACATTGGGCAGAAAATCCTGATCACAGGGGACCAAAATTACTGTTGTAGCTATAACCAGAATGTGTTACAACTCCTAAAGAATAGTCCAAACTAGGGATGCACCGAAATTCTGGCCGCAAATGGCGTTTTCGGCAAATTGCCGAAAGGAAAATCTTGCCGATAATGGGGCCGAAAATGGGGGCGGTGCATGTGCGGGGCTCCGCCCCCTGGTGCCGCCCATTGCACGGGTGTTTTCCTGGCTCGTCCTCCGTCCCCCCTCCTCCTTTCCTCCCGCCCGACAGTGCTGTGATCTCCGTGTGTCACGGAGCTGTGCATTGAATTTCCTGGGTGGCTGCAGTAACAATGTCCCGCCTCCTGTGACAGACGGTACACTGATCCAATGGCGGGACATTGAATCAGCGTGACGCGATTACAGGAGGCGGGACATTGTTACTGCAGCCGCCCAGGAAATTCAATGCACAGCTCCGTGACACACAGAGATCACCGCACTGATCCGGGCATGGGTAAGTGGAGATGCATGTGTTACATTGGATCCTTAATACATATTTGGTGGCAGTGTGCCTTAATCATCCTTTTTTAGGACAAAGTAATAGAACTAATCAAATTGATTACAGAGACCACATTGGTACTTGATGCAACATGCTGCTTACTGCATATATCAAACTGGCCCAAAAAAATAAAAATAAAGTAAAAGTCTGAAACCATCTACCTCTGGCCACTTGTGTGAATGTAGCCATGCTATATAAACCAGGTCACAGGAGAAAGGCTGTACTCCCTTTATTGGCCATATAAAAAAAAAAATTATCTTGATTTTGACCCAGCTAGGTTTTTATCACCATGTGATAGAATGGGGAAGGGTTAAGTTATTGCTAGTAGAGGTAACGATATGAGCATTCCCAATAGAAGTCTGTTGGAACGGAACCAGGTAGCTTGCTTGGGGCCAGTTGACACCAGATGCAGTTCCATGTGCTTTTTTTGCACAAAATGCATGCAGTGTTTTCCATGTATTCCAATGGCTCTAGTTCACACCATGCACCAGAAACTGACTGCATGGTGTGAACTAAAGCCATTGGAATACATGGAAAACACTGCGCATGTATTTTTATCAGGCAGGCTGCATCTGAGGGGAACTGGTGAGGCTGCTTTGATCTCTCCTGTACCATGCCTGCAGTCTCAGACCATCTCCTGTAATATGTCTCCAGTCTCCGACCATCTCCTGTAATATGTCCCCAGTCTCTGACCATCTCCTGTATGAAAATATTTTTTAAAAACAGTAATTTTCGGTATCGGTGCTGTTTCGGTATCGGTTTTCGGCCTAGTGTATTTTTCATTTTCGGTATCGGTTTCGGCACCAAAAAACCCATTCGGTGCACCCCTAGTCCAAACCCTATTTTGCTGTACGCTCACTTCACCCTAAACCAAGAATTGTACCTGCGCCTCTGCTCAACTTCAAGCTGGTAGAAAAGCATGAATCCTGTGTGTAATCGATTGTAAATCGGCAAAAAAAAATAAAAAGCCCCTTTAATGAATGTATCAGATCACCTCGCCGAACTACATCAGCCAATTGCATGGCAACAGATAATCTGATCCAAGTTTGGCACATAAATCATGTAATCAGATGTGCCATCATGCTGGAATATTTAACCAGATAACAGTAGATCTGCACTCTTTCCTTAAACTTGTAGATCATTAACAAAGCATGTCAACTTACCCTGGCTGAACAGAACACAAAAAAAAAAAAAAGTTTTCTGCATACACTGTGAAGCTGCAAGTGTATGCATGCATGCATTCTTGCATAACTAAGTCTTGTTGGTTTCTCAATATAGTTCCCAGTTGCTGTACAGGAATAGCAGCCAGACCTTGGGGATTCTCTATGACCTCTTAACTTTCTGCTGGTTGCACAGTTGAGAAGTCACTGGCTTTCTACACACTCCTTTAAGTAAATCATTGTGCTTCTACAAGTGTATTAGGGGCAGAGCACATCACTACACAAAACAAAGTGGATCTACACATTCCCTAGTGTCCTCTCGTCCCATTTGGCAGCTGCATTAAGTAAAAACAGAACAAATGGCCGATAAGTTGGCCATACACTGATCAAAATTCAGCTAGCTGAGCAGGGACCAGACAATTTTGTTCACTGTTGTCATGTCCACTCGAAAATCACTTGAGATGGATTATTGTCAATTAGTGGCTGCAACCAATCGGTGCATTTTAATAGCAGCTGAAAAAAAATAAAAAAAATAATAAAAAAAAAAACACCCCCCACCCCCCACCACACAAAACCCACTAACCATGAACCAGTAGCTCTGGCAAAGTATAAGGGCCAGTTCACACAGGAACAAACTACTGTCAGAGTGCTTTACCTCTCCAGCAGCGCTCCATTACCAACTGCAGTAGGTGGAAGTGGGGGCAGGCGTACCTAGAAAAATTGATGCGGGTTTGAAGGCAAAAGAGCGGTCACACTATAGATTCAAGTGGATTACCCTTCTGTTCATTTACTTCCCATTTTGTTAATTAACCACCTCAATACTGGGCACTTAAACCACCCCCCCTTCCTGCCCAGACCAATTTTCAGCTTTCAGCGCTCTCACACTTTGAATGACAATTACTCAGTCATGCAACACTGTACCCATATGAAACTTGCTTCTTTCCCCCCCACTTCCCCAATCACTTAAAGCCCACCCAATGCTTCTATACTACGGCGGGGCAGCTCCATTGCACAGAATCACATACCTGGGGAGCCAATCGCCGATGTCCACCAGCCACCCGAGATAGTTTTCCCAGAGAGGCTACTTAAGCAAGGCAGATCACCATTCTGACAAGGGAGGACACAGACCTTCTGTTCCAAGCAGGAACACAGATCTCTGTTCACCCAGTCAGTCCATCTTCTACACCAGTTAGAATGCACCTCCTAGGGAACCCTTTGATCGCCTCTGGTGTTAAACCCCTTCCCTGCCTGTCCCCGGTTCCAAAAAAAAAAAAAAGAAGTGTCAGGTGTCTGATTTGTCCAGATAATCACCACCATGACTAGTTTAAAATAAAATCAATTTGGGTACTTGATCGCACAATTGTCAGTTAAAGTAATGCAGTAGTGTATCAAAAAAAAAAAAAAAAAAAAAAAAAAAAAAAAAAGGAGGCCTGGTCGGGTGTGCGAAATATTGATGTAGGCAGTGCCGCCCCGGCCAAGCGCTGCCTCCACAGATCTACTGCACCCGTTACAGGTGGCCTATCAACATCAGGCCTGCTTTCACCTACAGTGACCAACCACAAAGTTACTTTCAGCTCACGACAGGGAAGTATCCAGACTGGTGAACCAGTGGAGTAAGTCACCTACATACTACAGCAACACGTGCAAGTACTTCTGAGCGGTGAGAGCCTCAGGGCAAACTTTAAAGTGGATGTAAACCCGAGTCAAGAAATTTAATATAAGCACATATATCTGTAGTGTTTTCTTCTCCCTCCAAAGCACCAAGTCCCGTGTGTTTCTGCTGTTTCGTTGCTCTGTTAACATATCTGACATGTTCTCCATCAACCAAGATAAAACCAGCCTGAAATTTGTGAGTTTGCTATAAATAGATTAGCAGAGAGCTTGCCTAGTCACAGCTCTGCCTTTATTGGGGGGGGGGGGGCTTTCTTCCATTCAGCTGTATGCCAAGAATCCACTGTCAGTGCTCAACAGGAAGAGAAAATCTCTAACACTATGTTCTAAAGAACGCAAAGCTAAAGACAGCAGATATACATGTAAAAAACTTATGTAGGGAGATTTGTATCATCCCTGTGTATCATCGGAGGTTGCTCACGTCACTGGGTATACGTGATGATTTACATCCATTTTAAGGCTATTTCAACTGAAAGGCATTGGGACTCAGTGTTGTGCAATACAATAGATTTAAAAGAATTGCCAAGTATCCACGGTCTTCACCAGCTGCATGATCTATACAGTGACAATTATTCTTTATTAAAGAACTGGCCAACTTAAGTTCCCGGGAGCTGAGGTGGTCATACATCAGATAAATCGATAGGGGCACCCCTAAGCCCCCCAGAGAAGCGCAGATCACCGTTCTCCAAAGTGTGTCCAGGATAATGGAAAAGATGGGGATTATCCTGGACACACTTGCCAAACAAGGAACAGGGGTGGGGGGGGGGGGGGTCTAAGTTTATAGCAAAGCAAAATAAATAGTCTAAAAGGGAAGCCGACCCTGGCACTTCCTTCCAGTGGCATTGCTAGGCGTGTACGGGCCGCACGCGGGTAACACCCGCTAACACTGCCTGCTGCTCTGTGTCCGGTGGCAGGGCTGTGTCCCTCAGCGGAGTGGAACGAAGCAGTCTCCCCCTCCTCTGTTTACATCCACAGAGGAGGAGCCTGTGCTCAAGGGACACATGCCGCACTGTGTGTGACTATCTGCTGTTCTGAGGTCTGCACCGATGTGGTGGTGGGGGGGAGCGGGGCGTCCGCACCACCGATGTGGTGGTGGGGGGGGGGGGGGCGTCCGCACCGATGGAGGGGATCTATACTGTGGGAGAAGGGTCTGTAGTTAGTGGGGGGGTCTATAGTTGGCGGGGGACACTTTTTTCGCACCGGGTGACACCAACCCTAGTGACGCCACTGCTTCCTTCCCAAAAGTTTAATTTTTGGGTGGCACTCCGCTTTAACAGCAACAAGCTTTTTTTTTTTATTAAATCCCTGGTTACACGGCTGCCTGCAATATGTTCACGTTTACTCTCATTCAAGCAATATAAGAGACAAAATCTATTAGGTACACAATTGTAAAACCAGTCTTTAAAACATCTCTGGATTCAAAAATTACACTACAAAGCAAGGATGTGATAAACTTTTTCCTGCCCAGCAACTCCATCTGCTCTAGTAGTATGTGTGAGGATGACTCAAACGGTGTTTGCTGCTGGCAAAAGCAAGAATTTGCTACCATCTGTCTAGCTGATACTGTTCATTTCCAATGTGTTAATGCTTTCTCCTCTGAGAATCCAGCAGGATGACTGAACACTAAATTAACTCTTTAGCCTTCACTTCTATAAAAGGCCTTTAAGAATGTATATTTACACCATTAAGCATTGTATCAGCAATAGTTAACCAAGCTCCAAAAGCACCCATGAGCAGGTTGTATTAAATGACTTAAGCATGTCAATTGTTGGTCACTTACAAAAAGAATATATATTTATACATATTACATTTACACACACACACACATACTACAGAAATCATTTACAGAGCATTCTAATTAGACTACTCTGATGTTGACCAAGTGGAACTCCAGTTTATTGTGCATGGAGAGTGAAGATTAGCACATCTGCACGTTCGTTTTTTAATACCGTTTCAAATGTGGGAGGTGGTCCTTCATACGTGAACATCCCGCTAACACTGCCTGCTGCTCTGTGTCCCACGCCAGGGCTGTGTCCCTCAGCGGAGTGGAACGAAGCAGTCTCCCCCCTCCTCTGTTTACATCCACAGAGGAGGAGCCTGTGCTCAAGGGACACATGCCGCACTGTGTGTGACTATCTGCTGTTCTGAGGTCTGCACCGATGTGGTGGTGGGGGGGGGGGGGGGGCAGGGCGTCTGCACCACCGATGTGGTGGCGGTGGGGGGGAGCGGGGCGTCTGCACCACCGATGTGGTGGCGGTGGGGGGGAGCGGGGCGTCTGCACCACCGATGTGGTGGCGGTGGGGGGGAGCGGGGCGTCTGCACCACCGATGTGGTGGCGGTGGGGGGGAGCGGGGCGTCTGCACCACCGATGTGGTGGCGGTGGGGGGGAGCGGGGCGTCTGCACCACCGATGTGGTGGCGGTGGGGGGGAGCGGGGCGTCTGCACCACCGATGTGGTGGCGGTGGGGGGGAGCGGGGCGTCTGCACCACCGATGTGGTGGCGGTGGGGGGGAGCGGGGCGTCTGCACCACCGATGTGGTGGCGGTGGGGGGGAGCGGGGCGTCTGCACCACCGATGTGGTGGCGGTGGGGGGGAGAGGGGCGTCTGCACCACCGATGTGGTGGCGGTGGGGGGGAGAGGGGCGTCTGCACCACCGATGTGGTGGCGGGGGGGGGGGAGCGGGGCGTCTGCACCACCGATGTGGTGGGGGGGGGGGCGTGGTGGGTACAAGTCATAACAGCAAATTCGAGAACAGTTAGGATCACAATATAACTGCAAGGTAAAAAAAATAAATAAAAAAAAGTGCTATGCTACAGACGTTTATAAACAGACTTCATGTACGAAAGGGAGTCACTCCTATCGGTCAGTCAAAACTAAGCTATACAAGTGACCCCCTGCACAAAAGGGTCAAATGAGTGATTGTGTAGCTAATGTTCTTTGAAATAACAGCCAAGATTGACGCCTGGCATTTGTGTTTAGTCATCTTTCAATCCACACCTGAGGAAAAATAGGATTTTTTTTTTTATAACAGCTTACCTGTAAAAGCCTTTTCTTTGAAGTACATCACAGGACATATAGCCATAGTAGTTACTATATGGGTTGTAGTCCACCTTCAGGTGATGTACACTGGCACACCAAGTCAAAGTGCACTCCCTATATAACCCCTACCACTACTGGGAGTACCTCAGGCAAGCTGTTATAAAAATCCTATTTCATTATCGTACATCACAGGACACAGAGCCATTTTAGTTACTATGCAAGATGTCCCATAGCAATGCCAACTGAAGGGAGGGAGACAACAAAAAGTATGGCACTAAGACTAGAGGACTTATACTGCAGCACACTATGCCTTAAGGTAATATCCTCATGACCCTTTACATCTACTTTATAGAATCTGGTAAATGTATGGACCGAAGACCAAGTTTTGGGCTTGCACATCAGAGCCATGGAGGCTTGGTGATGCACTGCCCAAGAATTACTAACAGCCCCAGCGGAGTGCGCTTTAATATGAAAGGAGGAGGAATTTAACTTTTTAAAACAAGCTTGAACAATCACTTGACGAATCCATTTAGAAAATAGATTGACGCTGCCTGTCCTGGCAATACAAAGCATCCGTTTTACGAATCTGAGCGGTCACTCAAATAGATCTTGACCACTCTCACCACATCAAGAGAATGTAGTGACTTCTTCCACAGAATGAGGTTGTGGAAAAAATGAAGACAGAACAAATATCCTGGTTTAAAATGAAAACCTGACACTACCTACCTTCGGTAGGAAATTAGGACAAGGCTGCAACACAGCCTTATCCTTATGAATAATCAAATATGGCTCTTTACAATAAAGAGCAGCCAACTATGGCACTCTTCTTGCAGAAGATATGGCAACCAACAAAACCAACAAGGGAATATCTCGAATTGGCTCAAAAGGCTGTTTTTGTAAAGCAGACAGGACTAAAATTTAAGTCCCAAGGGTTCAGGGGTGACCTAACTGGGGGATTAATCTGCGTTACTCCCTGTATAAAGTTACGAACCAGAGAGTGTGAAGCAAGTGGTTGTTGAAAAATATACCGATAAGGCCAACACCTGGCCAGCTTCATTTCCAATCCCATCCGTAGGAATTCAAGGATCCTACCTATGACATTCCCTGGGGTGCCAACCCCTGGATTCACACCAGGAGACATATGCCTTCCAGACTTTATAGTATATGACTAGAGGCTGGCTTCCTAGCATTAACCCAAGTAGAAACTACTGAAGCCGACAGCCCACAGTCCTTTAGAATGTGGGTCTCAATAGCCAAACCATTAAATTTAGCATTTGTAAGGTAGGGTGGAATACCAGACCTTGCGGCAGAAGGTCTGGCCACCAAGGCACCTGTTCCACATGCAATCAGATCTCTTGTACTCGACACAAAGTTGTCGATCCTACTGAATCTGGACGCAAACAGATTCACGTCCAGAACTCCCCATTTTTGACATATTGACAGAAAGATGTCAGCATGAAAGGACCATTCTCCCAGAAACAATTGTTGGCGACTCAAGTAGTCCGTCTGCCAATTCTCTATTCCTGGAATGAAAATTGCTGATAGGCAAGGAATGTTTTCTGCCCAAGAAAGAATGATTCACCTCTTTCTGGGCAGCACCACTTCTCGTGCCCCTTGGTGATTGATATATGCCACCGCTGTGGCATTATCGGATTGGATTCCGACAGGACAATTCCTTAGTCTGGACATCCAGGGCCAGGCGTACTGCCCGAATCTCTAGAATATTGGATGAGAAATTTCCTCTGAGTTGGACCATTTCCCTTGGATAGACGCTTCTTCCAGGACTGCTCCCCAGGCCAGAAAGCAGACTTCTGTTACTACCTTCCAGGTAACTAGTAGAAAGGATTTCCCTTTTTGAAGATTCTGGGATATCAACCACCAATTGAGGCTCTGACACACATTGGGGGATAAACTCATTGGAAAGTCCAGAGCTTGGACCTTCTTGTCCCAAGTTAACAGGATACTGTTTTGTAGCAGTCTTAAATGAAACTGCGCATAAGGAACGGCCTTGAAAGAAGCCACCATCTTTCCCAACAATTTCATTCAAAGTCGAACAGAAGGATTTTTTTTTTTGTTTTGACCAACTGAATCAGTTCCTTATTGGAACAGAGTCATTTCTGGGGCAAAAATACCCTATTCTGAGCTGCATCTATGATCAGCCCCAAGTAAGGAGGATTTCTCTAGGCTGAGAATCCAACGTAAGTGTTCCAGACAGATGACTGGTGACCAAAGTTTGGTTTAAGCGGGCTGCAGATTGATCCATCAAGAGTAGATAGTCTACGTAGGCTAGTATCGTTCTACCTTGAGCCCTTAGCCTTGCTAAAGGAGGAGCCAGGACCTTTGTAAACACTTGAGATGCAGTACCTAAACCAAAAGGCAGAGCTACATACTGGAAATTAAGATTTTCTACCTCAAAGCATAGAAATTTCTGGGGAGCGGAGAAAATCGTCACATGGAGATAAGCATCCTTGATGTCGATTGACACCAGAAGTTCTCCCCCTTGTAGGATGGAGACTACTGATCGGATTGACTCCATGCGAAAAGAACGGATATTCAAAAACCGGTTTAGATCTTTGAGATCTAAAATGGGTCCGACATCCCCGTTTCGTTTTGGAACCGTAAATGGGTTTGAATAAAACCCCAAACCTTGCTCTTCCAGTGGGGCCACCAATATCACTCCGAGGTAAGAGATGATCCAAAGATAGAAAGACTTTCACCGAATCTCTGGAAACGTTTGATACGAGGAGACGGGACTCTCAGAACTCTAGTTTGTAACCTAGAGAAATTGAGGAAGCCACACATCTGTCTTGACAATGTTCCTGCCAGACCTTTGAAAACTGTAGAAGCGCGCCCCCCCCCCTCCACCCTCGAGCGAGCGCATCTTTATAAGGAGGCTTTAGTATTCTGGTTTGTGGGTTTCTTCCCCCAGGTCCTTTTTTGGCCCTGGGACTGACCCCTGAGGTTTACCTCTTGAACCCGGCGGTGGAGGCCACGTGACTGCCTGGAGGCTGATGCCCCTAGCATGGGAGAAGCATGTTTAAAAGAAAAATGCTTAAGCTTCTTTTCCCATTAGAAATTCTTTGGCTATACTTATCCAGATAGTCTCCAAACAACCTTTCACCATGAAAAGGGTAACTGGCCAAGAGCTTTTTGCATTGCACTTCAGCTGACCAGTTTTTCCAACAATAGGATTCTACGCACATGTACTAGCCCTAGAATGAGCCGTGAGGACTGGAGAATAGAATCGTTCATAGCATCTACTGTAAAAACACAACGCTTCTGATATCCCGGCCAAATCCTGGGCCTGCCGACCAGGAATAGCTTTGAATAACTATATAAACTGGTCCTTTAAGGACTGAGATACTCCGATCGCTGCCAGCGCAGGTTGAACGACAAGCAGCGAGTGAAATAGTTTTTAAAAAGGAACTTCAAATTATTATCCATTGGAGCCTTTAGCATGACCATTGTCTAATAGACAAGTCAGGTTTTTATTTACAGGATATATAGCAGTGTCAATTGCTGGAATTCCCCATTTCTTGTAAAATTCTTCCTCCATAGGATAAAGTATTAAAGTTTTTTTCCTCCAAAAAAGTTCTCATCTGGGTGCTCCCACTCAGAATACATTAGCTTCCTTAGCCATGAATGGATAGGAAAAGAATGAACAGATTGGGGAGGCTTTAGAGAACCCAAACCATAAGTGGGCTCATTGACAGACTGCCTTATAAATGTGGAGCGGACCAATTCAGTGAGAGACTGTACCAAAAATCTTTTCTGCGAACCTGACACTTCCGTATCAGGTTCTCCGGAAGAGGAGACTTCAGGCTCTCCCTGGTCCTTTGAAAGAAATTAGTCATCTCTCGTTCCTTGTTCCTCAGCAAGAGGGTCCTGAGCGATGGACGGGGACCTGCTGCTCTTAGTCCCACTCTGGTAAGCAATTAAACCATACATTTTTTGCTCCAAGCTTAAAATGGTTGAAGAAAAAACCTCCTTAGTAATATACACAGGGGCTGCAGTGTTAAGAGCAGCTGCAACACTTGACCCTCCTGATGGCTCACTGACCAGCCATACTACTCTCAGGAGAGGATGCTCTCTTTTTTGAGATGGCTCTAGGCTTCAGTGACTGTAGAAGTCTTTCTATAGCCCTTTGAGGTGTTTTTACCCCCCTTCCTCTCATAGCCCGATGCACAAAGCAGAGGCACTACCAGAAGGAACACATCTACTGCTTGAGCAATAGTCCAGCCCTGTCGCTGCCATTAACGCTCAGCCTGATGCAGTAGTAAATGTGTCAAAAGGAATGCCTGCGTCACCAAACCTCTTATATGCCACCTTTGCTCTCGTGTCCCTCCTGCAGCATGTCACAGCACAAATGATGCCTTTTAAAACATACCTTCCCACGCTGGACATTGGAGGACGCCACTGCCACGCTAAGCCCCACCCCCATCGCCTATGGCCCTTCCCCTCTTAAAAATTTGCTCTTTCCCGCGTGAGCGTGGGCTCCTGATCCTATGGGATTCACAGGGAGGGAGGAACGGCGAGAGGGGGGTGGGTGCAGAAGCCGCAAGCCGTTTGTGCATTTAAATTTCTTGTGGTGCTCTTTCCAAGAGGAGGAGGAAAAAAAAAAAAAAGCAGGGGGGGGGGGGCGTCTGGTGGGAAGAGGGACCCCCCCCCCCGACTTACTGGAGGTCTGCTGCTTGGCCAGAGGAAGAAACTGCTGCTTCCAATCACAACGTAGGCCGAGAAGCATGAGATGGTAAGTGCTCAAAACAACCCCCAGTGGTGACACGTAGGCATGACAACACTTACTGACTTTAAAGGAGAAAAAACACACACACACACACACACACACCTTACCCGCCGCAGGGTTTTCTGTGGTAAAACAGACCCAAACTTTACCCTTCACGGTGGGTTCCCTTAAACCTTCAGGAGCTTGGGATCTTTGGATACGAGGCCCGGGTACCATTCAATTTGGCCAAAAAGACACTGACAAACACCTTGGACACTGGCGGAAAAAAAAAAAAAAAAAGGAGGTACTCCCCGTAGTGGGAGGGGGTTGTATAGGGAAGGTGGCCTATAACCCACATAGTAAATACTATAGCCGTGTCCCGTGATGTACGATAAGTACTCTATTCACCAAAAAGTAGTGAGGTTTTCCACTGGCAAACAAACATCTTTGAATCAGTAAGGTGCTCGGTACTCAGCCCCAGCCCAAAAGAGCATTAGATGTGATGTTCTACTACTGTACGGGGATAAAATTCGTGCCCAACCTAAGGCCTCTTGCACACTTGAGCTAAAAAATGCTACAAGTACAGGCGTTTGAGCCTTTGTTACCTCGGCTTCTAGATGTTACTCCACATTGGGTTGTTTCCATGCACACAATTCAAATAAGGTTTATTGGCAGGACCAAATACATTTTAGTTCAGTTTGTATAGTTGGGGGGTGGGTTATCTAGTGCACTTTTTGGAGGATTGAGGGAGTAATACAAAAAGGGGGACCCCTGGTCACATTGCGGGCACAGTCTAGTTCACCGGTTATGTAGGTGGTCCCAGTATGATGGTCCCTTCTCCTGTACTGCAAGAAGAGGTCTGGGCTGCTCGGGATAAAATTTGTCAGGTTGGAGTTCCATTTGGATTGGTCTGGGTAGTTGATAGGACCCAAATCTTCACTGCCATAAAGCAGGATCAGGGTGATGACACTAAAATATTCTGAACCAGATCCTCACCAGTGGGTCAATTGTCTCCTGATGGCATAGATTGCTCTGCATGCCTAGTCTTTTAGGGCCTCTATAGTTGGCTTGAAACTGCCTGATTTGTTCACTTCTAGACCAAGCTAGGTATAACTTAGCTTCGTCAAGAGAGCAGTTTAAAGAGGAAGTAAACTTCCATGGATTGTTTGCCCCTAATGGCAAGCCTATAATAAACCGGAGAGACCCCAAGAGTGACAATCATATGGACAGAATAGGGATTACTCCTATAAAATCATAACCCACCACCTAACACCCAAACAAAAGGCCCCAAACAGCCAGGATGGCAGCAAAGAGGTAGTCAAGGAAGTTACCCCAAAACGTATAGGAGGTCGCAACCCCAGAATCAGTATGCAGGACAGGTGGAACGTTCATTGTATCCCCAAGGGGAGTTCAGATGGAAAAAAAAAAATCGATATGAGCATAATGGAGGATTATGGATTACAATTATGCCTGGTATGACCCACCACGCATGGAACATTATCCTACAGGAGGAGGGGGCTCGAATGGAATTGGGTTGACAAAACACTGGAAATTCCTGAATGGAGATAATGTATCGAGTGCAGCTCTCCCTGATACACCGTTTTTTTAAGATATAGATATCTATATAATTTTTGGGAAAGGGGTTTTTTCCATTTCATGGTAATCTTTTTTTAAATTAAAATTATTTTGAACTTTGGCCCTGGTTCATGTGATTTGACGTCAGGTCGTATGTCAAGTCAGTGGCAAGTCGGTGCGGATGGACCGTTTAAAGTGTAGTTTCTGTACGGATTTCTCTGGGATCGCAGCTGAAGTCAGGACTGACATGCAGGAGTGTAATCTAGGGAGTTCAGCTGAGCTTGCGCGGCTTCATTCCCACAGCTCAGTGTGAACCTGGGCTAATACCAAAATATTGATTACATTTTAGTGGTATAGCATAAAAAAAAAAAGTTATTGTTCCATCTACGTGGCTTTATATGAGGATTTATAGATCAATTCAACTTCCGGTGTCACCCACATCCACTTCTATTTATATGCTATTAGACATCTTGGGTGAGTCTCCTTTTCCAGCTGAAGCCTATTATGGAGAAACTAGTCGGGTGGAGCCCATTGTGAGACATCCAACCGTTTGAGCTGGTTGGTGCAGTTTTTTTTATAAGCATTTATTTTTGCATATGTCTGGCTGCCTTGATGCAAGTTTTTGGTGTGCCATCTTAATAAACTCTTCTGTCGAAACATATTGCACCAGGAGTTTATCCTCCTCTTCCTTTATGTTCTGGGATTTATCCTTGAGCTGCCAGATTAGATATCAGCTTTTCCAAAGATACCACGATTCCTGCGTTCATTGAAAAACCACGTACACTTATAGCTCAAGGTGCTGGAGCTCAATATCGCAGTTATCTGGAATTGGGTTCGTTTTTTACAGCCCAGTCAGTTGAATTATCAAATGCTTGAAACTACTGCTATCTGGTAAGAAGTGAATCTATGTGGTGATGGGTTATTAAAAAAAGTCTGCGTTTATTTGGTTCACCAAGTTCCTCTTTGTATAAGGGTTTGTCAGGTAGACATTTTTCATGCACCTTTTATTAACTAAAATTGTATATTTTTCACTTTATGAGTCATTTCATCCAATTTTATACACTTTTTTTTTTTTTTTTTTAGGAGTGGACTTTGAGCCCTTAAATTTTTGCATGGCGAATATTCTTATAGATTAGAGCACCTGTTTCTTTTAACTAAGGCTTACCTATAGGTACTGTAAAATTTCATAAACATGTACCGTTTAGGAGATAGTTACTGTATATGCAGTCATGACATCAGCACATGAAGCTCTGAAGAAACAGCCACCCATGGCGATTCTTCAGAGCCCTGTGCCATGACCTGTAGATCCCACACACATACATGGGAGCGACGTCACGGCTCCAGCAAGTCACACAACTTAAGTCCGCGTACCCAGAAGAAAGACTGGTGAAGATGGATGCAGCCTCAAATCGGTGACAAGGGCCTAGTTTGCAGGCAAGTTGCACATAATGTGCTATTATGCGATTCATACTAGAACATTATGCCTTTACTTCGCAGGTCAGGAAAAAAGGCAGCGCTTTACTTTCTCTAAAGAAAAGGGGCCCTTCGTTTTCTTCCTTTGGAACACCATGATTTTTGTTCTTTGTTGATACAGTGCCACAAAAGCACTACTATTCTCCAGCACTTCCAGGCCTTTGTTTGACAGGTCATTTGCATGCAGCAGAAAGGTCACCTCTGTGCCATATATAACGCTAGCCCATGTGCAGGGGAGGATTCTAGAGCTGCAGCCAATTAATTGATGTAGATGCTGGAGGGTTGGACTTAAGCGTCCGACTCCACGGGCCTGTCGAAAATGCTATTTTTTCCCCATTCACCTTTACACTGCAGCTGTTTTCTGTATAAGAACTCAATATTTCTATTCCTCTCCAATAGTTTGCAGAACAGGCCTGGGTACCACACTGAAGCAAAGGCCTTCCTAAAGTCCACAAAAACAGGCAAACGTCTTTCCAATTTTCAGTGCTGTCACACTTTCAATGACAATTGCGCAGTCATGCTACACTGTACCCAAACTAAATTTTTATCATTTTGTTCCCATGTCTGGGATTTTTATTTTATGGAAAAAAAAAAAAAAAAAAAAAAAAAAAAAAACTTTGTAAATAAGCAAGTTTTCTCCTTCACTGATGGGGAGACACCGATGAGGCGACACCGAGGAGCACTAATGGATGGTACTGATGGGCACAGATTGGCAGGCATTGTTTGGCATCCATTGTGGGCACTGATTGACATACCTGGCAGTCCAATGTGTATATTCATATTTGTGGGTGGGGGGGGGGGGGGGAGCTTTGGAGGGCTGCGCTGGTAATCAGCACAGATCCCACCCGTCAGAGCAGCAGTCGATAGTCTCTCCTCTACTCGCACCTGACACGTAAAGAAGCACCGATCAACAGTGATTGGACGCAGCTGTTAACAGTGAAGAGCCTCCGTCAAACTCTTTACCTAGATCGGAGTTGCAGTGCGTCAGACTGATGCACCGCAACAAACGATCGCTGTAATGCGTGCCCCCGGTGGCATGCAGCAGCTGGTTATCCTGAAAGATGTCATAGGATGTCCGGTCAGGATAACACAACCACTTAGTCGCCGTCATTTTGCTAGATTGTGGTCGGCAAGTGGTTAAAGAGACTGATGAGATCACACTATAGGCATTTAAAAGTTGAGGCAGGGAAAAAATAAGATTACTTTTGCATTCAGGAATGGAGGTTTTGAGCATAACTGCCTAAGACCTAAATGCAGGTAAATAATCAAGCCCTCAGAAAACAATAGAAGTGCCTTAGAGGGGGAAGGGTCCACTAGTGCTTCGAGTCCTCGAAAGGCTGGATTCACATTAGAGGTCGACAGATATGGGTTTTTCTCTAGCTGATGCCGATATTTAGAAATCATGGCGGCTGATAGCCGATATATGATGCCGATTTTTTTGGGCCGATATGTTAGGCCGATTTTTATTTTTTTTTTTATTCCCCCTTGATCTCAAAATCTAACACACCTTTCCCACTGGGACATTTTTTAGGCGCTTTTGGGCTAAAAATAGCGCCTGTAAAACGGCTCCCCTGCAGTCTGTGTGAAAGACAGAGTGCTTTCACACTGAGTGCCCGTTCACACAGGGGCGACACGACTTGCAGCGTGACTCACAGATGCGACCTGCACACGACTTCAGCAGCGACTTGCAAAACGACGGCTGTATAGAAGTCAATGCAAGTTGTCTGAAGTCGCCCCAAAAATAGTACAGGAACCTTTTTCTAAGTCGGAGCGACTTGAGTCACTCCTATTAGAACAGTTCCATAGTACAGAACGGAGCGCGACTTGTCAGGCGACTAAGTCGTCTGACAAGTCGCAGTAGTGTGAACGGGCACAAAGGCGATGCGCTGGCAGGATCTTAAAAAAAGTCCTGCAAGCAGCACGTTTGGAGTGGTGTATACCGCTCCTCCACCACTCCTGCCCATTGATATGAATGGGCACCACTGCCGAAGCGCATGCAATGCGGTTTGGCAGCGGTGCTTCATGGGCGCATTTAACCTCTTCCTCGGCCGCTAGCTGGGTTATATGTGCCCCACTAGCAGCCAAATAGCGCCGCTAAAATTATGGTAAAGAGCCGCTAAAACTTGCAGCGTTTTACCATCAACGCCTGCCCGCTCCAGTGTGAAAGCGGCCTTCGTAAGTGATACAGAAAATTTCTTACATTGTAACATTTATTAAACAAAACAAACTTCCAATCAGTTTACTTGTATGTATGATTTAGATAAAAAAAAAAAAAAACAATTAAATAAAAACAGGTAGTCAAAACTTTTGGACGAAAAAAAAAATGGGCTAACTTTACTGTTTTTAAATATTTTTTTTTTTTTTTTTAAATAGTGTATTTTTTCCCCAAATAAATGCATTTGAAAGACCTCTGTGCAAATGCCGTGTGACAAAATATTGCAACAACCGCTATTTTACTCCCTAGGATCTCTGCTAAAAAAATATATATATATATATAAATAATTTTTGGGGGGGGGGGGGTCGAAGTGATTTTCTGGCAGAAAATACAGGATTTGTACTTGTAAGCAACAAGTGTCAAAAGATTTAGTCTTTAAATGGTTAAACTGAGAACTTCTACACACAGATGATTTCATTCATTCAAGTGTAAACATTGTATCTTTTTGTTCTTTTCTTGGCAGCCTGCCCAGAGAGGAGGAAAGTTGTTTCTATGATGACTCAGGCAACTTACACTGACTTCTATTACAGAAGTCTTTCCAAGTCCCGCTGTTCTAAATCGGCCTTTTTATCAGCACAAGCGGCCGATGCCGATTAATTAAAAACCGGCAAATATCGGCCGATATATCGGCCGGCCGATATATCGGTCGACCTCTAATTCACATCTATGCATTTTTAGTGCTTTCTGCATATTTACACTACAGTCCATTTAACATGGTTTCCTATGGAACACGTTCTGTGGTGCAAATCGGCAAATATCACTAAAAATGCATAGGTGTGAATCCAGCCTAAATGAGATTGAGGGATGAGGGAACACCTTAGAAAAACACTTACTGAAGGGTATGTTATCTAGCCTGAATTAACCGCCGATGGAAGAATAATCCTTATGAACAAAGTCTGGAAACAGAGCTGAATAAGGTCTAGCCTTCTAGAGAGCACCAGTCAAAACTAAGCAGGATGGTTAAAAGGAGGGATTTAGGCCACCATGGCCAGCCTTCAGTTTTTGTGCCTAATGTCCGATTATCCAGCAGTACAACACATGGTTAAAGTGTTACTAAACCCACAACAGTAAAATCAGTTAAGCGTGCTCGTTCTTTTCACTGTGGACCCCAACTAGTTAAACCTCTGCATAGTTTAAAAAGGTTGTTTGATCCTGTCTTCTCTGATCCTCCCTTTTACTGTCCCCGATCTATCTGCAGATGGAACAGAGCCTTGGAGGCATGTTGCACATAGTCAGTTTGGTGTATATTGCTGTACTTTTCTTGGGAGGGTGCACATGATCAGCACTGTCCAGACAAAGTCAGGGGTCATGCAGCCCCATAGGACAGTCAGGAGAATGTAAACTCCTACAAGCTTTAACCAGACACTGATAGAAGTCACAAGACTGATATATACAGCTGTGGAGAAAAAGGCATTTAGCAGTTTAGCTTTACAAAAATAATTGAATTTCCATGTACTGTGTACTATGGCAGATCAGATATAGTAAATACAGGGTGCTCATTTTAGTAACACTTTAAATAAGAAAGGTGCCCCTCTATGGACAATAGAGGAAAAAAAAAAATAATAAAAAAAAAAAAAAGTTAAATATAAAATCTTTTTCTATTAATATGATACAGTCTATGTAGCCAGTAGGTGGAGCTCTAGTTTTCAAATGCCATTTACCTTGCAGCTGTTTGCCAATAGACAAAAAAGACACTGTTTGGAGCAATCACAGTATTGACAAACTTTTTTAAGAGGGCCTGGCAAAAGGCTTTAATCAAAAAAAAAAAAAAAAAAAAGAACTGCAAAGCAAACTTAAAGTGGAAGGCCATGCAAAAATTAAAATCTCTGCATCTATAGTCACCAACATTCTAACATTAATCTATTAAGCCCTGAAAAGAAAATGAAAATATCAGTATACATAACTTTTCTACAGGCGATCCGACCAGATTTCCACCGGCTGAAGCTCTGATCCCACGCTGAGCTGTCAGCTGCAGCTTTGCTGTGGAGGCAGGTGCAGAGGACCACGTCCGCCAACGGAAGCCCCATAGTAACTATGGGTGATGTCGCTTCTTGTTCATTTCACAGTTATCGGACGTGCACTCATAGCTTCCGACCCATCGGGGTCGGATCACCTGCAGAAAAGGTATGTATACTTGTTTTTTCTTTACAGGGTTAGAGAGAGTCGTGTAAAGCCTCATACACACGATCAGACTTTGTCAAAACTTCCCCGTGGATTTTTGTACAAAGGGTGTCGGCCATTAAAGCGGGAGTCCGCCGGGAGTTCCGCCGTTTTTTTTTTTTTTTTTTTAAAGCCAGCAGCTACAAATACTGCAGCTGCTGACTTTTAAAATAATGACACTTACCCGCCCAGCGCGCCCGCGATGTCGGCACCCGAAGCCGATCTATCCCTCGGCTATCGGGTGCTGCTGCCGCCATCTTGGGTATGGGAATCAGGAAGTCGAGCCTTTCGGCTTCATTTCCCGGTTCCCTACTGCACATGCGTGAGTCGCGCTGCGCAATAAGGATGGTCCCCGCTTGTCTCTGGGATCTGTGTGTTTCCCAGCAGGCAGTGGGGGACTTTCGGAAAGGGGCGTAGATTCTGCGGAAAGGGGCGTACCTTCTGCAGAATCTACGCTGGAAGTGGGTGCAGATACCTGTACTGTACAGGTACCTGCACCCCCTCCCCCCTGAAAGGTGCCAATTGTGGCGCCGGAGGGGGGAGGGGAGGATTCCAATGAGCGGAAGGTCCACTTTAACTTGTATTGCATACACAAGGCAGGTCTTTTTCACCAAATCACGTGTTTTTTTTCTGCTCTTTAGCTTTACCTTTGGTCAACTTCTGTATTGTCTGATCTTTTGCATTGGTTCTGAGCATGCATGTTTGTACTTTGTACAAAGTCCGATTGGTTTTGTGTACACACTATCGGACTTTGCTCCATCCGGCTTGTTGTCAAAATGTTTGTCCGTTCGCACAGCCAACAAAAGTCCAATGAAAAAAAATCGAAAGAGTTTGTCCAATGGAGCGTACACACGGTCGGATGGTCCCTTAGAACAGCTAATTTGCAGGTTTGTTATCAAAAAGTCTGATCGTGTGTACGGGCCTTTAGAATGTGGGTGGCTATAGATGCAGCGATTTTAGTTTTTGAATGGACTTCCACTTTAACCACTTCCCACCCGGCCAATGCATATATACGGCCGGGTGGGAGCCGTCTACTCCTGACAGGCCGTTCAGGAACGTCCTTCAGGAGTAGCGGGATCGCCCGCGCAGCGGCGCGATCCTGATGTGCTCGTGTCACCCGGACACAGCACATCTCAGATCGGCAGGAGGGCTCTGTGATTGGCCCTCCTGATCACATGACGGCCGTGTCCAATCACGGCCGTCATGTGATGTAAACAAACAGCCGGTTGCTAGGCAATCGGCTCTCCTCACACGGAAGTCACCGCTGAGGAGAGGAGAGCAGAACGCTGCAGCCGGCTGATGATCAGTGAGTATGGGCTGCTTTTTACAGCTTTTTACTCACTGATCATCAGTGTAGTGTAAACACACAACACACCACACAGTACAAACACAGTCCCCACACATGTCCCCAAATAATAAAAACACATGTCCCTAATAATAAAAACATGTCCCCCACATATGTTCCACTAAAATCACATGTCCCAATGATTATCTGCACACATATGTACGTGATCACCTGCACACATATGTACATGATCATTTGCGTACATATGTCCGTGATCACACAAACCAATTATTATACACTTAACGGAATTTTTTTTACCAAAAACATGTAGCAGAATACATTTTGGCTTAAATTTATGACAAAATTTGATTTTATTGGATTTCTTTTCAAATAGAAAAAAGAAAATATTGTTTTTTTTCCAAATTTCCGCTATTTTTGCGCTTATATCGCAAAAAAAAAAAAAAAAAACGGAGTCGTGAATAAATAACACCAAAATAAAGCTCTATTTGTGCGAACAAAATGATAACAATTTCATTTGGGTACAGTGTAGCATGACCGCGCAATTGTCACTGAAAGCGCTGAAAGCTGAAAATTGGGCTGGGAAGGAAGGGGGTGAAAGTGCCCTGTATTGTAGTGGTTAAGCTCTTTAGCTTACCCATTCTGCTATGGGAATCATTTGTGTATTGAAAGCTTATTATAAAAACAATCTGCTTTACAAATAAAAACAGGTCTTAATGTAAAAAATATTAAAAAGAAAAATCTATAAATAAGTGATCCAAGATGGAACGATTGATTTTTCAAATTAGTGTGCCCACAATGATAGAGAATTTTCATGCAGCCATTTAAAATTTTCAAACATGTTAAGAAATAGTTTATTCTGATCAAAATTTTGAATAGTTCATAGGGGCTACCATTTGAGAAAAAAAAAAAAAATAATAATCTGAAATGGGCATGAGCAAAAAGAACATAAAGGTTCTGTCCGATCTTAAAGCGGAGTTCCACCCGTATAAAAAGTCAGCAGCTACAAAAAGTGGGGGGGGGGGGGGGGGGGATTTTGCTTTCTGTGCCGCAGTGCCCCAGGAGTTGGATCTAAAAAAAAGCGGAAGGAGGAAGTGGGACAGGAAATCCCCCTCCTAATGAAGCCCCCCCCCCCCAAAAAAAAAATTACATGTCAAATGTGGCATGTGAGGGGGCGAGGAATGCTTAAAGCGGAAGTTCAATTTTTGGGTGGAACTCCGCTTTAAGGGGGAACCCCAAACCAAAATTGAAAATAAAAAATTGCATTGGGGTCCCCCTAAAATCCACATCAGGCCCTTAGAGCACGCAGGTTCGATATGGAAATTACTGGGAACCATGTGCCAAAAAGGCATGGGTGACCTCTGACGGCACGGGGGTTTATTTTTTGTTTTTTTTAATAAACTACTTATTCCAAGCTATTTTTACCATCTGACATACATTTTTGTGAAATGGTAGGGGTACAATGTACCACATGGGGGGGGGCTGGGATCTGGGGGTCCCCTTACAGATTCCAATAAGCCCCCAGCCTGCATACCTCCACAACCACTGGGCTTTTTTACTTTGATGCAGGGTTCCCCTTAATTTCTATATCAGACCCTTCCGGTATGGATTTTAGGGGGACCCGACGCAATGTTTTTTAAATGTGGTTTGGGGTTTCCCTTAATATTCATACAAGGTAATGGACTGGGGGGACCCATGCTTTTTTTACAATGAGTTTCATCTATATTGCTGAGACCCGACAATTCATTATAGCCACGATCAGTTTTAAAATCACATTTCTTTCCTTTAGAAATGTAATTTTGCTGTGGTACTGTTCTAGACATTGAAAAAAATGCACCACTTTACAGGCACGATATTTAAAGTAATATATTTCATTTTTATGGTTTAAAAAAAAAAAAAAAAAAAAAAAAAGCAGCAATGCCCCCTGGGGCAGGACCCAGATCCCCAAACACTTGCACATTTTTGGTGAATGCCATACTCATTCACATTCATTTAATGCAAAATTCTTACAGAAGTGCACTTTCAAAAACAGATTTAAAAACGCAAGCACTGTTTTATCGCATTTTATCTGCAGTTAATGAACTTTTAGTGAATTGATCCCATTGTCCTCTATGGAGCGGCGGATGTCCACTGAAACCCATCACCATATTTTAGTAATGGATTGAAAAAAAGACAGGCGGTCTGTTTCCAATTGATTGCCCCATAGAGGAGAGCGGGGCTGTGTCCATGCCTGAATTGGATCGCGGCACAGATACAGACTCAGCAGGGATCATTGGAGAGATTCCCACTGAGCAAGGGGATTCCGTACAGCGGAGGTGGCCATGTGATAGGCTGACAGTACATCAGTATTGATATAGATACACACCCCCCCCCCCCGCCCCATAGTTTATGGACTAACTTTCCTACAGACTAAACATACATTTGTTTCTTTATATTCAGTCCTTTTTTTCTAAAAAGAAAAGCACACAAAAGTGGCTGTTACCTTAAGGCTGGGTTCACACTGCAGCGGTTTATGAGAACGGATGTGATTCGCACCGCAAATCACATCCGATCTCTGTGCGATGCGAGTTCAGCCATACATATAGTATGGCTGAATTCGCATCGCACACGGCCCAAACTCGCACAGGACCCTTTTTTGGTCCACAGCAGAATCGGATCGCATGGGTGTTTACACCATGCGATCCGATTCCTGTCCGAGTTTGCAGATCACACTGCGATATGCGAACTGATTTGGGGGCGTCATTAACGTTTCACTGACACTCATAGGGCAGTGTGAACTGCCGCTGGGAGGTATACGATGCGGGAACCCGCCGCGGATTTGCGGCGTTCCCTCATCGCTGCAATGTGAACCCAGCCTTAAACAGACATTCATTGCCAGCCCCTCTATTTTATCAAGGCATAACACACGCAAAGTGTTTTTTTTTTTGTTTTTTTTTTAAGTTTGTGAATACCTTTTTCAGATCTATTCAGGCCAGTCACGCAACTACCAGTTGCTCTTACTCTGATCTAGGGCTACAGTGGGAGGGGCTGAGATTTCCCTCTGACATCTGCCAGGGATGTCATGTGACCTCCGCACTGGCTGCTCAGCCCCTCCCACTGCATAAGACAAGAGCTGGGAGTCACATGACCAGCCAGAATATAGCTGGAATTCAGGCTTAAAAAAAAAGAAAATAAAGGGGGGGGGAGAGAATTTTCAAAAAACAGAGGGGCTGGCAGTGACGTTTAAACTTTACCTTTCTAACAATAGTGGTGGGGGGGGGGGGCGCATAGGGGGAAGAGGAAGACACATTGAGCCGATGGGCAGGAAGGGGGAGAGAGCCGAGGATGATGGACGCACATATACTGACGGTAACAGGGCTCAGTAGCCATGATTACCATGGTCAGAACACAGGGGGAGGAGGAAAAGACAGGAACTGGCAGTATCAGCTAGGTTTTTACACCTTAGGGGGGCAGGTTAGGCAGCACAAGCACTGTGCCGTCTAATCTGCTATAAAGGAACCAGATTCTCTTTTTAGGGTTACACACTTTAACATCAAAAGAAAGCTCCATTTATGTGAAAAACAGATTAAATTTAATTTGGGTTCAGTGTTGCATGACCCCAAAGTGCAACAGCGCTGAATGCTTAAAATTGGCCTCTCTTTGGCAGAAAGGGGGTTAAAGTGCTGTTAAAGTGTTTCTCCCCACCCCCCACAAATATTGCCTTCTTTTGGTGGCATTTGATCACCTCTGCGGTTTTTATTTTTTGGGCTATACATTTCCTCAGTATGTTTTCTGTAGGGGGGGTGGGCTTACTAGAACATGACAGATCACAGAGAGCAGTAGAGCCTTGTCATGTTGCTAGGCAGAACAGGGAACAGCGACATAAAAAGGTACATTTTGCACACCTGTGCCACTTTGCCGACGTATATATATCAGCATGAGACGGTCATCAAGTGGTTAAGCATGGTAGCAAAAACCGCTCTGGTAGCAAAAGGGTTTTTTTTACCGCGTTTTTACCGCGAATTTGTGCAGGGCAAAAGATCAATGTTAAAAGAAGAAAAACGCCCAAATCAGCCCGATTCACGTGACAAAAAAGGGTCCGGAACTTGTTTGAGCTTCAGGCGTAGGGGCTTCAGGCGTCTTGGAGTGGAGATTTGAACCATCTCCATTGAAAATAATGGATTTTTTCCCCTCCTGCGTTTTGTAGTTTCAGGCGTCAAGCTACAAAACGCTCAGGTGTGAATGGGGTCTTATAGAAGTCAGTGCAAGTTGCCTGGAGACTTGAGTAAAGCAACTTGTCTCCTCTCTGGGCAGTCTGCCAAGAAAAGATCAAAAAGATACAATGTTTACACTTGAATGAATGAACTCAACTCAGTGTGTAGAGTTCTCAGTTTAACCATTTAAAGACTAAATCTTTTTGACACTTGATGCTTACAAATAAAAATCCTGTATTTTCTGCTAGAAATTCACTTAGAACCCCCAAAACTTATATATATTTTTTAGCAGAGATCCTAGGGAATAAAATAGCGGTTGTTGCAATATTTTATGTCACGCGGTATTTGCGCAGCGGTCTTTCAAACTCAATTTTTTTTTTAAATAGATAAAAAAAAAAAAAAAAAAACACACAGTAAAGTTAGCCCATTTTTTTTCATCCAAAAGTTTTGATTACCTGTTTTTGTGTAATATATAAAAAAAAAAAATATGTGAAAAATGTATATGTATATGTATATGTATATGTATATGTATATGTATATGTATATGTATATGTATATGTATATGTATATATATTTTTTTTTTTTTTTTTTTTTTTCATTCTAAATTATACATACAAGTGAACTGTTTGGATGTTTGTTTTGTTTAATAAATGTAAGAAATTTTCTGTATCACTTAAAGGGGTTCTGCACTCATAATACAACATTTGCCCATTCTGTTGCCTCTAGTTAATATATCTCATAATGCCACCTGTTTTTTTTTTTGATTCACCTACCTTTTGTAATCTTCAGTAGTTTATTTTAAACCCCTGCGGCGATGGGCGGTCTCTTGCGGGGATCAGCGTAATTTCCTGTTGAAGCCCGCACTGTCTCCTGGGATCTCGTTCGTGTAATCCCAGGAGACATTGCGGCTAATGCACCCGACATCTCGCGAGATTTCGGGTGCTACAGCCGACATCTCGCGAGATTTCGGGTGCTACAGCCGACATCTCGCGTGATTTCGGTAATTACAGCCGAGATCTCGCGAGATCTCGGCTGTAATTACCGAAATCACGCGAGATGTCGGCTGTAGCACCCGAAATCTCGCGAGATCTCGGCTGTAATTACCGAAATCACGCGAGATGTCGGCTGTAGCACCCGAAATCTCGCGAGATGTCGGCTGTAGCACCCGAAATCTCGCGAGATGTCGGGTGCATTAGCCGCAATGTCTCCTGGGATTACACGAACGAGATCCCAGGAGACAGTGCGGGCTTCAACAGGAAATTACGCTGATCCCCGCAAGAGACCGCCCATCGCCGCAGGGGTTTAAAATAAACTACTGAAGATTACAAAAGGTAGGTGAATCAAAAAAAAAAAAACAGGTGGCATTATGAGATATATTAACTAGAGGCAACAGAATGGGCAAATGTTGTATTATGAGTGCAGAACCCCTTTAAGGCTGCTTTCACACTGGAGCGAGCAGGCGTTGACGGTAAAACGCTGCCAGTTTTAGCGGTGCTTTACCGTCATTTTAGCGGGGCACTTATAATCCAGCTAGCGGCTCAGGAGGGGGATAAATGTGCCCGTGAAGCGCCGCTGCCAAATCACATTGCAGGTTCTTCGGCAGCGGTGCCCATTCATTTCAATGGGCAGGAGTGGTGGAGGCGCGGTATACACCACTCGAAAGATGCTGCTTGCAGGACTTTTTTTTTTTTTTTTTTTTTTTTTTTAACGTCCTGCCAGCACATCTCCTCAGTGTGAAAGCACTTGGGGCTTCCACACAGACTGCAGGGGAGCCGCTTTGCAGGCACTTTACAGGCGCTATTTTAAAGCGCCTGAAAAACACCCCAGTGTCTGTTAGATTTTATGAGACGAAGGGGAAAAAATAAATTAATAATCGGCCTAACATATCGGCCCAAAAAAAAAAAAAAAAAAAAACACGGCATCATATATCGGCCATGGTGATTTCTAAATATCGGCATCGGCCAGAGAAAAACCCATATCGGTCGACCTCTAGTGGAGAGTCCACAGTCCTTGTAGGACCAGTGTGATCAGAGGACTCAGTCTTTCAGGACACAGTCCGGTGCACATTATGAGCAGAGATTGTTACTTCACTCCAACACTAACCAACAAAATGGCTGCCACCAAGGCGGCGACAACTTTGTCCCGTTAGCCGCTGTGCTGTGAAAACACCGAAATGTTGCTTTATCAGACTGCATTCGGCTGCCGCTGTACAAACACAAATTTGTCCAATTACTTTGGGTTTAAATAAACCGTAAGTGACGTGGTTTGATTTTCTGCCGAGTTGAGTATTTTGTCAGGACACCGGGATCCATCCAGAGGAAGCAGGCAGAGTTCCATGGAAACCAGTTCCAAGAGTAAACGTCCCTGACTCACATTTGTTTCGTTTTCATTAGTTAATGAAAAACTGAATAGATTTAAGTCATAGTTTGTCAGTGGACGAAATAATGACGAAAACATTTACACCAAAGTGAGGGGTAATACAAAAATTGAGATGTCCCAGAGCAAAAAGCAAGATATATATTCAGATGGGGACATGCATCGCTGCCCAGTGCAAGTGAAAAGAATACTGGCCTGAAGTAAAAAAATACAAGGAGGGAGCTGGGCTCTAAGTTAGGCAGAACCATATGGAGAGAAGGGAGGCACCACCACTTTACTCCAGATTATAAAAAAAAAAAAAAAAAAAAAAAAAAAAAAAAAAAATTTTCACAGGCACAAGACACTCCTGGGTATATGGTTTAAACAAGAAATAAGATAATGTACATCACCACTTCTATAAAGGCAGTTGTGACTAAGCAATGTGACCTTGCGTGATCTTAAAAATTTCAATACATACATGCCCTTAGGAAAAATGCTTTGTAGAGTAGACTGGCTAGAGTATATAATTAAAAGCAAAAAAAAAAAAAAAACACAAGCACACAAACACTTTAGTTAGCACCGTTTCATTTCCGTTATAATAAAGACCCCAATGTGTTCCTTTTAAACAAAAAAAATTTGAACACACATTTGTACTGTCTATTTCAATGTATACCAACAATCCCCCCCCCCCCCTCCAAAACTATGGTGTTTTGACAGCGGGATGCCCCCCACCAGAACACTCCAGTCAGTGCTCTCAGCTGCTAGTTTTCCAGTTTTGCCAGCTTCTGTTAGCTGCCATACACAGGCCAAATGTTGGTGGATTTTCATTGAACTGCCTGATGTGGCCTGGCATTCGGCCTGTGTGTACGGGGCTTGATAGTGTGATGAGCACTAGGGAAGGCCAGTGCAGCATGTTGGGGGTCGATAGGAGATCCAGTGACTCATGCCATTTTAGGACCCTTTCACACAGACACCTCCACCAAGCGGAATCAGCTTGCTCAGTGGGGGATCTCTCCACTGAGCAGGATGATAACATGTCTGTGTGCTATGCGGAGCGGACATGGACACAATCACGCTATTCTCTATGGGCCATTTTTTAAGAAATGTAAATTGCTAGGTCTTGCCATTTAGTTGCGCTCACTTCAAGCCGCAGCATAAGTGTTTGCTCAGTGTCAGCCTGTAAGGCTCCACAAAGCCTGTCCAATCTCCTGCATTAGCTCAATGCTAAAAAACTGATACGTTCACCCTTTGAGCCAACAGTACACATGTATGCACTGTGGCACCATTCTGCTGAAAATAAAAATCTCATGTTTATTAGTCACCTTTGCAGTTCTGGTCACAAGAAGTTGTTCAGCATGTGAATGTAATGTTCTGAGTTAAGTCAGCTTTACGCCGCTTTCCTCGGAAAAAAAAAAATACAGAGAAGCCACACACAACACTAACATGTGCAGAGTGGAGAGGTCTTTGAGTGTTCCTAGGTATTTTTCAGGAGCCCAGTACCTGAAGAGCTGGGTGTACTCTCTCAAACCCTGTAATTTGAATGAATTGAATGATGCCATCCGACAAGAAGTGCATTTGTCAGCAGTGTCAGCTCTTACCTTCCCTTTACCACAAGTTTCCTTTAATTTACACCTATAAACATTGGGATTTACTAAAAGGCAAATCCACGGTTCACTGCAAGTACACTTGGAAGTGCAGTCGCTGTAGATCGTTGCAGATCTGAGGGGGAAGCTCTGCTGATTTTATCATCCAATCATGTGCAAGCTAGAATGCTGTTTTTTTATTTTCCTTGCATGTCCCCCTCAGATCTACAGCTACTGCACTTCCAAGTGCACAGAGGATTTGCCTTTAGTAAATAACCCCCGTTATAAGTAACTTTTTTTGCAAACTCATCTTGGAAGACTAAGGGCTCATTCACACCATACATGCATGAAAATTGATGGGAACTGATGAGAAAACCATGCAGATTCCACACAGACATCAGTTTCCATGCCTGTCAGTTATGTGCCCTATTCACAATAATGTTGCTGTCAGGTTTGTTTTTCATGTGCGGAAAACTGCATACATGTTGCAGATTCCTGTGCAGAAAAAAAAATTGCACATTGAACATTTTCTGTGTCCTTGCAGAAAAGCCTGATGTCTCTACACCATGGTGTGAACAAGACCTAAAAAAATACCAGATAACCCTCAAAGTAGAACTTCGGACAAAATATGTTATACAGTTCTAGAACACAAAGGCCACAGCAATCTGTGTAGGTCTGACATATGATAGTGTCACAACTTACTACAATCAAAAGCCACACGAAGATTGATGTATCACTTCCTTTTTATAATGACTACCAATACGCAATAACCATGAATATGCTGCAGTCACTGTATATGTCTGCTGTTCTGAGATGTCAGGAGTCACGTGGTTTAAATAATCAGTGAAACATGGCCTCCCCCCTCCGAGTAGCCCTATTTTCTACCTATCTGCCCTACACAAAAACCATACCAACACTGGCAGTCACCACCAACTGAGCCGAATACTTTGCATAACACTCCAGCTGTCTCAAGTCTGATCACCTATAACAGCTGCTCAGAAGGGCAAATTCCCTTGTGTTATGTAAAATGCTTTGCCAGCGGAATGAAGGGAACTGTACCTCCTTGTTGGACCCAGAGGAAAGCAAATAATTTGCTTACACTTGACATTTGCGGGAGAATAGGTGGTTGAGCTGTATTTTACTGCTACCCTTAAAGTATAACCAAATGGCAAAAAAAAAAAAAAAAAAAAAAAAAACTTTTCATGGTTTTGAGTAGAGGGATTAGTACACCTGCGAGTTATTGCTGTCTGTGCCCCCTATAAAAATGATTCACCCTCTGTCTTTTTTACCATCAAAAGTGAAAGTAAAAAGAAAATCCCAAATTTTGGGTTGTCCCTAGAAAATAGAGGGGAATCTCTCAATGGGGACACTGTAGGTCCCCAAGAAATTCCCCCCAATTTGCAGGGATTTCCTCTCACTGACTGTATTGCTGTGGGACAGAAAGTGAAGGCAAATCTCCCCAATGGAAAAAAAAAAATTATAATATATATATATATATATATATATATATATATATATATATATATATATATATATATATATATATATATATATATATATATATATATATATATATATATATATATATATATATATATATATATATATATATATAGTAATATCTGGACAGGGGTTAACACCCTCTCCCTTACTCTATCCAAAATGAACAAAAAGTGTTTGCCTATAGTTCTACTTTAAGCGCTAAAGGGCTAAAGGGCTTAGGGTTATACACATGCCATGAGCATGATGCTTTGTTTCATTGCATGGCAAAACAATTATCCACCTTGGCAGTGTTGCCATTGAATGTGACCCGTTCAGGTGAACGGAGCATTGCAGCAACAAATCCCTCTGGACTAAATCACCCTCTGAACGTAGCCCAAATATTGTGACCGTACACATAATTCTGGCACCAGCGTCATGGGAACAGTACAGCCTTTCCTACAAACATTGGACACAAATAATTTAGGTGGTGTAGGGCTCACTTACAGGCAGCCAACTACCAATTGACGAAGGCCCATCGCCTATTGAAACAAGGATAACCTACACAACCACTTTGCAGACCACTAATGGAAAGGGAGCACTGAAATCATGCGAGTGCCTTGTGATAGTCATTTCATTTAAAAAAAAGTGAAAAACACTTTTCATGTATAGAGCAAGGAGCGTTTAACTTTCTTTTTATTTTATTTTTATTATGTATTGTGAATTTCAAATGATTTTAAAAGTGTATTTCCACTTTTTCAGCCAAACTAGGATATTACTTACATTATATGAGGCATGCACATACTGCAGCACTTTACTTGGAGGCCAAAATGATCTGCTGCATTTGGGCAGGCAGTACAGCCACCAAACACAACCCATTTAAGCAAATAAGCAAGTCTAAAGGCTCAATATATCAAGCTGCAGTATAAAACCACAAGCTAAAAGTGACATTTCAGGAAGTACAAATAATGCTTTATTCAAAAGACAAGAATCTTTTTTTTTGTATTATTATTATTATAATACAAAAGGGTTGTAAAGGTTCGTTTTAAAAAAACAAACAAACATGGTACATCAGAGTGGCCCCGATCCTCCTTTTCTGGGGTCGCCCCATGGCACTCCTTGCTCCTCCCCGCATCGAGGGCCCCCTCGGTGACCCGCATTCCAACAGGGCACGCTCCTGACTTCTCCCTGCATTAAGGTGAAACACCTTGAGGTTTTACAACCCCTTTAAACTTGGTTCTGCATATATTTAGTATTTGTATGCAATCAGTTTTAAAAATTAAAGCCACCTTCCATCATTTTTTCATCTTTCCATCTATTAAATCTTCTGCCCTTGTTGTTTTAACTTTGGACAGTAAAACTTTTTTTGTGCCAGTAAATACCTTATACAGCCCACTCCTCATTTCTTGTCTGGTGAGGAGTCTAGGTGGGGGGGGAGGGGCAGGAGAATGGATGACTCATAGGAGAGCAACAGAACTGGAGGGGGCTGGATGAGTGCAGAGATAACAGGAGAACACAGATTCCTGCATATTTTTCCTCTTGATGAAAATACAGGTCAGAAGTGATCACCACAATGGCGGTTATTTACTAAAGGCAAATCCACTTTGCACTGCAAGTGCAGTCACTCTAAGGGGTGGATCTGAAATGAGTGGAAGCTCTGCTGATTTTATCATCCAATCATGTGCAAGCTTAAATGCTGTTTTTTATTTTCCTTGCATGTCCCCCTCAGATCTACAGCAACTTTACTTCCAAGTGCACTTGCACTGAAAAGTGGATTTTCCTTTAGTAAATAGCTTCAGCCAGACTTCATAAAAAGGAGATATTGCAGCATATTTTTAAAGTACAGAAAATATATAATATATATATTTTCTCTCAAAACTTTGGGTGGGTTACAGCCCTTTCTTTATCCTGGTTTCAAGCTGGAGCGGTGCCAAAGTGGACTCCGTTTTCCACAGATAATAAAAAAAAAAAAAAAAAAAAAAGACCGAAAAGGGACACGTTCTCCAAATACAGCAAATTATCTGAATCTTCAAGTCATAAATCAGCAGCTCCCATATACAGTTAGGAGTATCCCTGCTCTCCCTCAGACAGCCTTTGGAGAATGTGTCCCTTTGTGGAGAGATTAACCACTTAAGCCCCGGACATTTTCCAGCTAAAAAGGACCAAGCCCCATTTTGCGATTTGGCACTGCGTCATTTTAACTGACAATCGCGCGGTCGTGCGACATTGCTCCGAAACAAAATTGACGTCCTTTTTCCCCCACAAATAGAGCTTTCATTTGGTGGTATTTAATCACCCCTGCAGTTTTTATTTTTTGCACTATAAATAAAAAAAAAAATAATAATTTTTTTTAAAAAAAAGCTACAATTTTGAAAAAAAAAAAATATTTTAGATTTTGCTATAATAAAATATCCACCAAAAATCTATAAAAAAAAAAATTTTCCCCCTCAATTTAGGCAGATACGTATTCTTCATTTTTTTTTCCTCTCCCCCCAAAAATATCGCAATAAGTGTTTATCGATTGGTTTGCACAAAAGTTATAGCGTTTACAAAACAAGGGATAGTTTCATGGCATTTTATGATTTTTTTTTTTTTAAACACTAGTAATGGCAGCGATCAGCGATTTTTATTGTGAATGCAACATTATGGCGAACCCGGACAATTTTAACATTTTTGGGACCACTGGCATTAACCGGTTCTCGACCAGCGCACGATGTACGTCGGCAGAATGGCGCGGGCAGGCATATTGGCGTACATGTACATCCAATCTTTTAATGCCACCTTAGCATCGCGAGCGGGCCGCGCTCGCGTGCTGGTCTGGAACCCCGTGAGTCCGGTCACGGGTCCCGCGGACTCAATCGCCGCGGGCATGCTGAACGAGGAAATGCCGTTGTAACCAGCATTTCCCCGTTCTGCCTAGCAACTAGTGATGCCGATCTCTGCTCCCTGTGATTGGAGCAGAGATCAGTGTTCACTAAATTAGAGCCCAGCCCCCAACAGTTAGTAGCACACCCCTATGAACACTTAACCCCTACACTGCCACCCACTGGTTAACCCCTTCACTGCCAGTGTCATTTAAACAGGAATCACTTCATTTATATAGCAGTGATTGCTGTATAAATGACAATGGTCCCAAAAATATGTAGAAGAAAACATATTAGCTTAAACTGAGGGAATTTTTTTTTATATTTTTGGGGTATATTCATAGCAAAAAAGTAAAAAAAT